>NW_025335123.1:3512500-3977500 GCF_018152115.1 Drosophila rhopaloa | reverse complement strand
AGCACGGAAATATAAGGAATCCACGGCACCCGAGATAGATCACGTATCACACACAGTTGTGTCTTGACCTTCGGAAAGATTACTCTTTACCGGTAAGTTAAAAGCTAATTTTTTTCAGCTAAGCAACTCATTAAATATATCCTCAAATCTCTATAACTTTTAACTCTAAATAACACCTACAAGATTAAGTTATAGAATTTTATATATTTATCACCAAAAAACTACTGAAAACATTAATTTGGGAAAGTCAAGATTCTGCTTAAATGTGATAAAACTTATAGATCTTGGTCTTATCCTGTACATTAAAATCTTTTCTAGATAATCATATTATTTGTTTTCGAAAATTTGTGTGACGGTGACGTACAATTTTTGGTCTTGAAAACTCCAAATGATAATATATGAGAGTTATTCAGCAAATTAAAATCGAAAGAAGGATGGCAAAAAACCGTTTCAAGCCCGCAACCCACCTGACTTATCGACTTATTAATTAAACAAGCAAGATGATGGTCGATACAAGGCAGACAGATAACACGGGGATAACAGCGCCGAAAACAAGTTTATTATGTTTTGACACCTTTCCCGACCACATACCCACTATTAAGCCGTTTGGCAATGGCAATACGACGGCCCCTTGAGGGGTTTATCCTCATCCTCCTTGCAGATTAAATGTTATGACAACTTTCGTCACCGCACTTGGTTCATTAGTCTGCGAACGTCTGCAAAAGAACAGAGATAAATAGAACAGATCTCGCTGGCCAACAGATACTGGCCAAGAAGTGAGTGGTAGCGGTGCTAATGCATTTGATCCGTTTTGGAGCGCATTAAATGCACCGTTAACTACTTCGAATTCTAATTAAGCTGATGCGACAATCCAAAGCACGCCGCTGTGGCACAATAAACTCAATTCCAGGAGGCCAGATTGGCAGCAGCAAAAGCAGCAAACCAACACGCGACTTGGCCATAAATGCAATGCCAAGTTGCTGGTCTCGTTGTCGCATTGGCATAAGTATCGGTATTGGTATCGCTGTGGGTATTGGTATCGGTATTGGCCAACGGCAACTATCTCCACGGCGGCGTCTGTTTGTGCTGGACTATCTCTTTGTTTGGCCTCAAATGATTTGCTTTAGCCATTATTGGGGGGACCCTAAGCGGCTTTACCCTGTTTACCCACCTCTGGATCCAAGGTCTGCCCCTTGGATCCATCGTTTCTTCATTCATTGTCTTGAATCTCTGGCTCATCGATGACACATAATTTATGATCTTCGGCCGCGTTCGACCCAGTAAATTCTATTCCCAGTGCTGCTGATGCCTCTCTTTCACATCCCATTCGCGGATACATCGTAGATACAGCGGATTCAGATACAGATACGAAGACGTGTACAATATGCAGATGCGGATACAGATAAAGCGTCGTCGACAAGCCTTTTCTTTCACAGAATGTTAATTTGTATTCAGCCATCATCAAAGATACTTCGGACACTGGATGGATGGTAGATGGTATATGGTATGGGGGGAGGGGGAATGCCGGCGTCTCGTCGTCTAACTGTTCTTTGCCTTTCTACAAACATTCCAATAATGAAATGGAAACTTTTCGTGGCACATTTCGGCCTTTAGTGCATCTATGCCCCAACCACTCGGAGTCTGGGTTAGAAAAGTGAGAGTACTGATTCTCCTAATTCGGGTCATCAAACTAAGATATCTTAAACACTTTGAAAAATACAATTTGTGGATCTTAAGATTAAGCTTACACTTGAACATTGCCAGATGGCCGATTAAGTTGTTCTTTAACTAACATAAGAACAAATTGTTTTACCGAAGAGAAAAAGTTTCTTTTGAGGTTTTAAGTACCCTAACTTGGCAACAATGTTGTGAATTTATAGATTTATCCTGAAAATATTTTTAATTTTATCCCTAACAGTGTAAAAGAGTACTAAATAAGCTCACAACACATTACAATTTTTTGAGTCATTGTATCCGAAGCAAGAAAGTCTTGTTCAATTAAATATAGAATATATATTAAAGAATTAAAGATTGTTGTTAAAGCTTTAAAGTTTCTCCTTTTGGATTTTTTGTTAAATTATTTTAGCAAACTTTGTATCTGAATAAATTAAAGCTGTTCTTTAGGACTTAAGCTTTTCAAAATTAACATTAAAGCTCAAGAGTCTGGAACTTGAGAAACTTATTTTAGTGGCCAAAGTCTTCAAAGACACCAAGAGTGCCAAATGACCCTAGGACACTTGGTATATCGACCATCTCTTGAACACTCTGTGGCATAAACATGCCCAATAAAGTTGTTAAGTTCTTCTTTTCCCGTCTTGGGCTGTGCATCCGATGATAAGCAGCTGGCTGGACTTGGCTTTGGCTTTGGCTTTGGTTTAGAGGCCGTGCATCCGAAACAGTCGCCTCATCAGCACCCCATCTCCATTCCCGGCCAGCATTGTTTGCACTTGACTCTGGGGGAAGTCGTGAATGACGATGGGGGCTCGGATGGCAGTTGCAGTTGTCATGTTGACAACAGACTGCCAAACAAAAGTTTCGCTGCAAATGGGTCTCCAAGCCATGATTCCCAGGCTCTGGGCCTGGCCCAAATTTGAATAGCTTCAACTGTCGGCGGACGGAATGAAGGAATAGGAATGGAGAATGGAGTCAGGGGCCGTTTGACACGTTCTCGGTCTTTGCCAGCGCCATTTGAACGTTTCCAGCTGCAGGATAGCTGTTGAAAACTGCTGCAACAACTGGGAAACGATGTCATCTTTGTCTGCCTCTGCCTCTGCCTCAGCATCTATGTCTGCCCCTCATCTTTTTTCCTCCATGAGATTTACTGGCAAATTGTTGCCTGCTAGTTGGCTGAAATTTAATATTCTGAAGCTATTAAGTCTCGACCGAGAGCGCCAGACTGTTCACAGCTTGTTTAAAACTTAAGTTCGTAATGGATCTATGCATCCTATGGTGGCTCCATACTTTAATTGCTGCGCCAGCTCGTACCAGGCTAATTACACCGAATAAAATTGCATTTGGCGATTGTCCGCTGAAATGCGCCCCGAAAAAATAAAATCGCTTGCCAAAAGTGGACAAACTTGCTCGAAAAAGGTGGCTAACTTGGAGGTGGCCCCAGTGCTGCTGGCTGGTTTGGAACCAGTTTAATTAAAAGAAAGTGAACCATTTAAAAATGTATTTTGATTTCGGCTTTGCTTTTCCCATAGCCATAGTCAAAGCCATAGCCATAGCATCATTATCATTATATCGTGATTATTGCGCTTTTCACTGGAGCTAAGCTAGGCCCCACCGTTGGTCGAACAGAAGCTAAAAATATACTCGGTATACATCCCATCAAAAAAGAGCTACGGAAAATATATAAACAGAAATGAAGCATGGGCAGGTGATTTACCGTTTGCTTTTTGCACAGACCGTTATTCGATTCGAAAGTGGTCGGCGCCATCGGCATTTTCAACTCGGATCCAACTCCAACTCCATTTCCACTTCCATTTCCACTGGCATTTCCATTTCCACAAGAAAAGTGAAAACCGAAACCGTAAGCAAAGTTCGGCATTGATCGCCTTTTGATGCGACAATTTCTTTTCGATTTCGTTTGCTTTTGATTCGATTTTGTTTCGATTTGATTCGTTCGTTTCGTTTTTAACTTGATGCATATTTAATGAGTCAATGAATGGATCGGATCTGGTTGGGGTATATATGGCGGAGATATAGAGATGGAGGTGGAGGGCCAATCCCGCAGAGCGTGTCGAGTTAACTTCTACTTTTCCGCTCTTCCGCTCTTTTCCCGCCGCTGCAAGTGCGGTACTGTTAATTGCAGCGGCAGAAGTGGCAGAAGAAGAAGCATCAGCAGAAGCAGCTGCGGCGGCGTCATTAATTAAGCGCCACTAGAGCGTGCAACACGCGGCCGAAAGCTCCGTCGCACTTTCTTTGGCTTAGTTAGTTAGTTTGTTAGTTAGTCGGGGCTTGGTTATCTCTGTCTCCAAGCAGATCCCAGCCATGGGAAAGGTGCTACTTTTCTTTGCCAGGTACTTGTATTTCTAAAAACATGTACATATAGGTATATCGGAGGTTAATACAATATCCTAGAGAAATTTAAATAAAAGGTATATGGGAGGTTAATACAATATCTTAGAGAAATTTGAATAAAAGGAAGACCTTGTTGAAATAATAATAAGCTATTGTATCAGGTGATATTAAAGCCTGATATATTCTTTAAAATAAATTGGGCCAAATGGAAAACATATTTTGAAAACTATTAAACCATTAAAAGATATTTTTAAATATTCTTTTATAAAAGATATTCTTTTAAATAAACTATATCTTACCCCATGTATTTATTAATCCGTATACATTTAAACTAAACAGCACCTAGTTTCAAAAGCTCAGTAAATCTTACTTAATTATTATAAGAACAAAATTATTATTAGGGCACAAAAAAAATTAATATTTCTTTGTTTTTTGCTCATGAGTTGACGCCTACCTAAAGTAATTGATTTGAGAAAAGTTTTATTCTTGTGTTAAAATATAAACGTTATTGAAAGCATACCTATGTAATTTCAAAAATAAAGGGTAACTTACATAAACAAAACCACATTAAGTGAAAACTAAGTCAAATTGGGTTCAAAGGCAGGTATAATAAAGGTAAACAAAATAAATACAAAACTCCATAATTTCTTTATAATTAGGCAGGTTTGATAACAGTAAATAAGATAAATGCAGAACTCGATAATGATATCTTTTGCTCAACGTTCTTTGTATCAAAGGTAGGTTTTTTAGACAGAGTCTTAAATATTATACCTACGTTCGACTGCTTTTCATAGTCCAAGCATTTTATTAGGGCATTATTAATATTATTCAAAAGTACTGTAAATAGACCTATTTAGATCTAGATATATATATATACACTTAGATGAAACCCATCTGTGCCCATAGGTAGATCTCTTAATTGGACGTCATCCGCCGGCGCACATGCAAATCGACACCTGAGTTACAGTTAGTCTAGCCGCAGTCTGCTGCTTTGTCTTAAACGCTACTTACCAATTTCGGCCCCAAATCTGACCAGTTTTCACTCTTCACTCGCTAGACGAAAGTCGAAAAAAGGAGAAAAAAAAACAATAAACAAGAGGAGAGAAATTAATTGGCTCCGAATTAAAGACAAATAAGCATATCGGCCGTTTACCGTTTACCGGTGGGCCATATACAATATATAGAGTCGGGTCTTTTCATTTACAGTTCTGCGAAGAATCTCCGTTGACCGCATTTTTGCGCTTGAATCGCGGAGGCTTGTCTTGTCCATCATATCTTTTCGTGCATTCGAATCTGAATCGGAATCCGAATTCGAATTCGCTTTGTTTCCGATTTCATTTTCACCTGTTGAAAACAGCAGCGCACCTGGGTAAAAGTGAGCATACAGATTGGACAATGAAAAGGAGGCAAGAAATGAGATTTTATTATTATTGCTCTATGGCAGTGCTGTGGGCTTGACTGGCTGACTGGCTGATTGATTGATTGATTGCCGGCGTCTCTTTAATTGCTGGTCGATCTGGTGCTGGTTGGTAAGCAGGGAAAGTGCCGCAGCAGCCAACGCACAATCGACCGGGTAAATATTTATCGGATTTATTTGGGCCCGTGTGCGAAAGAATTGAACAAATTGGAAAGTTTGCAGTGAAATTTTCGGCCATCTAGCCTAAGAATTATCACGCAGGGTGTTAAACAAGGTTATCAAAAAGTTATTAATGGAAGATTGGATGATTGAATTGATGCGATAAATGGCTCATTCCCACGATTAAATCCATGATACTTAATCAAAATTTCTATCCTGAATAGGAAGTTTAATATTTACTATAAATAGAACAATATACATATCAAATAATATTCATATAATACATATCAATCAAGGAAAATCTTATTTGTATACCATTGCAGAGGGTATTATAATTTCAGTCAAAAGTTTGCAACGCAGTGAAGGAGCCATTTTCGACCCTATAAAGTATATATATTCTTGACCAGGAGAGTCGATCTAGCCATGTCCGTCCGTCCGTTTGTCCGTCTGTTCGTTTCTACGCAAACTAGTCCCTCAGTTTTAAAGCTATCTGCTTGAAACTTCTTAAAACTTGTCTTTCTATTGCAGGTAGTATATAAGCGGAACGAGACGGATAGGGCGACTATATCATATAGCTCCCATAGGAACAATCGGAATAAAAAAAGCAAAAAAATTATAACTTTAATGTTTTTAATTTTTATCTTTGTTCTTTGGTAATAATTAAATATCGGTATGGAATTACGGGGTTAATTAAATTAAAATCGGACAACAATATCAGCGAAAAATCGGCATATCTTCATTGTTTAGTAATATAGGCGTAGAAATCGAAATGTAGTCGATTTTTAATAACTGCAAGGGTATATAAACTTCGGCTTGCCGAAGTTTGCTTCCTTTCTTGTTTTATAGAAATATTTATTTATTCGAAATGAATTCAGCAAGTCTCCTAAGTGTTAGATTTTCAATCAATATTTGATGTATCAATTAATTAGGCGAATGAAGAATTTGGTTGACAGTGGTTCAGCAAACGGGCCATGTTCGATATTCCCCCAATGACTCACGAGCAGCAGTGTTACCCCCATCTCCAACTCCATCTGCACATGGCCACATCTCAACCTCCACCTCCATCGACATCGACATCGATCTCAGGCACCTCAATTTGCAATGTTGAAATGGCGCCCCCGGGGGTCCCGTGATCGAATGGATCAGAGTCGAGAGTGCGCGGCTCCAATGGCAGGTTCTTGGATTCGGGTTCGGATTCGGGTCCAAGTTCGGGTTCGCGAGGATCAGGTCCAGGGAAATTGGCGGCCCGGCCGTTTATTAAATTTCAATTTGTTTATGGCTTCTTTTCGTGGCCGCACATTTGCGGCCATTTCACGTAGCCGGGCAATTTTCGGCCAGTCCGTTGGCCGGGGGGCGTCAGGTTAAGTGCGATCTGGCCCCGGATACGAGCACCGCGCTAATGACGAGCATCGACATCTTTATTACCCCGACGGGCTCGTTCAACCAGCTAAGGAAAACCAAAAATCAAAAACAAAAAAAAAATTACATGCCACAACAAGAGCGGGTAAGAGCCTTTAACAATTGATATTTAACATACGAATTGGTCGGAGGACGACAACGATGATGATGATGACGATGTGACCGCGCCCACTCTGTGTTCTTGTGCCGCCCCACAAAAAGGGGAACAATTAGGGAATTTCCGATGGGGGGAGGGGGGTGAAAGAAAAGGAGAAGCCCCAGAAGAAAGGAAAGAAAGGAAAGGAATTCGGGTTAAGAATTCGGTGGGAAGAATGTCTGCTACTAGGCTGTATAATTAAGTCATGTGGAATTACTTAATGACACTACAAGCTTGGTTTCAATTTGTGTTTACAATATAATTGGATGGTCGAACATACGGTTAATCACAGTATCTATCTAAGGAATTTCTTGGATCCGTAGATTAGCAATCACTAAAATGTAGATTATTCTTAAGATGATTAATTATTTATATACGAGAGAAATTTAATCATTACAAATTGCTAATAATTAGCACATTTTCTTGCATTGGAACAATCATTGTGGCTTTTTAAGAAATATAAGATTCGACATTTGATATGTTAATAATCTAGAGCCGCGGTTTAGTATTCAACTAACTTTTTTTTTGCCTCTAAGCACCGATTAACGATGGCAGTCATCAAGGCAATAGATTGCATTGGGATCAGGGGATCAGTCAATCATTCATTGCAATTGCTGCAATTTTTGTGGCTCCGTTTACTGCAGATCACGACTTTCGCTCCTTCCACCTGTGGCTGCGAGTGTCCGAAACGAATTCGTGTCCAATTTAAATTGAACTCGCACTTCCTTGCTAACAATGGGATATATAATACTTTATATTGCAAACAAAAAAGTCTTCGTTTAAGTCAAATTTATTGTGAAATTTCTCTCATTTAGCCCTAAGTTTATTGTATAAATTAGATCAATTATGTAGTATGTAATTAATTGAATGTATAGTATACCTATAATGTTAACTGGCTTGAATGGACATAGAATAACACATGCCGGCACAGTGGAGTGAAAGCGTTTAAATTAGTTATGTTGATTGGGGACAACAGCTAATTTCTACTTTCCACCACTCTGATACATCAATTAAATTCAATTCAAATTGTATGGAAATAGCCAAGTACTCTTCCAAACAAAATATTGTTAGACAGTTAACATGTTTTCTGTGTGTTGATTACCCACTGTTTTGGTCGATGACGCAGCAGTCCATTTCAAAAAGAGTGGTGGAGAGCAAAAACCAGATAAGACCCCTCCGGTACTCTCCATTTCAACTGCCGAGGTTTAATTTTAATACACAAACCAGTGAGGTAGTCCCACAATTGAAACTGAACCCGAACTAATTTGATGTACATTGTTTTCCTCTAATTGCAGATCCAATCGCCACGCCCACAGCGCCATCATGTGGAGCCCACAAAAAGGCCCTACACGGCTGTGGGACTATAGGTTTAGTAGCTGTATATTTATCTTACACTTAATGGTAAGTACGCCGAACAAACCATACAATTTTCCAAGTGTGAATCATAAACAAAATCAAGTGGAACAATCGCTTATCCACTGGAAATCGACATTTATAGTAAACAAATGTTTCGATTCAAGAACAAACCTTCTGACCTTGCCGAAGTGATTGGTGATATTGAAATAATGTTCACAATAATGTGATTTGTTGTGAAATTCTATTGGTTGTTTTATTGTACTTTTATTGAATACGATTACGCAAACGGAAATGAGGGTTAGGTGATAGATAATTTAAAAAAAAATTATAACACAGATCAAAGCATAGAACATAAATAATTTGAATTTCATAATTTAAAAAAAAAACACCTTAGTTGTTAAGCAATATTTCAAGAACTTATTAGATCTTAACTTTTGTGTGAACAAGATCATTAGTCTCCCCACTTGAAAGACTCTTTTTTTGATAGACAATCAACAAATGCTATATTATTATAGTTGGTTGATTACAAGAGGTGGAGCTAAAACTACGAGTACAGTCAGAAACTGAGTGTTTAGATGGTCTCGCCCACGGGCTTGATGATCAGCTCGTGGATCTGGACATTTGGCGGGGTTTGGATGCAGTAGCTGACGGCATCGGCCACATCCTCGGATCGCAGCATGGGAAGGTCGGGGAAATGGACGAGGGCTTCCTTGTCGATGATCTCGGTGTCCACGGCGCCGGGACTAATACTCTGCATGGGAATGAATAGAGGGTTATAAAGGGGTAATCTAAAAAGATAGAGACTGTCAACTAACCGTGATCTTGGTCTGGGTCTTGCTGTTGTGGAACTCCTGGCGCAGGACCTCCGTGAGAGCGGTGATTGCATGCTTCGAGGGTGAGTACATGCCCATGGTGAAGCCGGGAATGTTGGGCACCCGGTGTCCAGCCACACTGTTCACGATCACCACGTGTCCATCGTTGACATTGCGCTTTTGCAGCGACTTGAAGGCCTCGCGAGTGCACCACGAAACGCCGAGGACATTGGTGTCCAGGATGGCGCGCAGATCGGCCGCATTGCCCTCCTTAGTGATGCCCACTCCGGGACGGACAATGCCGGCATTATTGACCAGGACATCGGCCCCGCCCAAAGTGGAATCGATCCAGGCGAACGTATCGATCACCTCCTGCTCCACACTCACGTCGCACTTGCGTCCGTGGAAGCGACTGGCCTGATCCGCCGGCAACGATGCCTTCAGCTCACTGAGGCGCTCCTCGCGACGGGCCAGACCCACCACGACCAGGCCCTTGGCCACCAAATTCTTGCAGCAGGCAGCTCCGATTCCCGAGCTAGCTCCCGTGACGACAGCAACGCGATTCAACCAACGATCCATTGTTTTGTTTGGTGTTTCGGTTTTTTCTATTTTCCGGGTTTAAATATGGCTAATATTTTGGTTGGTGTGCGATCGCGACCTGCTCTACAACTGCTCTTTTATTGCCGACCCACTTGCTTTTATAAGCCCCCCTCCTATCAATTCCGACCAGTCCCGAACGATTTGGATTCGGATTTCGAGTCGAGTCGAGTTGAGTCGAGTCGGCACACTATTTCACCATCCGACTCGGCCGATGAGAATAGTTCTCGGCAGCCGGCATTTTGGAGAGTATAGTAGCGTAACCGTGACTCTGCACAAAGCTTTCCCATTTGATCAATTCACTCTGGAATAATACTATATATATATGTAGTCGCGGCTGCGATAGCCATCTTCACGGCAATGGGAATTGGTATGGGAATGGGCATAAGTGGGTTTCATTGTGGGTCAGCACATTTGTTTGGCGGCTTCTGAACAATCAGAAAGTCAGAGATTGTGTTGCAGAGACGTAAATCTTCTGTTATTGAAAATAAAAAGAAATGCATTTAGTTGTTTTAATGGCTATGAAACGCTTAATATGACATGTTTGTTTTGCTGAGTAAATATAAATCATTATAAGTAACTAGATCAGTTTATAACCAGTTTTTAGAACTAAATATTGTGTAGAAATCTCTACAAATATAAGGTTTTAAAATTAAACTACAGATAGTATAAAAGAAGTATGATCTGATTTAAATTGGGTGATAACGTATACGTAGTGTGGTCTGTCCTTTTCAATTAAATGTATATTTATAGGAAACATTATTATTTTTTTTATAATAAAATGTAATTGATAAACATATACAAAATTACGAAATTTTCTTCTAATGAATTGTCAATAGTCGCTCTTACGTATAATAATCTTTTTTTGCTATTAGTTACGTATCAATTAAACATGTATTAACTAATTATTCCAAGAAAAGGATGATGTAAAATGTTTAGATAACTTATAATAACTAAATACTAATAGATTGAAAAATAACAAGCAAAATGTATTACATGAAAATGCAATAATGCTAAGTATTCCCTTGCTTGATCAAGATGTAAAACAATTACAACTTATCTGCATAAACTAATTTATTCAGTGAACTAACTGGAAGCTCTGGCTTCGATCCATTCGCTCCTTAATTTCCATTCTCGTCTGTTGCGACGACGCCAGACAATGTGGCACCAGCAGGCCCGATCGGATACTGGATACCATATATATGCTATAGTATGCCATATCCACTCGGGCAGGTGGCTCGTCCAGTTCGGCAACTTTTACTGCGGGGGGCGGGTCGGTATGGGGAAAATGCTAATTCCTTTGAGGGGGAAGGGGCCAGCAATTCGATCAGACTCCCCTCGTTTCGATTATGGACCGAGCCAAACCGAACCGAAGCTGATCTATGCGGCATGTGGCAAGGCAGTTTGGGGCAGGTATCGGTATGCAAATGTCAGGTGCAAGTTCCTCCCACCTCCCACCTTCCACCTCCCAACTCCTTCCAATCCGAATGCCTCCCTTCGGAGCAGAGACCAGTTCCCACCAAGCAAACGGATGCAGGCCAAGTGGAATTCGCTTTCCCATTTCGATTGGCCTTCATTGGCCATTGGATCGGGGGACCGAAGACCGGGGATCCCGAAGACTGGAGACCCCGAAGATTGAAGACTTGGGACCCGAAGACTGGAGAGACTGGATTGCCGTTTCGTTTTTATTGGTAACACGTTTGTCAGGTGCCAGGTGGCAGTGGAACCGTTAGGAGCCCACCCACAAGACTGGCCATTGAATTTTGGAATGGGTCTGGGATGGCAGAGATTAAGATCGAGCTGTGGCCGAAATCGATATTACTATGATTTTGGGAACCCCTTATATCATAATAATATCACATATTCATAATATCCACAAGTTAAATCTACCAACACTTTTGACTAATAAGAAAAATAAAAATTTTTTAATTTACAAACATTACGTATACTATGTTTTATATTAGATTTTTATGATTCATCATAAAATAAAATTAAACTTGCGTTATACAACTTCTTAATTCTTAACCTTTTACAATTGCAGTTTAGTTTAGTCATAGCTGGTAATGAACTGTGGCCCATGGAGCGGCCAGACGGGATGCCCAATATCGTTTCGCTGGAGGTGATGTGCGGCAAGGACCACATGGATGTGCACCTGACCTTTTCGCACCCATTCGAGGGCATTGTGAGCTCGAAAGGTGGGTTATCTTTAGTCCCACCTCTATTCAATTGTAATTCATTTGTTTTTATTCTTCCTTTAGGACAACACAGCGATCCGCGTTGCGTTTACGTGCCGCCCTCCACGGGCAAGACGTTCTTCTCCTTCCGCATCTCGTATTCCCGATGCGGCACCAAGCCGGACCTCAACGGACAGTTCTACGAGAATACGGTCAGTGGCCATCACACTCTGTGGGAGGAATGTCTTCTTTAATCCCATGTCCTCAACAGGTGGTGGTGCAGTACGACAAGGATCTGCTGGAAGTTTGGGACGAGGCGAAACGACTGCGTTGCGAGTGGTTTAATGACTACGAGAAGACCGCCTCCAAGCCGCCCATGGTTATTGCCGATCTCGATGTCATCCAGCTTGATTTCCGAGGTAATTGCTCACTAAATGAGTAGTGATTAATAAGGATATTAATCGATTATTATGTCGCAGGTGACAATGTGGACTGTTGGATGGAGATTCAGCATGGCAAGGGGCCGTGGGCGCCACCAGTAAGTGGTATTGTACCGCTCGGATCCACCTTGACCCTTGTGGTGGCCATCAACGATTATCGAGGTGAGCTTGGATGCCTCGGGGCATCTCCTCAGATCTGTGCTTACTAGACATACTATGAAATTTGCCATTTCCAATGGCTACAATATAGGCATTAGATCGATCCAAGTTTATCTATTTGATCATTCCTCAATTCATCTTCCAGGCGAGTTCGACATGCGTGTGAAGTCCTGTGTGGCATCGGATGGATCTGGTCATGTGATCAACCTGTCGGATGAGTTTGGCTGCGTACTGCGACCCAAGATGATCTCACGCTTCCTGAAGGCCCGTGCTCCCGATGAGAGGGCCACCGTGATCACCTACGCCTTCTTCCACGCCTTCAAGTTCCCGGACGCCCTGAGTGTGCACATCAAGTGCAAGGTGGAGATCTGTCGCCACGGCTGCCTTGATCACTGCCAGAACACGGGCGTGGGCGGAGGGGTGGATCCGGAGAGTCACTGGGACTGGGCCTCGGACTGGGTCTGACCAATGCTAACGAGCGCAAGGATGTGCACATGTCCGATGCGATGGGCAGCAGTAGCAACGATCTGCTCAGAGATCTGGCCCTGCCACCTGGCGGCAGTCAACATGGCATGGGCATGGGCATGGGCATGGGACCGGATCACGATATCTTCTACGAGGACATCATCCACGATCACAAGCAGACCCTCGGCGGCGGCGGAGGATCGCCCGTTGGCGGTGACTATGGGCACGAGAAAAGCGTGCATCTGCAACCACGGCCGGTGCACGAGGAGCAGGAGGAGGCCGATCTGTCGGATCTGTTCGGGGATGAGGACCTGGCCGATTTGGACATGGAGGGCGGCGAGGGCGAGCGGTACTTGGGCCTGAAGAAGAGTGGCAAGTTTCCTCACGGTCCCAGACAGCTGGAGGCCCAAAAACGCATGGGCGTGCCGATGGCGGGTCCCCGCTCCCTGGAACCTCATGGCCAGGATGAGGATGTGCCACGACCCGTGTATAGGCCACAGGCGGAGGCTTTGAAGAAACCACGCGAAGATCACATCGATTTGGATAAGGAAGAGGAAAAGGATCAGGAGCAGGGCAAAAAGGAAGAGCAGAAGCAGGCGGGAGAAGGTGAAGGAGAGGGAGGTACTAACAACTCGAAGAGCCGTCGCCGTCGATCCTTGGTCATTTCCGATCGCAAGGTGCGCAGTGCCGACGTGGGCGTCAGCGGTCTGTACGATGTCATATCGGAGGCGGATCTGGCATTCTCGCCGGATTCCAAACAGGAGGCGGTCACTGTGTTCCAGGGCAAGATCAGCGAGGAGGTGGTCTACGGCATTTGCATGCCGGTGCCCGGGTTCAGCATCCTTTTTATCGTTGTAATCTCAGCGACGATCGTGTCCGCTCTGGTGGCCGGATCCCTGCTCTACCGCTATCAGCTGCAGAAGGAGGCGCTGGACAAGCAGACGCCGATGCCGGTGACCGGAACACTGGCCTCCTGGATGACCCTGAGGCTCTTCCGCCTGCGACAACAACAACAACAGCAGCAGCAGCAACAAGTCAGGCAGCCGAGCTCAGGCCACGAAACGGTTCAGTGATCAGCTCGGCCAGGATTGAGATCAAGATCGGAATTCTGAATCGAAATCGACATCGAAATGGACATCGAAATCTAAATCGAAATGGAAATCAAAATCAAATCACGTTGCCCACGTCTATGCCTTCCATTATTATTTATTTATTACGATTATTGTTTTTTTTTATTGGGTTGTTTGTTCAGGATCCAGACAAAGAGATATGGTGCAGATATCAGATATCAGAGATCGGGCAACAATGCAATACTCGAACTGCTCGTTTCGGTGCTGAACGTTCTACAATTTTTTTTTTGTATTTTGTTTTTTGGGTGCATTTAGTCGTAAAATTGCATAGAAAAAAATAATAGTGAAAGTAAAAGTAAACAAAGAGAGAGATACACAAATACAATGAAGACTCCGGACAGGTGCTCCAGGTTTAAGGAGTTGGATGTTATATCGCATCCGTTAGGCGTAAGGGAACTTATTTATTTATATATATATCTATAAATTATACATACGAGATTTAGCTGTAAGCCGAGCGGTATGGAAATTTTAAATGTAATGTTTTTTGGACTTTTTTGGTTTTTTTTTTCTGTGTTCTTTTCGGCATCCAAAACATGTTTAGGGGAAATTTAGTTAAATTCTATAGCTTCGTTTAGAAAATTCTCATAATCACACCCACACACTCACACATACAAACACGGACTTACTCATGCACACATACAAACCGACTACCATTTTCCATTAAAAAATTAAACAAAAGAAAATGCAAATTCTTGCATGCATATTACAATTTAAGTTCAAATTTTGTAATTGAAAAATTGACAATTGAATAAAATTTAGTTAAGTTGAAAATAATTAAGCTTCCTTGTTTTATTAATTTTTATAATTTATTGTTTTTAGCTTTATTTGTTAAAGCCCGAATTATAAGCATTATTATTTGCAAATTTGCATTTTGGTTTTATATAATTAAATACAGCTCTCACGGAACAATTCTTTCTTTATATTTTCTTCCAAGGACCCAAGTTCCAAAGTATGCTATACAAATGTTGTAAGCTGACCCCAAATGTAGACTATACTCAAAATGTTTCAAAATCAAAAATTATTCTAAAAAGATAAGCCTAATTCCCAAATAATCTCCAGTAATTAGAATCACCTAAGAAGGTATTTAAAACAATGTAATTGTGTTTAAATATATTTTAATATACTCCAAGCTCATAATTAAGTAGTGGATTCAGGAGAATTATCACTTTCTTACAGTATAATTCTAGACTCGTTAATCAATTAATGAGACAAATTCCAGCAAACCATTTCAGGATACTCACATATTTGAAGACCCATTCCCGGGTAACAAAAAACAAAAAGACATTTTGAGGGATTCTAAACAATTTATTGAACACTTTCTCTTCTCACTCGCTTTGCTCGGCTTATAAAAGTAGACAAAAAAAATGGAAGATATGTATATATAAGGCGGTATATATGTGGGTATGTATGCGATATGTATAATCATTATGCAAATAAATAAGTGGACTACAAGGCGTATTAACTGATATAAGTAGATCCAGGGATTTGGGGGAATGGCTGACAGTGGGACGCAGAAGTATTCGGCTTAGTCTACGGCTTAAAGCGCTTAAAATATTTAGTGACTAATTCAAGTGTATATCTGTTATGCATGTGTTATGTGTGTGAGTTTGTGTATAATCTGAGTGGGCGTGTACTTGTGTGTATGCGTGTCTACAAAGTCTTAAGAGAGTCTTACAAGAAATACTCTAAGTAATAGAATATATCGGCTCAAATGCTGAAGAAAGCTACAAGTGATGGTCAGATGGATATGATGGGCTGATCATGGCTTAGCACCGTTTAACATGAAATAGAACCTAGGCTTAAACTAAAACAAAAATAATCGATTATCGACTGCCACCACGGAGAGAAAGGAGTGGAAAATAGAGAAGATAGAACCTTAAAAGGGTTGAGATATAGAACTTGGGGAAACGGAAACGGAAATGGAAAAGGTAGAGGAGAACCCAGTTAACGGATTGAGTTAATGTTAAATGATTTGTATCAAAAATTATACTAACGAAGTGTACGCTACAAATTTAAGAGCCGCAGACGCAGACACAACTGTACCTAGAAACGGGAAACGGAAGCACAGACGAAATGGGGCAGCTATTAATGGCACTAATGGTAGTTACTTTTGGGAATCAGTGTCTGGAGCTGGTGATTATAAATCTTTAAATAGCAGTCTCGATAAGTAACTAAATACTCATAAACACAAAGAAGTAAACAATTGTCCTCAATCAAATAGTTTTTCAGCAGAAACTAGTCTCCAAAGATCTTTATAAATAATACATTTCTAGCAAATTATATTAAGATTTCAAATCGTTGATAGTAATTTTTAGGGACTTATACAAAGCAAAGAAAACGCCAAAATTGATATTTGATTTGGATATTCTTATTATTAACAGTCGGGATTTCAGAAATAACTCTCAAAAAGTGTTACAAAATTTTTAAACAATTTTGAAATTTCATTTTAAATATTTCTCATATCAATTGCTGTTTATTTATTTATTTGATTTGAAATTGATCCGAAAGTTAATTGGACTTTTAAATTTTTAATTGATTTAAAGCCCGATTAATATTTGCTATGAAGCAGATATGAAGATTTTAGACATATTTTATATCAATTGTTATTATGTAATTAAATCAATTTTAATTTGATTCGAAAGTTGATTTGATTTTAGTACCAATTGATTTGAAACCCGATTTGAATAATGGTTGCAATAAAGACTCTTTAGCTGTGAAAGTTTACCTTTTTCTACTAGCTGTGTGCCCCAAACGGAAACCCCCAAGACCTGATCCCAACTAGCACTAGTGCCAGTGCCTAGCCACCGGTATTTGGCCTCCGCCCTCGGAACCAGTGGCAGTCGCACAGTCCGGGCGTGCTCACGACATTGCCCGCTTCTTGGAGAGCGTTCCCTGCAAATCCGCCGGCGACGGCAGCTGGATGACTGGGAGCGGTGCCAGCTGGGGATTCGTGAAGGCGACGGCCCGCTCCTTGGCGCTGGCGGCGAACGACGAGAACGGACGCAGGCGGACGTAGAGCACGGCGGAGGTGAGGCAGGATGTGATCAGGATGCCCAGGAGCACGATCAGCGTGATGGCGAAGCCCGGCGTGGTCATGCAGATCAGACCCTCCTCGCGCAGCGGAAAGACCATGGTTTGTGGACTGCGGTCCACGCCGGCGCCGGATCCGTTCAACGAGCTGCTCCCATTGCCCGCCTGCTCGTCGATGGCGAAGGTCAGGTCCCCGGAGGAGACCACCTTGATGATCCGGTTCAGGCCCACCTGCGGCTCGGCCACCGCACGGGCCCGCCTCTGGACGCGCCTCTCATCCCGCCGCTTGCCAATGGCACTGGCCACATGGTAGGCATCCACATGCAGCTGCGGCGGCGGGCCGTACTGCGATTCGGGACCCACCTGCAGGTGGTGCACGTCCTGCAGATTCGTCTCCGCCGAGCACTGCTCCGGACAGTGGTAGCGGCAGATCTGGATGGTGCACTGGAAGTGCACCTCCATCGAGTCGGGGAACTTGAAGGCCTGGAAGTGGGCGTACGACAGCACCGAGGCGGAGGCCCCGAAGTTCTTGATCTTGGTGAAGCGCGACATCAGCTTGGGCCGGGTGACGCAGCCCCGCTGGTCCACCAGTTGGATGGGCGCCCGTTTGCCGTCGTGCGCCACACAGTTCCTCACCAGCATATCGAACTTGGAGTCGTCGTCCTTGATGGCCAGCACCATGGTCATCGTCTGGCCGATCTTGACCAGGCCGGACACCTCGGAGGCCCACGGACCCTTGCCCACCTGGATCTGCATCCAGCAGCCGACATTGTCGCCGGCGAAATCGGCCCGCACCACATCCAGCATGTCCACCGGGAACGGACGGAAGGTGACGCTCTTCTCGTACTGATCGTGCCACGTGCAGCGCAGCTTGCGGGCCTGATCCCACACCTCCTGCACCTGCGGATCGTACTGGATGACGATGATGTTCTCGAAGTAGGTGCCCGCCCCCGTGCTGCCCGCCTCGTGGCCATAGCCCTGGTTGTAGTTGTCCGTGTTGCCCGCTGTGCCGCACTCGTGGAGTCCGATGTCGAAGCTGGCCGAGCTGCGGCCCAATCCCGACGGCAGATGCACACAGTTCATGTTGCTGTAGTGGCCCTTGGAGAAGACGATCCCGTTGAAGGGCTTGTCGAACTGCACGAACACCTTCATCCCGTTCTTCTCGCACTTCACGTCCAGGGACACGATCTTGGGCATGTCCTGGACGGGAGCCGCCCAGATCTCGTTGTTGCTAGATGCACCCACACTCAAGTCGGGCACCTGCACCTGCTGCTGCTGGCCCTGCTGCAACTGCTGCTGCTGCTGCTGCTGCTGCGGTTGCACCTGCAACTGCATCTGGGGCGGTGGCTGCGGTCGCTGCTGCAGTTGCGGCGGCGGCGGTCCCTTGTAGAACTGGGCGCCTGGGGGTGGGGGAGGTCCGAAGGGCTGGCCAAAGCTCAGCGGGATGTTCTGGTGGTTGTCTGCGGGTGGAGAAGCACACCATGATGGATTAGGGAAAAAGCGGTGGCAAGCAAAATATTTACCATCATGTAAAATATTATATTTTAATCGTTTTACCATCTAAAATTATGTAATCGCCCAATTGATATTTTAAAACATATTCACTTTCTTTTTACAAAAGTGATTTTCAAAATTATATTATTTACCTACTGGTATATTTTATGAAAAAATATTGTCAAAGGTAAGAGTTTTTAGTCATTTTAAAGTTTAAAACTTAATTCTTTTTCTTTAAATGGAAACTTCTTATTTTAATAAATTAATAAATTAAAAATAATGTGACTAATTCAAAATTATCCGATTTAAATACACCTTAAGGACCCCTTAAATTTTACGGGATAGCCTAAAGACCATTAAAATATATTTTGTGAGATATGTACCAAATACGGACATATCTATTGAAAATATTAACATTTTGCATGGTTATGAGCATTAATTAATGAGGTATCAAATTTAACTGCTAGTTGCTGTTCTAAATAAGTCTGATTTGTATATTCTATTTTTAATTTGTAATATTTTGGGAGGAGTCCCGGTACTTACTGCGCATGGTGAGACCGACGGCCACACTGGGCGGCGGCTGGGGCATGTTGTGTTGGTAGTGCACCTGCACCTTGGGCACCGATTGCGGCAACTGCATCTGGATCTGCGGCAGCTGCTGCTGCTGTTGCTGTTGCTGCTGCTGCTGCTGTTGCTGCTGCTGCGCCTGGGCCTGCTGCTCCTGCTCCGACTCCTGGGCCATCTGGTCCAGCTCGTTCTCGTGGTCGCCGAGGGCGATGGTCAGATCGTCGTCCGGTCCGCCGGCAATGGCCTTCACCACCTCCACATCGTCGGCGCAGACGAGGGCGACCTGTGACCCCATTCCGGGCGGGGAATCGAAATGAAACGAGAAGATGAACGGAATGACTTCAATTGCGGGGAATGCCAAGTGGAATGGGCGCAGTGGCAAATAACAAGTGGCAATGGTTGCAAGGCGGATCCGGCATGCGGCATGCAACTCAATTGCATAAGGCAGCAAAAAGCCACTGGCAGCGAAAAGAAAGAGGAACCGGAGAAAAAACCGCGCAGCCACTGCAACAATTTCGCTTTTTTTTCCAACCACCGCGACCAGCAACTCTTTTCATTTCAGTTTGTGGCACATGCAACGCGCAAGGCGACCCAATTGCCAGGGAGATCCGCCTGGCTTAAAAGGCGAAGTCAAGGCTAGAACCAGACCAGACGACAACACAAACAAAAGACCAAAGACCGAAGACCGAAGACCCAAGACACCAGACATCGGGCAAGAGCAAGACCAAGACCCAGATTGAGATCGCGATCGACATCGAGACGGAATTGCCGGGTTGGGATGATGTGTACCCGATAATAGCCGGGTAACAGATTAGATACAATCTAGATAAATTAGATTCCAGATGGGTGGGAAGAAACATCGATTCATATGTTTTTCCAATCGTTTTAATACCTAACTAAGATGTCCTAAATTTGTCAGCAAACTACTAAAGACGGAGAATTTCTGAATCAATTTTTAAAACGTTAAGATATAATTATGTCTAAGCAATGAAAAATAAACCAAAAATATATTCCAAATAGGGCCAATAAAAAAATAGGTAATAAAAAAAAAAAGTGACCTTTCCTAATGAGGTTGTAAAGAGAATTTGAAGGCATGGTAATGACTCTTTCATAAAGAAGCTAGGAAACAGAAAAGAGTAATCAAATTCGAAATGATTAAAAGGAAAAGCCATTTTAGGAAGTGGCTTTTTTTCAAAAAATGCAAGATGGAAATGAGTGAGTACACTTCCCTTTTTAATTCCATCTCACTGATTCTTTTAAATATGAATGATTTGTTTGTTGTTGCCAAAACTTTTACTTTATTATTTGTTTTTTGCTTGCAAAAACCAATTATATATAAATTTTGAATGATGTTGATATACATATATATTGGTTAAAGTATTTTTAATATATATGTACAACGCCCATACTTTCTAATCAAGATTCACATGTCCCATCCCGTAAATCCCGGGTGTCATTTACCCAACTGTGAGATCGGGCTAATAAACTTAATTAATTTTGCATTACTTTCTTTTTGCGTCCTTCACTTGGTGTGTTCGCCATGTTCCGGGTGACCAGGTCTTAATTTTGCCCGGCCATTCAGGAACATCTTGATCCGCAGCCATGTACTTGTCGCTGGACTGATTCAGTTACCAAGTTGCCGAGCTATCGGGGCAATTAGACGAGTGCCCGAATGGACAGACGGCGTAGGGGAGAGTGGCACTGGCTTTGGCACTGGCACTGGAGCAATTGCGGACAGGTGGACGATGATGGCCATGGCGATCATGGCCAAGATACCCATGATGAAGATGCCCAGCGAAGATGGCGAGGCTGCATCCCATTTGGCCAAATCTGTGCCGCACCGCCGAAAACAACTTTCTCCGCCAACTGGGAAGCTGAGAAAACTGAGAAAACTGAGCAAACTGAGAAACCGAGAAAACTGAGCATCTGAGTGTCTCAGTATCGCGGTATCTCGGTATCGCAGTTTTGTAGTCTTGAAGTCTTGGGATGGGATGTCGCAACGGCGGCGACGGCGGCATCCTGAAGCAATCCTGTTTGGTAGAAAGTGATGTGGCAAGCGCGGCAGACGATTGACGACAAAAAGGTAAAATCGCAAAATGGTAAATGCTGGATGGTGGATGGTTGGCCATCAAACGAGTTGCCCACGAATCCGCAAAACCCACTGGTGAAAAATTCTATAATCAAATTTGCATGCGGGAACGTGATTTGGAGCGACTGCAAAAGCCAGCCATGAATACCAAAAAAATAACTTTAGCCAAATAACAGCAATTCACACAGAGGGAGAAAATATAACCGACTTTTTCACAAAAGAATATCAGCTAACAATTATTAAGTAATACATATTTTAATAACCTTTAGATTCTACTCTAATACTTTAATTATTTCAGATGCTACTTTAATACTTGTATTCGGTTTTAAATCAATTAAAAAAAAATTATTTAAATATTACAACACAAAATTGTTTTTAATAAATTCAGTGAACCAAATGATTTTGTGTTTTCTATCTTGTTGTTTCTCGTCAATTTTAAAGCCTTTGGAAATATTTGTAAATTCGGTTAGCCACTTTAATACGCAGTTTTTAAAATGGCTTTTTATTGTTTCCCCGCCACATGCAAATTTTGCTCCGTACCCCTCAAAGACATCTAAAATTAGGCTTGTTCCGGTTCCCATACTCATATCCGACTGTGGCAGAAGAAATGAATCATCACCAGAGAACTGCGTTAATTGAAATGTGTGTTACTGTTTGGCAATCATTCGGCGGGGAGTCGTGCATATGTGGCCCAATCCCCCAATTTCCCTGCCCTCCACTGTTTCCGCAATCCCCAGCGGAGACGACTAACGATGTGACTAAAGGCTAGAGACCAAAGACGGAAGACCGAGTACCCAAGAGCAAAGACCAAAGACTGGAGTCGGAACTCAAGGCGAAGACGAAGACGACGAGGCCGGCTGTTGTTGCCAATCTTGACCTCGACCAATGTGCTAGGCACTTTTTTGGGAAGAGGCTGTCTGCCTGGCAGCGCACCAAATCGGGAGAAAGTGAAACATTAGCAGAGAATCGGAATTTGGCAGCCACTTGGCCCGAAGGAGGATGGGATGCGGTGGGATGGCGGAGGGTCAAAGGTGAACGCCAGGCCGTTTGGCAGCATTTCTCGACCCCAAGATGAAAGCGAAAAGGAAGCGAAAAGTGGAGATGCTGCCACCACATGCTGCCACTCGTTAAAGGAATGGGAACTGTTTTTTTTTTTGTTTTGGCCTGGCTAAATTGTGTCATCGCCCCAGAATGGCCAAAAAGCTGGCGAAAAAAAAACTTTCTAACGTCACGAGCGCTGGGCTCAAAAGAGATTCGGAACGGGGATGGGTATTACCTAGGCAAAATGGATGCACATGGAATTTTAATATGTGCCAAAAGGCGAAAAAGAGAAAGGAATGCTGGGGATGGCCACGAAGATGGGCAAGCACTTCAAGCAGAATGGCTTCTTGATTTCAGAGTTATTCACAGGGAACTTAGTTATTATTTTATTTGTGTTTTTCCAAGAAAATTCTTTTTCAATATCAGGAAATTAACTGTCTTTATAGTTGTGATTATCTGTTGACTTGTATAGCAAACAATATTAAGTTTTCAAATTAATACATTAAATATGTCGATTTATGTCAATTCCTAAAAATGTATTTTTAAAATTCATTATTGAGAGAGGTTATAAAGAACAAATATATAATCTAGCTTTCTAAACATTTTAACCAAAATGCACCACCACATTTCTAAACTGCAACATGACGAGCTAATCTAAATTAAAACGTTGTCTTAACAACGTCAAGTTTCTAAATTCCTTAGATGACATCTGTGTATCCTTTCCATTACGCGCACTAATTACTCGATTTGCCGTTACTTTCCTCGCTAGTCTCTTCGATGTCTCATATATATGTATATAAATATATATGTAGATATACATATATATTCCTGATTGGTTCCAGGAACTAAATCCAGTACATGTAACACTCGCACACACACACACACACGAGAAACGAGGCCATGCCAATTACACGTCCCATCCCGTCCCATTCCATTCCTCTTCATTCCATTTCATTCCGGCAGAGGGGCTCTTTCACTTGCACACTTATGCACTTATATATGTACACGCACAAGGCAGACGACAGGCAGCCAGAAAGAAAGGGGGTTGGGGGAGAGATGGAGCAGTGGCGCCGGCAGGGACTATGATTTATAAAAGGGCGTCCTTTAAAAAATAAATATATCCTAAAATTAAAATCCAAATACTCCTTTAATTGTTGATTATGTTAATTAAGTGTTGATAGCTACAATGACTTCAAATGTCTAAACGTTTTTACGTTGAACATCTTTGTTGTTAACTGGTAAGAAATAAAAGAATTTCTTTGGGGACAAAATTTAGTAAATAGATGAACGAATTTGCATTTACAAATAGATTCGCACAGAGCAATTATTATTATTATTTTAAAATGTATACCTATAGCGAACTGGCTAAAATCCCTCTAAATGAAAATCTGCACACGCCACTGGGAGAAAGAGAAGCTTAAGCCGGCTGCTGCTAATGGGAATTATCTATTTATAAGACGATGTTGCTGCTGTTGCCCATGTTGCTGTTGTGTCTGCGGCTTTTGGCTTAAATTGATTTCAATTATTTGCATCGGCTCAACTCACCTGCAGTGAAAGGAAAATGATAAGCGGCAGCCAAATCTTCTTAGCACCGATTTCTACATTTCTTCGTAGATTTCTGCAGCGCACTTGTTTGTGTTGTTGCAGTTGATGTTGATGTTGCATGTTGCTGCCGTTACTGTGGTTGCTGCTGATGATGGTGATGTTTCTGTTTGTTAAGCATATAATTAATTTGTTTATCATTATTCGATATTTGCCGTTGTTGTGGGCGGTCAAAGAAGCGGAAAGCGGAAGAGAGAACGAAGAAAGTGCTTTTCGCTTTTATTTCTTCTCATTGTTATGGTTACCTGCCATATGAAAGTGTTTGCCGCTAATTGCAATTTATTAGCAATTTCTCAGTCAGCTCAATGATGATTGATTGACTCGCTAAGTGTCCCCCTCTTCCTCCCTCTTCCACCCTCTTTCTAACCTTCCACACCCACTGGCCATAAATGAAAAGTCTGAGAAGAAAGAAAGAAACACAGACCGAAAGAAAGGGAAGCTGCGACAAGTCAAGAGAGAAAAGAATCTATTTAATGACAACTCACTTAACTTTTAAGACGCTGAAGAAAAGGGTAACTGGGGAGGTGAAAAGTGTTAATAGGTTTCCCCGCACATAAGTGAAGTGGGTCATCTTGGCCCAGACAAATATGAATGCTCTTAGTTGGCCAATTAGAAGGCTAAAGGTAGTAACAAAGGTGTGAGGAGATTCCAAGGAAAGAGAGAGTGAAGAAAGAGTGAATGTCAAAAATAAGAAACAGAACTTTGGAAGAATTAAGTGATTTTTTCATTCCTTATTGAGTGACCTTGACCAAGTAAGTGAGCTTTGTATCTTATTTAATTCATCTTGCCAAGTAATTTTTTGAATTATTGATTTTCCTGTTCTGTTTTGAAATAAAGAATACTAATTATGAAAAACCAGATAGATATTGTAGTTAATATTATTTTGAATAGATAGAACGAGAAATGCAAGTCCCTAAATAAAATAGCTATAAGCACAGCGTTGGTCAAACAAATTTTTCCCTTTATTATTGAACTCCTTAATTTTTAGTTCAAAAAAGTTATTTAAGGCCTTCTATTTATTCTTCCAAAATACTAACTAACATATGTACTAACTTAGTGCTTATTTATGTTTTTAAGGCAGCAATAAATATTTTGCCATGCCATGGGTTAATATATTTAATTGATATTTTATAGACAATGAGACAAAATAATAAGGCAGCTATGTCTTGTTCCGGTTTTCACTTTTACGAAATTGAATATTCTTGTTTTGGTTATGACTAAAGACTATATTTTCGAGTTTAATGGGAAAAATCTATATTTTATAACAGAAAAACATAATTTATGTTAATTAAATAAATATTTACTGGCTAAATGCTACAAACTGAAATACATGCCCCTTAAAATGTATCAATATTTTTATGCAAACTTGTTTAAAATGGTCACCTGATTGTTCGAAGATAACTGCTATGTATATATTTTAAGAAGCAAATATTTGATATTAAGATAAGATAAATCCCACTAGATTAAATATTTGACATAGGTAAAGCATTAAAAGTGAAAACCAAAAGATTTCCCTTATTTCTCATTATTTTTGCAATTATTTAGAAACTTTTGAATTCTTTGCAGTCCAACTAAAGAAATATCTTTAAGTGTTGCAACCTTGTGATCGGCTATCTTTATTCCGCTTTCCACCGTACCGCAGACTAACTTCCGGGTTGTTGATCCGTTTGCGTTCTGCCGGCACTCACCTATAAGGTCCTTGGCCCGATTCCGCCGTTTCTCCTGGCTGTTCCAGTTAAAGTTCCGATTCCAATTCCAAATTCCGAAGGCTGACAAACAGGATGCGTTAGCGGCAACTTTCGAAAACTGTTGCACTTGAACGGTGGCCGTTACTTTTGGACGCCAATGTTGCTGATGTTGCTGCTGCGATGTTGCTGATGGGCTGACGGTAATGACAGCAGCGGGGGAAGAGGGGTGGGGCGTTGCACGCGGTCAACAATTAACGATCGCAAGTGGAGCACACACAAAAGAAAATATCAAAAAAAAAAGGACACAAAAAGCGTGTTGATCACTTCGCTAACCGTTTTGCAAGCGGTTCTTTCCGTTTCGCTTGCGGTTTTTCTTTTGTTTGATTTGCAACTAGTGTTTGCTGTTTGTTTTGCTCGAATTCGCTGAGTTTTTTATTTTTGTTTTTTTTTGTTCCAGTATTTGTTATTAATTCGAACCGAGCGAGGATCGATCGATGGCCCGCCTGAAGGAGGAGAAAGAGAGAGAAACGCGTCTGCTTCGCGCCGTGGTTTAGCGCCGAATGCTGCAGACACCTGCTTTCTCGCAGCGGAACACTTCGCATGCGCAGCAGCAGCAACATGCCGTCGTCGACCGCGCAGCCGGCGCCGGCAGCGAAATTTCTTCTTTCCATTGAGGCCTCCACTAAGGCAGTCGGCCAAGTCCAAATCCAAAATACGATGCCAAGTACGACTTGTTCAAGTACAGCTTGCCGGTTGATGTTGCCCGTTGCTGTTGCCGTTCCTGCCTCTTGTTGCTGTTGCTAGTGTTGCTCTTTTGGGCCCGATGTTGCTGCTGCGGCTGCTGCTGCTGCTGTTGTTGTTGCTTTGGCCATGCCTTTTGTTGTTGCTGATATTTGTCATGTTGTTGCTGTTGCTTTTGTTATTTCTGGTATGGCAAATATTGTTGTTGCTTCTTGCTTTTTGTGTTGTTGCTGCTATGGCTGCAAATATTACTCTTGTTGTTGCTGTTTTTGTAGCTAATATTGTTGTTGCTATTGCTATTGTTGGTACTTTTTATATGGCAGACATTGCTGATGTTGTTGCTCTTGCAGTCATTTCAGATGTTGTTGCTGTTACTCTTCATTTGGTGATTTTGCTGTTGTTGTTGCTATTCCTATAGCTGATATTGTTACAGTAGTTGTTGCTGCTATTGGTGCTGTTGATATTGCCATGGCTGATATTGCTGTTGTTATTGCTGGAAATGTGGCTGATGTTGCTGCTGCTGCTGCTGCTGCTCGTGGCATGCGTCGTCGGTTGCTAGTTGCTGCTTGCTGGTTGCTGGTTGCTAGTTGGTTTCCCCAGTCCTCTGTTTGTTTATACTGGGCAGCAGCTTCAACTTTCAGTTGCAATGGGTTACAGAAGCAGACGACGACGTCGACGACGGCGACAATTGCATGGGGACAAGTCCTCTAACTGTTTGCACTTTCTATTCCCCTTTTTCCGCCGCCACTGACCAATCCCCCCTGCCTTTGACTGTGCCACTGGCAACTGGTCACAATTATTGTCCACTTCCACTTGCCCATGCTCCAATTGTGGCAGGCAATCATGCCGAGAAATGGGCGTGGGCGCCCTTTGATTGCCACACATTGCGTGGTTCGTGGTTCAGTGGGTGGCAAAGTTGAGGTTGGGTGTTGGGGGGTGCTGCAGGTGGAGCTGGTGGTTCGGGTGGTGCAACAAAAAAGTATACCTTAAAGAGAGTTGAAACATCGGGGAGCCTCCAGGCACAAAAAAGGGGGAAGAGATATCGTGTTTTTATTTATACAGTCCCCAGTAATGTTTCATCAACTGTTCCACTTTTCCATAAAATATTTTTGCCAACTGCCGCATTTGGCATTGTCGAGCAACAACAACAAAAACTGTAACAACAACACTGCTGCAATTGCTCTCGTTGAAATAATAGGATGAGCAACTGCAACACCAGCGACAACGAAGGCAATTGATAACCTGCCAAGGCACAGTGGGGCAAAACAAATTCCACAATATGGAAATTAATTTGGAAGTTTCTTTCTGTAATTACTTAAAAATGTCCAAGCTCCTTTTAATATTTAGAAGACAATGCAAATCTATTTCAGAAATATATGATACTTACGTTACTCTAACTTATGAACTTGAAATTAAGTACATTTTAATTAACCTACAAATTAATATATATTAATGTTCCACGTTTTCTTGGTTTTAGAAAACGAATCTGTTATTAAATTCAATGATCCATCATTCAATTAATTAAAAATCCTGATAACTGATTTAATTTATAAAATAATGTGTTTATGAGCCTTGATCAATTTGTGATACAAATTTGGATCAATTTGGTATTTAGTTATTAAACATTAATATATTTTGTATATATTTATAATTTATGCTCAACATGTGGTCTACTCTCCTAGGATGTATTAACTTTTTAATGGATATGGTCAATAATAATATTAATGATATTTAATTATGTTTGATTGAAGTCATCAAAAAGAAAACTAGTGAAATTATTTATTATTATTACCCATTTTAATGATCCTTGACCGAATTTATTAATTGTTTCTCAACAATATTTGCATACACTTTAAAGACCAAGGATATGTTAACATATTAATCTATATGTTAATAACGCATAAAACATTTGATGGTCCAAATTCGGAGGCAATAATCTTTTAACGGTCATATTTTGATGACCCATTGACCAAACGACTGCTTGATGGATCCACTGTGCCGGCATGGCGATCCCGTCGGGCCGGGCATTTCATCGCCATTTCAATTCCACTTTGCAGTTTTGAGTTTTTAGGGGCGCCGCGTCTCCTCGCGATTCCTGTTTGCTAAATATGACCAAAAAGACCCGTTTCGAAATTGGAGTAATTTCGATTGGAGTCGCAGCGGTGGTGGGCCAGTGGTTGGGCAGCGGTGGGGCAGCGGTGGGGCAGCGGTGGGGCAGCGGTGGGGCAGCGGTGGGGCAGCGGTGGGGCAGTGATGGGGGCAGTGGTGCAGCGGTGTTTCAGCGGTGGTGCTCCGGTTCCGCCAGAAAGTGGCCAGCGGGCCGCGTCTATCGCCTCTATCGGTCCGCGGCGCACATTAAGTAACACGCGCCAGCCAGTCTACCGCCGTCTGCTAACTTGGTCATTTACTGGCGGTTTTGCATGAGCTGGCGGTCCACGAATCCCCGGAAGAACAGGCCTCCGTCATGGGGCTTATGGTTTATAGTGCAGTATATGTTTTGTATATGGATGGACGGATGGAGAAGGGCAGCATATGTCTGCTGGTCGCACGCCTCACGCATCTTAAGCGGCGTCGCGAGATGTCTTATTAAAAGTATCTTGTTACTTTCACCATCCACCGCCGACTTGAATTGCGCTTCAATTTCTCACAACTTTTTTTTTATTTTTTTCATTTTTACCCAAAGGGGGTAAGGGGGTTTTTTGTTGGCTGACCAAATGTGGTGCTGTGTTGTATTGCAAAAGGTCTGGGTGAAAACATGTCGGTCCGCCAGGTCGAAGTACGTCGGTGTCCATCGGGATTCTACGGTTCTCGCAGCATCGGGAGCTATATACTACGTAGTCGGGCCAAAATCCTCTTCGCCACGCCGGTTTCTAGTCAACTATTTGGGTCGCTCTCACAATTTATTGGTTTAGTTTTCATTGCATTGACACTTCATCATCGCCGGCAAACTGCCTGCGTTTGTCATCTGTCGCGCTTGTTTTTGTATTCTTGTTGCTGGTGTTGCTGATGTGCAGCAACATGATGCTGCTGCTGCTTGCTGCCTGTTGGTATAACCTTTCGGCTGTTTGGCCAGCGCCCAGAGGGGTTACAAGGTGGCAATGGCAGATCTCGACCAAAGTGAAAACGCCGCCAACAAAAACAAGTGCCACGGCAGCAACAACTGCTGCAACTGCAACAGCAACATGCAGCAAACAGTAGCAATGGCTGCCATTAGGCCATGAGAAGACACTTTTTGTCCGCTGTGGGTGTGGAAATATTAAGCAAAGAAGCCGCCACCCAAGGGAGAAGAATTGGGTTAGAGCCACAGCCACGGGTGCACTGAACAAAAATGGTTACATGATATTTTAATAATATTATTTTACAAGAGTTCTCGTAAAGTAAATGTAATACCTTATAAGTCTTCTGTGATATTTAAATAACTCCTAAAGAAAATGTTTTGTAAGAGAACAATTATTAGTCTTCAAAATCTTAAAAGTCCCAATAAAGCCCTATTTAAGAAATGTACATATGTATTTTAGTTTATTATACCAAAACATCATTCATAATGTGATCAGTATAAATTATTCATAAATGTAAATTTGAGAACAGTCAGAGTTTTTTAAAATTGCATGTGACACAAAAACACAAGAAAGTTTAAATTGGGAATCTTTGAAGGGATTTATTATATCCGTCAAATAGTTTACATATTTTATCCGAATTGATAACCAGTGTGGGGTATATTTATTCTCTGTGTACGGCTAGTTGCAACTCACGCTTTCGGGGACTTAGAAAGCGCCTCCTTAGAATCCCATTCGGCTTAAGCCCCGCATCCAGCACCCCTCCGCCTGACAGACAGCTCGGAGTCGCTGGGAGAGCCACTTGTCTGCCTATCAATTTCACTTTCTCGCCCCGACAACGCTCAAATAAAATTAAACGAAACGAAAGAAAAATAAAACAACATTGAAAGTCAATTAGCCGCTGTCGAAAAAGATTCTTCAGCCGAACCAGTCCAGTGCTGTGCCCCCTCGCCAGTCCCTCCGATTCCAGCCTATACATACGATGCGATACTATTCGATTCGATTCAATTCGATCCGCCTCGCAATTCGGCAATCCGAGCCAGCACACGCATGTATTTGTATCCGAGTATCTGAGAGTATCTCGGAGTATCTTCGTATCTCCGTATCGCAGCATCCCAAGTATCCGAGTATCTTGGCCTGGGGCCATATCTTCAGCCTGGAAATCGAATGGAATTTCAGGTGCGGACCCCATGGATGGACGGATCGAACGGTCGATGCGCGTCGGTTATGAAAGTTGCGCAAAAAACACTTTTCGGATACTTTTGAGCTACATTCTCGCCATGAAAGTTTTGGCTTTGGGTTTGCTTGATTTTCTGGGAAATGAAATGAAGAACTTTCATGTCGATTGGTTTGGTAATATTTAAGAAGGGTAGAGGTGAGAAAGTTTAAAAGACAGGAGTATTACGTAAAATGTAGCACTTGAAATCTTTGTTTTTTAGAAGTAACAGTAAATTTAACCAGATATAAATGGTGGGCACAATTTTATCTTTCTTTTTAATTATATTATTATTAATAACGGTGTAATAACTCTAAACATGTTCTTCAAATAGACATTAAATAATTTATTAACTACGATCTATCAAATTATATTGTTTTATTTCCCAAGTAAATGTTGGAAAAAGTCATAGTGAAAATTGTTTGGGCTCTTTAAATGAAAGCCAATGTAGTTAAAGATTAGCCAAATAAATTTGTAGCTCGTAAAGCCTAAGCAAAGTCCTCTTTCAATCCCCTTTCTTTTAAAGGAAACGGAAAATAAATAGGAAAATAAAATTCAAATCCACAGAGCTTCTTTGTTTTTAAACATTAAACATCGACATTTCTTCGTTGTTTTTCCACATATTCGCATATTGTCATCACAACATATACGAAAATTGTTTACGGTTTCAGTTATGGATAGTTGCCACAGATACAAATCCTTATAGGCAGTACCCCAGCTAAAATCATGACTTATTGTGTGTCAATAGATTGAATGAATAACAAGAAAGGAAAGCTAACTTCCCAACTTCTTCAGTTATATGGCAGCTATAGCAAATAGTCGGCCGATCCTTATAAAATTTTGGTAGGTCGGATTGATTGGCCAAAAATAAATAATATCAATAACCAGAAACAAAGTACTGAATTGAACTAAATCAAATTATGTTTTACAATCATATGTGTTTAATATTTAAATTCTCCAAAACTAAATTTGAAAGTATATTCTTTCACTTCCCAAGTACACGCCTAAGGCGTCTCATAGTAAATTTGGTTTTCGCTCATAAAATTCAAACAAAAATAGTTAACGATTAGCCAAATAAAGTTGTAGGTCGTAAAGATTTGGGTATCATCCAAAATGTCAACATAAATTATCATAGATCACTCAACCACTTGACTTGCTTGAACTTCCCCCGCCAAAACTCATATTAGGAAGATCAGTTTGAAGAGCATCGTAGATCACTTTCCTCGTTTTCCTCGACATTCCTGACATTTCTTTTTTTCGGGCCCCCAGACATTACCTTTAGTTGACCTTAGTCTGCCAGGGTAGGCGATTTCCCAGGCCAATGGCGCGTAGGAGACCCTCTTTTACCAGGTCTGTAAGTGACCAATGAGATGACATTGTGCGGGGGGGGAAGGAGGAGACACTCTTTGGGAGTCGGGGTCTCAGGGAGCCGGGCTTGGACAGCTAGACAAACACACCCACTTTCCAAATGAAAACAAAATCGCGGACCACCAAATAGCAGCACGAAGTCAGCTCCAGCGCTTCCCCCATTTCCACTTTTTTCTTTTTTTCAACTCCATTGCCATAAAACTCAGTCTAAACCGCAGACGACGATCGTGAAATATCGATGCTGAATGCGCTGCGCATGCGCAAACAAAACGGAACCCACTTGATGGGTTATGGCCGATGTTGGACGACGGACATCGGACAACGGACGACGGATGATGGATGATGGATGGCGGCCATGGGAAGGGCACGCACAGCACCGCCATCCCCCCCCAGATCCCCCCATTTTCCACTTCGCGAGTATGTCTCTGCATAATTGAGCGGCGAGCGAAACTAGCCATGATCTACGGTGTATCATGTACCAAGTGCCCAAGTGCCGCGTTGAGTTGAGTGCGGCCCCAGCTGCACTTGAAATGTAATCCCACACGCTTTCCGAGCTACACGCACTCCACATCGAGGAGGAGGTGGTGGCGGCCACTCCAGAATCATGCTCCGAGTGCTGGCTGGGTAAAAGTTGATTTACTTGCAAAGGCCGAGATCTTAATGGGTTGGTTTACTTGCAGGAAATAGGTTTAATCTTAATATTCCCATGGAGAGCTATTTGATCTGTTTGGTTTAAAGTAAAAGCCACCTCCAATTATCACAGACCGTTCGTTGACAAGCCCAGTCATCGATACCTTTCGTCTTTTTATATGATACATATTTATTCGTTTAATTGCCGCGACCTAGTATACAAAAAATCAATTGTATTTTGAATTAATCCTTTCGGATCTAGAAATAGTTGGAAATAATTAGGTTCAGCAAAAAGTATACTATTTCGGAATATAAATAAACCTTAGAGTGCCAAAAATAAATTCTTCATCCGCTTAATGCATATTTGGAAACATAAATCTTACAATTTTTAATAAATATGTTTGACTTTGTTATCTCATACTATAAGCCCAAAAAATGGTTTTGCAAAGTAACTCTTTTTCTAACCCCCACAAATAATATAATTTTTAACAACTTATAACCACCCACAATAAAATATATCGTGCATATATATGTCTGTAATATCTCAAAATAATAAAACTATTAATTTCAGTATTGTTAAAAATGTTATTTAAATAAAACGATTTTAGTCCTAAATATATAAGTATATCAATTTGATAATCAACAGACGAGAGGGTCTGTAATCTTGAGCTGAAAGTTGGCCTGGTCGGCCGGTACCATAATCCATCGGCCTGATCCCAAAATCGGTATGCCATTAACGAACCCACCGGACGTGGACACCATCCAACAACGTCCAGCTCAATTTTTGCGTTAACGTTTTTGTAGCTTTTTTTCAACTTTTTGCAGTTTTATGTGGCTGTTGTTGCTTGGCAGGCGAGCATCGATCAATTGCAAATAGAAAACAAATCTCCAATCAGCCGGATTGCTCCCATGGATCGCCCATGGGCGGTGGATCGGAGCAGGAGGGGGGGTCCTAGGTGGGTCATCGGGTCGGTCGAAGCTTGCGGGTGGCCCGGTGGCGAAACAGAGACAGCTGATGCTGCGAAAGAAGAAAGTGTTAAGACCAATTTGAAATATTCGCTGGTGAAATTTAAATCATTTTCAAATTTAATTACCGGCAAATAAACGTTTGACATTCCACTCCTCGCCGCACCAGACATTCCGTCTGCCTGACTGTCACCTGTAGCTCACCTGTGGCTCCAAACTGCCCCACCTGTTGCCATTTGGGCGTGGCACTGGCATTTGAGGCATTCCGGTGGTGACTAGGCCATCCCCCAGCCCCAGCTACCACACCGCTCCTCGTCTGGCCATTTCGATTGGATGATCGGTTCCGAAAGCTCAGAGCGGTTCATTGAGAAACCATATGAAGACACTGAGATGGTTTAGACAAGTATTTAAAAAAATATATGTATGTATAGCCCCTTAGTCAAATGTTTTGGCCCAAATCCGGAAAAGATCTGCTCGATTTTTCGGTTTTTTAATCAAAACCCTGGGAAATAGTAGTCGCATCTTGGAATGTCACACCTCGTTAAATTCTTTATAAAATTTATAATAATGTGGCATTCTCAGAAAAAAATATCATTTAAAATAATTGCTAGCAAAAAAGTCATGGGGGAACTCCTTATGAAATATAGTGTAGTGCCATGTTGGAATGTCATACCTCGTTGAATTCATTATCAGCATTTAACAAATTTTGCAGCTTAAAAATCATGGGGGTGAAATATTTTGTATGATCCTGTCCTTAATCCGCCCTTGATCTGAGATTCCATTTATCCGGACACACATTCAGGTGAGAGCGCAGGAACTGGACACAAAAGAGAGTGATTGGCGGAGAGAGAGGGAGAGGAAGGACAGGCGACATTTCTTCGATTGCACACTTGTTTTCATATCGTTTCGTTTCGCTGTCGCATTAAAAGCCGCGTCTGCAATGGAAAAAATAAAAGGGGAGGCGAAAGGCGGAGGAAGAAAGGTGAAGAAAGGTGGGGGGAAGAGGAGCAAAGAAGGAGCTGTGGTAGAAGCCGGAACTTGCCGCTAACGCATCGCAACGCAATGCGGCGACGAAAGTTGCGCCGTCTTTTTGGGCTAGCCAACAAAAACCAGACATCTAAACCAAAAAAAAATACAAAAAATAAACTAAGAAAAAATCAAGAAAAAACTGCAAAAGCAGACGCAGGCGGAAGAAGAAGCTGCGGCAAAAGTAGCAGTAACTCTGAGGATGTCCAGTTTCATTCCAGTTCGGTCGTGAAAATGCCGCGCAACTCGTTTCGCAATAAGGAGAAAGTGTCCAGCGGAGTGGTGTTCGTTCTGACGATCGTAAAGAATAAATTTGCAGGCTATTAAAATGTTTCCTGTTTCCACTCCCCACAATATCCCACCCATCCCCTCACCACAACACACCTCCACCACACAACTAACACACCACCCCGAAAATTTCGCTCTCCGAGGCGAGAAAGTTGCCTGGAAATCAGGAAATCTGCGTCCACGCGACAAGTGAAAACAAGATGCAACCAAAAATACTAATTCCCCCACTTCCCAGACTCTACATACATACATATATTTTTATATGGAAGTGTGGATGTATGGCATTGACTGGAACTTCGCAGCATTCGAGCGGACGTTATAATTGATAAGAGCGGATTACTCACCCGCACTTTGCAAAGAGAGCAAGTGCGAGGGATTGCGACTGATTAAATTCAAATATTTAAATGAGCGGGGCAATTCACCACGCCGAAAAGTGATGCGATCATCTATAAAAACCACTTAATTTTAGGGGGTAGTAGCAAGGCCAGGCTTTTTTTTTTTATTAAAAAAATTTAAAAAAATATATTTTTTAAGATATTTTAATTACCTCCACGGTGATAAGCCTTAAGAAAAATTTCAAATAAAATGTTAAAAATATTTATCTTATACTTTTCTTTATGTTCATCCATTATGTGAAGTAAATCCCATTTATAAAGTGAACTCCTCTAATTCTAAAAATCTCCTATATTTGTCTATACACAAATAAACTTCTATACTTAGCTAAAAAAAAGACAAGTACTCAGTAATGTCGCATTTATTTTCAGCTTCCCGATAATGAGCCAGCCACTGTCATTCCCATAGAAGTCTGTGGCAATAAGAAGGCGCCTTATCCGCAAAAACATCCGAATCCGTTGCGTTCCGATCCGCTGCTGTTGCTGCTTGACACTTGAAAAAATGTTGAGAAAAAAAGTTTATTTGCAATGACAAACTTATTTGGAATGTTATTTTTTTTATAACTTAAGCCATATATAATTCATCCAGTAGGAAACTTCACGCTTAATAAAATGAATACATGATTATTAGTTTAGGGTATTAGTATTCAAGAAGTTTCTTGAAGATTTCATTTTTTAAAATTGTTCGAAGTGTAGTTACTGCTGGATGCTAATGTCGCATGTTGCTCGCGGAGATGGCGCAGCGCCATGGAAAACAGTGCCAACGACAACGCAAAGCCGATCGCGCGTCTGAGCCCGCCGGAAGATTATCGACAATAACCAATTACAGCCCCCCAAAATCCGGAAAATGGCCCCGACCATGGGCCGAAATGGATCGCTCCTGCTGTTCGCCGTACTTCTAATTATCCTGGATGTTTTCCCATCAGTGGATGCTAATCTCTGGACACGATACAACAGCAATGCCTATCAGACCAGAAGACGCTCCGGTCCGAGTAATCAGTGTCCCAAGGTGTGTACCCTATTCATTGGACCCTCCTACCACTAAAATCGTAATAATTGTCGTTGTTGGATCACACATCAACGAAGAAAAGCCTTAGGAAGCCCTATGGAAAGCTGTATAGTTTATACATATACCTTTGAGTATAATTCAGACTTTGTCCTACTTGATATAACTTTAAAGTTTAATTTAGATCGGCAAAAGACGCCGTATAAAAAAGCTGGGTAAAACCACAGTGACTAAGTGAATGACAATTAAGTTAAATTAAAGCCCCTTATAATAATCACTAAATATGTGTTAGCATTTGTATGGGTTTACTAGATCCCATGCAAATTTCGTAACAATATTTATTAAAAAAAAAATGAAATACTGATACGATTAGAAATTGAGGTCACCTTTTAGGAAACGAATGCTTGAGTAAAGAACAAAACAAATAGAACGTCAGACAGTTAAGACTGCATTAGATATTTAGATGCAGGTGCAGTTTTAGAAGTCCCGTCCCTGGTCACGTCCCTGGCTGTCCTAACTGGATCACTTTCTTTGGCAACGCTTCACTTCGATTCGATTTCATTCTGAGCACAGCCGCCGGAGGAAAGCATCTCAAACCCAAACACAAACTTAAACTCAAGCTCAAAGGCTCATCAATATGCCGGTCACACTGTGACATATTTCGAGCCACTAGCGATGACACCATCTATTTAAATATTGAGAATACCCGAGTATAAGTACGTTTGTAGTTGAACTTCGGTAATTCCATTTTTAGTAGCGTGTCACAAAAACTTTTTTACACCATTTAGGTTGGAGCTTTATGTACATTATATGTAAGTATGTACTAATCGAAGATGGCAGGAAGAAGCCACTCATAGAAACATATGTTAAATTTTAGCTTACCTATCTGACAAGCTTTTTTTTGTAGCTTTTATGTCTTGATGATAATATTATCGCCAGAAAACAAAGTTTGCTAAAATTCAGGAAATTATCTCAAACAGTTTCCTGGTCCGCATATTTTAGGAAATATCATTTAAAACAAAGAATGAACCATTTTATAACAGTAATAGGAACGGCTTATGGTAGGTGATTGGATTGTTTGCATTATTAGCTCCGTAAAAAATGTTGTTCCATTAGAAAGTGAGGAAATGTGAATTTTGTCTGGATTTCAACCTTTTTATCACAGTAAATGGTAACTGAGATACCCTACACTTCCTTCGATTATCGAGCACGTTCCATCTCTAACGACAAGAATGAATGGGACATTAAAGTGAGGCGCAGAAAGAGCAAGGCAGAAGAAATGGGCTCACACCGATGCCAAAATCAATCACACTTTCTAAGTGGCTCAGACGTCGTCTGCGTCTCGCTGTCTTCCCACCCCGTGGCCCCCTTTCTCCGCCCCTTTCTTTACGTCTTTCTTTACCCCTTTCTTCACCTCTGTCTACATATCCGTTGGCGGCGACAATTGCACTTTGATGCAGGTGCAGTCACACAAATACAAACACCGAAAAGCGAGCCAAAAGCCAGAAAACAATCAAAAAGAATAGACAAAAGACACGCACGCAGAGATTTGGGAAAAGAGGTGGGGAGAAAGGGGAGCGAAAGAGGAGTAAAAAGGGGGCGGCACATGCGGGGCAATGCGCTTTTGAGGCGCATCAATCAGAGGCTGACTTGCGTCTGCATTTCGCGTCTGCAAGTCGCGTCTTGAAAGACAGCGAAAGAGACGGCAGTAGCGTTGAAGAGAGAGATGGCAACAGAGACAGCGACACCGACTCCTCAATGAACTGTCAGTAGTCAATCACGGTGACAGCGCTAACGGCTTTCGTCGTCTGTCGCTTCTTTAACTCTTTCTCTTTCTCCTCCCGAAGTTTGTTTTGTGGTCGCTAAGGCAAACAATGTAAATAGCTCCAGCTAGCCAAAGTTGAAGGGGGAAACTAGCATTTATGGCCTTAATGTAACTTAGCGTATTTATTTATTAGCCTGCTTACAGCCTTGACCTAATCAATTCAATAACATTTTTTTTTAAGATTATTATTGAGGCTTTAAGCTTCCTTTTAGTTTTCGGAATGTTGTTCTAATTATACCCTTGCAGAGGGTATTATAATTTTGGTCAGAAGTTTGTAACGCAGTGAAGGACGTTTCCGACCCCATAAAGTAAATACAGTGGCTCACAGCTTATTTGACCCACACCTAATTTTCAACATTAAACAGGTATAACTCCTGAACCATAAGAGATACCCATAAAAATAAAACGCAGAAAGGTTAACTGTTGTTTTAACTTCAAAAATATGTTTTCATTTATTTATTCTAGCAAGGAACTTCTTAATTAAACAATAAAAACTAAAAATACTGCCTTTTTCAATGTCACAGCTTATTTGACCCAGTTCATCAAATTAATTATAAAAAATTGCAAAAATATATTTTTTTAACTTTTAGTATTTGGTATGTCCGCCCTTTTGGTCCACAACCGACTTAAGTCGATTGGGAATAGATTCGACCAATTTTTTTGATGTTCCTGGGGTGATTTTAGCCCATTCTTCGAGCAAAGCCGTTTTCAAGTCATTTTTATTGGAAATATTGCGCTCCCGAATTTTTGAGACCCGCAAAGCCCACAAATTCTCAATAACATTAAAATCGGGTGACTGAGCTGGAGATTTCATTATATTGGGACAATTATATCCCAGCCAATATTGAACAATACCCTACTTATGCTTTGGGTCATTGTCTTGGTAGAACCGAAAACCCTGTTTTATTCCCAATTTCTCAGCACTTTGGAGTAAATTATCCTTAAGGATATTAAGATAAACATTTTTATTCATTATGCTTTCAATAAATTTTAGGTTTCCGACTCCTGCTGCGGACTTACAGGCCCAAACCATAACGTGTCCGCCGTCATGCTTAACGGTGGGTTTTAGATGTTTGTCCTGCAGCTCTGTATTGGCTTTGTATGTTCTTGATCAGGATCAATAGGGGAGTCGATCCATGTCCGTCCGTCCGTCTGTCCGTCTGTTTCAATATTGTTTGCGAGCTTAGTTTAAAAGCTAGCGATCTGAAACTTCCACAGTCGTCCTAAAACATGTGTACGCAGGTCAAGTTTGAAAAGCGCCCCGATCGTACGTCTATATCCTATAGCTCCCATAGGAACAATCGGATATATGTACCTTGCAAGAATTGAAGATATTTAGCGCAGTGTAAAAGCTTTGACATGCATCTTTCCAAATCTTTTTTTTTTATGCATACCTTGATCAGGGTAAAAGAGCGTGCCGATCGGACTTCTATATCATATAGCTTCCATAGGAATTATAGGGTGAAATCGGTCCAAATTTGATGTTTTTCAGGATATTTCGCGCAGGACATTAATTTTTCCAAGTCTTACTTATTTACGCAAACCTTGATCATGGTAAAAGCGCTTGCCGATCGGACGTCTACATCTTATAGCTTCCATAGGAATAATGGTTAAAAGGTGTGAAAATATCCCTTTTTTCTATTTTTATATGTCTGCAAGGGTATTAAAACTTCGGCTTGCTGACGTTATCTTCCGTCCTCGATTTTAAATATTTTTACTGCAGAACTTAGAATAAATGCATAAATTAGAATAAATTCTTATACGATTACCTGATTTAAGGCAGCATTATAAATAATATACGTATATTATGTTGGTTTGATAGTCTGAAATAGTTTTAAGGTTAAAAGTTTGTGTTAAACGTATAATAATTTTATTAAAAGGTATAAACGTTTTATCAAAACGTAAAAACGTTTGATAAAATAATTGATTATCATCCTGGTGACGTAGACTTGGATTTGTTTTCTCCATATTTTGAAACTTGTTTGAACCAAAATCAATGATTTGACTAGGGTAGAAATGGAGAAAAATTATTTGTACAAAATTCTAACTGACATTCTATACGTATGAGTAATTTTTAAGAAATAAAAAGGACATATATTTTATATTTTTTTTTTAACACCCTAATGCTCATAAGTTTGGAATACATACAATAATCATGTACATATATATGTACATAGCTATTTATGTACATATGACCTGTTTTTTTAGCGCAACCTATTAGTTATAATAAGAACAGTTCGTACGAAAAGGCCTTAGAAATCACAGAGCAAAATATACTCCTTTTAGGTGGGAGCTATTAAAAACTTCGATTTGGAACGGATGATGGGCTTCTGGCACGTGGTGCAGTATTATGCTTCCACGGAGGAGCTACCGGAATACGCTTGCATGCGCAGCCACTTCTCCTTCTCCAAGGATGATCAACATGTGGGTGCCTACAATTATTTAATCTCTATACGATATAATGTTGGTGTCCCATTTCAAATAGATAACGATGAACTTTAGTTATATATTTGCGGAAGATCCGTTGCGAGAGAAGCTTGTTGGCAACATTACCTGGATGATACCCAAGTTCGGGGAGCCGGGACACTGGCAGCACACGGAGGATATATGTAAGTACAGAAGAAATTGCGGTGTTAAAATCCAGAACAATGGCATAACAACAAAAATGCCTTCAAGTATGCAATAAATTGTAGGCTTAGCTAAGCTGATTTCGATATTTATTTGCATAGTTTTGGGAACCGAAAATATTCGGTATATTTTAACATATTTGTAGGAATACACAAACTTTATAATTTACTTCATTTTATCCAGAACTGAATAACTAGAATTGAGACATTTTAATGATATGTATAATAAAATTATTATTTTGATAATTGTGATACAGATAGATAAAGATTTTTGAATTATAATCAAAATTAAATGGGCATTTGTGAAGGCATTTAATTGGCTAAATTGTTAACATACCCTTTTCCATTCCAGATGAGGGTATATACAACACGTACGTCCTGGACACAGACTACGACAATTGGGGCCTGCTGATGCACTGTGCCGAAAAGAAAAAGCAACCGCGATACCTTTCCGCCCTGCTTTTGGCCCGCAAGACGGCGTTGGCCGACAACGAGATCAGTTTCCTTCGGGGAAAATTGCCGCAGGACATCGACGCATCCTTTATGTTCAACATCGGACAGGAATCTTGCGACAATCTGATGGAATCAAGTCGGGACGATCCGCTGGCCTACGTCGTAAATGGTCGCCAGAATGCCAAGGAAATATTTAAGGTTGTCAATAATCTGTGACATTATTTATCCACCAAATGCATCTTGCTTGAAAGTAAGATCATTTTCAATCACTGTTTTATTTTTTTTCCCACTTTAATATTCATATATTAAAACATGTTTTATTTAATTATTCTAAATGATACTATATAACAAAAACTATATATGATTTGTAGATAGTAAAAATGTATTTTGATTTGTAAGAATTCCTCAGATCTAAAATATTAAAATTATTAAAGCAGAAGTAAAATCTTCCTCGAAATTTTAAATGGTTTTTGAATAAATGTCGGTATATAAAATATAAATTAGACAGTTTAAATTATGCTGTACTTAAATATAATACAAAGTGCATTTAATAAAAAAGTTTCGCGCCCCTCGAATGTTTTTTGAAAAAAAATCATATCGATATATAATATTATACATATCGATATTTCAAATCAAAAACCAAGGGAACAGCTGATTCGTTAAAGTGCTGTAAAATTCCCGAATGCAAAGCTTTTAGTGTTGTGCAAATTACAAAATGGATGAGTTGCAACTAGTTAGACTTACTTCCGCTTTGCAACTGCAAAAGTTAGTATTGAAGCTATTGAAGTGCAGAAAGGTACAATTGCGGTGAGTTGACTGGCAGAATTCTGTACGACTGTCAATATAGAGTCCGCACTAAAAAAAACCAAAGTGGGCGCTCTAGTTGAATCAGTGTTGCAAATCATGCAAATATCACATTTCAATGTATCGTATAGGGGTGGTGCACCCATTCATAGACTATCGCCAGGCACGGCTTATCGATAGGCGCTATTGCATACCTGGTACCCCGTCTTCGCTACAATATTTGCCTTTACCGGTTCTGCTGCATTGCAAACGTCAATCAATTCGCGTAATTATTAACAATTTAGGTGAGTGCTAGCCACTGAAAGGCAATCGCAGCGGGAATAATGCAAAAAGGAGAGCGTATGTGCGTTGATTGCGCTTCTCGGTGTAAAGGCGTGCGTGTGTGCTGTCTCTATGTTTGTGGGTGTGTGTGGGCCCCTGTATATGTGTCTCTTTTTTTCTCAATTTCCAAAGTGTGCTTCTTCTTACTGCTCGGCACATTTTGTATGAGCGCTTGTCAAAATACGAGTATAATAATTTAATTTTGCCCCATTCAACACGGCGTGATCACCTAAACAACTAGGAACACTCGAAAGCGAAGGAAAACGCATTACAAAAAGAAAACACGCAAACCTACCAAAAAAAAGGAGCGGAAAAAGAGAGTGTGTGTGAAAGTGTGTGCGAGCAACAAGAAGCGGAGTCAAATAGATAAAAAAAACGAAGAAAAACTTTCGTTAAGTTTGCGATCCATGGTATTTCAACAATAAATTCCGCTCGCCTGGCCAAATTACGCAAAATAATCCCCTTAATGTATGTAATAGTGCGTGAGCGTTTGCCCCAGTGTGTGTGTGTGTGTGTGCCCTGTCCGTGTGTGACATGTGCATAGTTGTATGCGTGTGCAGGATAATTTGTCAGAAAAAAACGTTGCAATTCCTTTCAATTATTTTGCAGCAAAATGAGCAGCTCCGAGGAAGTCTCCTGGGTCACCTGGTTCTGCGGACTTCGTGGCAATGAGTTCTTCTGCGAGGTGAGATATTGCCCACCATATTTCCCCCGAATTGCTATATTGGCGTTATCTAAGCGCGCGCTATAAGTGCAACAATTACAAAGTGCAGCCCTGAGCTGCGGCTGTAAATGTGTGTGTGTGCCGCAAGGTGGGGCAATATTGTGCCCAACTGTACACACACACACATAAGATAAACCATATATATATATATATATATTCAATTGATAGATCTAATTTCGCCTCAATTTTCAGGTGGACGAGGACTACATACAGGATAAATTCAATTTAACTGGTTTAAATGAGCAGGTGCCCAACTATCGCCAGGCCTTGGACATGATCTTGGATCTGGAGCCGGGTAAGTGGCGCATTAACTCTGTAAATCCAAATATCCTGCTAATATATTGTATGATTTCCAGAGGACGAACTCGAGGACAATCCCCTGCAGTCCGATATGACCGAGCAGGCCGCCGAGATGCTCTACGGCCTTATACACGCTAGATATATACTAACAAATCGCGGCATCGCTCAAATGATCGAGAAATATCAAACTGGCGATTTCGGACACTGCCCACGTGTCTACTGCGAAAGTCAGCCCATGCTGCCCTTAGGTGCGTAAACAGATCCTTGAAAATTCAGTCAAACTTAAAGTGTCCCAAGTAGAACTTATCATCGCTATGATCAGCCTTAATTTTCCACAACTAATCTGTTCTACTCCAAACTGATCCGAATTCATGAAAAGCCAATTGTTGGGCAACTAAATTTCATTATAATCTGACTCCATTTTCAAAAGCTAGCATTTTTCTTAGTAAAATGTATATTCTTTTTTTTTTAATTAATACTTTTACCGGAATAACAAATCCTTAAATGACCCGTCCAACTTAAATCATCCCAAGTAACACATTTACTTGAATTTGGTATCTAAAATTTGAACTCCAATCGAAGAACAGATCCTAAAAATACAATCTGGCTCGATTTTGAGAAATCATTCTTGACCAATTCGTTTACAGAATAACGGATATGAATCTACCTAGATCATTTCCAAGTCTAAACAAATCGCTTAATTAACCTTGATAGTAAAATCAACTCATTTCCCAGGGAGTAAGATTAGTTTAGAACTCGAAAACTTTACCTGTATTTGTTATGCCACATTAATATAGGAGCTAATTATGTTTCCCAAACCAAACTATATGTCAGTATAAACAGACGTCAAGAGCCTATACTTGAACTTCGTTGCTTACAAATTTCTAGAATATCAATACTGATGCCTACAAACCTCATATATTGTAATCAATCATTTCACCACAATAATTACATTGTTAGAAATAAGTAAATCATTCCAGAGAATTCCCTAGCTCTTAGACTTCAACTTCATAATCAAAAAGTCAGGATTGTTTCGATAATGTCATTAAAAATCTATACTCAATAATTATGCAAAATAAGACATTCGCTAGATTAAAACATTGTCAAATGGGACTATTAGATATAGCATTTAATTGGCTATTACAATTTAAATTCAAGCCAGATATGTGTAAAAAATATATGCATTTATTATATTTCTAACGCTACGTGAATGATAAATGATGATTAATCGTAATCCAAACTCTAAACATGTTTATTTCTCGTTTCTTCAATAACTTAAATATTTATGTAAATTTGTTTCACGGAGCTCGAATGACTGCAATCCAAATTCGATTTTCTCGCATTTCTTTAAATCAGCTTTTCTACTCTCTAATTTGTATAAGCTAGACGACTGTGAAATTGATCAGAAAAATAAACACTTTACTTGTATTTGTACATTACGCATTGGTGCATACTTTTGATCTATCCATTTCTTTAGAATGTTTTTAATTGAAAACCGTAGAAATTAGTTGAATTTTGAAAGGTTGCATCGCGGTAAAAGCTGGAAGATGCTTACTAAAATACTGTCTGGTCTAAAATATTTTCGTTCCCTTTTTGTTTTTGTTAGTCTGTCTATAACTTCATATAGATTTATTTCTGTAAGCCCGATTAAAACTTGTTGCCAGCATAAAAACATAAACATTTCTTGGGAACTCAAATATTTGCGAATGAAAGATAATACTAGTTTCTTATCCTAACTCCAAGATAAACTTTAGTCCCAACTTTATAAGCTCAACCATTTATTGATCTTACCCGTATTTATTTCTCAGGTCTGTCGGACATTCCCGGCGAGGCAATGGTGAAGACCTATTGCCCTAAGTGCATTGACGTGTACACACCCAAATCATCGCGCCACCACCACACCGATGGCGCCTACTTTGGCACTGGATTTCCACACATGCTCTTCATGGTGCATCCCGAGTATCGTCCCAAGCGTCCTACTAATCAGTTTGTTCCAAGGTGACTTTTGACTTAACTTACGCCGATGTACTTATGCTCAACTTCACATTCTGTATCTTCTATGTTTGCAAATATCCAACACGAATCCTGCTTCGACGGCAACTCGAACTACAAACAGGCTGTATGGCTTTAAAATACACAGCTTAGCTTATCAAATTCAGCTGCAGGCAGCAGCCAATTTCAAAATGCCACTACGAGCGGTAAATTTAAAACTTATTAACTAGCTATTATCTTTACCCTTATAACCCCACTCTCTCATCTTTTTTGTTGTATATTATTTTGAATCTAAAAATCTATATATTGACTAAAAAAAACGCCACCTAAGAATCATTCAACTAAGCATATATATATATATATTATATCTTTTTTATTTGTTTTCTCTCCCCACACATACAAAACCACCAACCACCACAAATACCAAATAAAATCAAATCAAACATCCTCAAAATCCGATCGACAACCTGAACCTGATATGATAATGAATCTGAACGTGTCTCTGCCTGTCTGATAAAACCTATCGATCTACATTCGATCGTTCCAATCGATCGATTCTTAACATTGTGTGTAGAAAAACTAATTCAATAAAACCCCAACAAAAAAAACACAAACACATACGCACGAACACAACTACAACAACAAAAACAATCCATATTGCATGTAAACAAAACAAAAAATCGAAACGATAGTTTACAACGGGAAGACCGATAGACAGCAACACACAACAACCACAACAACAACAAAAACCACACTGAGAGACAGAGAAGCGAGACGGAGAGAGAGACAACTGTATTGAGGTTTTTGAGCGCCAGGAGCAAAGAATCATTTATACAAATATAAAAACTAAAAAAAAAAAAACACAAACTGCGTTTATATTTAAAACATTGAAAAAAAAAACAAAGAAATTAAACATTAAACAGAAAAATTGTATTACAAAACGAAATAGAAGAAAGGATAAACCCACACACACCTATTCATTTAGCACATTCAAAAAAGCATTCATGCGATTTAAATTTTTATTTTCTTCAATTCAATTCTTTTTATCTAAAATATATATAAACATGCAAAAACATATGTATTTATGTTAGCTATTAGTATTACCGAGAGCAGGAAATCCTTAAGATTGATTTTTAAGTTCGAGGACTATACATGCATAACTCATATAAACACAAACACTCACACATATACACTTGCATATATATATATTATTTGCTTTAGTCAATTAACCGATTTTTGTGTTTTAATAATCGTTCGTTTCGTCACCTTTGATGTATGTATGTTTTTTGTGTGGCATTTTATAACACTGGCAGTGCAACACTTGACCAAAAAAAAAAATTAAAAACAAGAAACAAACAAACAAAAGAGACTCGAATTAGACAGAGAAGAGAGAGTGTGTGAGAAAGAGAGAGATATAGGAAAAGGAGAAAGTAAATTAAAGTAGAGAAAACAACGATATAAGCAACGTAGTACTTCCAAATAATAAAGAAAACAAAAATAACGATCAGCATTTATGTAAACGACAACGCTAATGATACCCTGTATAAATCCCATAGCAGCCAGTAACGCCTGCGAATAAGCCGAAGATCCCCAAGCCAGCGGCGGGCAAGAATTAAGGATAACCCAGCTCCCTCAAGAAGAAACCGAAACAAGAGAAAAAACATTCAATTCAGTCATTCACATCCACTCACTCACACAAACGCACACACACACACAGAACCCCAAAACCCACAGAACGAAGAGGAGGAGAAAAGAAGCAGCCGCTTGGAAAATAAGGATGTGGACGAGGAAGAGACACGGCACGCAGCGCCCACGCAACGAAACAAATGAATTAAAAAGAAGCCCCAAAAAGCACACATACACACACACTCAACTCAGACACACACACACTCATGAGCATGCACGGACAAGAAGGAAAAAGGGAAAAGGACCACGCAATGCATCCTTTTCCCAAGTGCACACACTGTAATAAAACCAAGAGTAACGGCAAGTGTTGCCTTATCGTTCGCAGAAGCAATAAAAATCGTGTGACTGTGTTCAACAATCAATCAAAAACGCAAATGATGAATAAATCGAAAAGCCAGCATTTAAAATTGATTGATTGTGTGTTCAGTAAAGTTAAAAAAATTATAATACATACATGGCTTTGGCTTCGTTCCAGTTGTAGCGGCATTAATCGGTATAGTTTAGTTTTTTAAGGGTCCAATTCAGAATCGTTTCCATTTTAATTCTACTGAATTCTTCCCTCACCCTTGTTGTTTTTTTTTAGTTCCTTAATTCTAAACGTATTGTATGTAGTGCAAGAGCATTTCCCAATTGTAATGATGTAGAATTGCATTTATTCTGCCAAAACGAATCAATTTGTTTTTTTTTTATGTTGTTAAGATCAATATGAATATTTGCGTAAAATTAAAAGAACGCAAAACAAAACAAAAAACAAACAATAAAACAAGAAGTGAAGAACGTTTTTTAAGAAAATTAGAAATAAAGTATAAATATATATATATATATGGAAATCTATATAGAGATCGATAGAAAGGCCGAGGACCGTTGATAAGTTAATCTGAAAGTGTGCAGAAAACTGTTTACAATTAATAAATGAGAAAATAAAACAAAACAAGAAATGAAAATAATGGAGAACAAAAGTAATAATAACAATTACTAAAATAAAAACAAAACTGATATTTAATACAAATCGCCGTCTATCATTTCGCCACTTCGAATTAGATATCCCCTCACTTAAATGTATTAAGATCATTTACAGTTACAGTCAAAATATTATTATTATATATTACTATCTAGGGATGTACGTTAAGTTTCAAAAATCCCTTAATAAGAATGTATGCCACACACTCATATAGCTTGGACTAGACTTTTGACATTCGTAAAAATTGCCATAGGTCATTAAATAATCCAATTCAACTGATTTATCTCTTTAAAATTAAATTCCTAAAAGTTTTTGTGATCATTGTAATTATGTTTTACTAACCTCAATAATAGTTAATTTAATTACAATATTTCCGAATTAGGGCTTTTATTTTGACTGTAACTGTCTTAATGTCGGTCACTTGCGTGTCACCGCTGTGTTCAATGTTCCATGTGCTCTGTTCCTGGGTATTTTCGCATACCTTTTTAATTTGATTTCACTTTTCTATATGCTATGCGCTTGGCACCTAAAGGACTACATTGCACTCTGTCAGGAGATCCTGAGTCGTCCTGATCCCGAGGCCGAGGCCGAGTGATCGTCGTTGTGCGTAGAGCCCTCTCCGTTTTCCACAGACGAACTTCTTAAACTTGCACAAAAATATTTTTTATGGAGTCTTAAAGTTGCAGAAATAATGTTAAAATATTTTGTAGACTATCTTTTATGAAATCTTAATGAAAAAGGAATTCTATTTATCTGATTGTTTTGACATTTTCATTATAAATCCGTAGTTTTTTTTTAAATAACTTTAAGAAGTTAAAAGGAGTTCAGTTCGCTGGTAAAAAGTTATAATATATATTATTTTTCAATCATTTTAATGAGCTCAGCTAGTTTTTTTGGTTGTTAGAAACAGGGTTTTGCCTTAAAAAAAGAAATTTTAAACTATTCTTTAAATCATATATTAGGCATTGGAAGTTAAAAGTTATTTTAGTTCGTTTTGACCTAAGAACGTTTGCGTTAGAAAAGTTTTAATTCGCATATTATTCACTCCATAATCTTGCATTAACCCATAACGACGATACAGTGCTATATATAACCGGTTGTGACAAAAGTTGGCTGCTGCAGCATCCGCCTGGCTAATTTATTTTATACTCCCCACATATTTCCCGCTTAGCTGGCCGACCTGAATGCGAATGTGAAACGAATTCAACAAATAAATATGCTTAACTTATACATTATTGGTTTATTTTTAATGTTAACTGAAATGGGTCAAACACGCACCTCACTCGCCATCCATACACCTCCCAATGTACACAATGTTCGGCACTGCTTGCTACTCCATTCCATGGACAACACAATAACCCTCTATTTATCACTGGCACTCGGTATAAATTACTTTTATGGGTATTCAAAAAAACTCTAGAGATTGAAAAAAAAATAATCGCAAAAATTCCCTTTTTTTCGTTCTGAACAAAAAAAAGGTTTCTTTGAAATCTAAGTATTTTTATTTAATTCCGAAAATCTTTAATACACTTTCTTCAGCATACTTTGCGGAACTTTCTAATTATGTCCCTGAAAAAATAAAACTAAAATTCAAAACTAATTTTAAAAAAATAAACTTTAAAAAAATACTTGTAATTTCTTTACAATACCGAAAAGCCCTTTTTTTAATTTCCTGAGACATCGAAACTACCCCTAAAATTAAGTAAAGAAATGGTGAATGAATTATAAAACACAGAGACGCAGAGACACACACATAATGAAGATTACTAAGAATTTGGAGATTTAGAAGGACATGCATATCACCCCGGATTTTCCCTGGAATTTATATAACAAAAAAACAAATTTATTTTTTACATTCGTCAGCTGGCTTTTTCGTTGGCCCTGCCAGCTCATTTGGTATAAACATTCACGGTTCAGATCAACATCTTCAGCCATTCCATACCATTAAAATCCTCCTTTCCCGTTTTTCAATTTTAAAATAATTTTGGCAGAATGGGTATTGATGCAATTTCACTTTTACGCAAATTAAACCAAAAAGGCTAATAAGAAAAAAACAATATAACAACTTACATTTTTTTTAAACTTAAATCCAGCTTTAACATTTAAAAACTGTATTAATTCTATCCTTAAAAAAATAAAGTGAAATGGCATTAATTTTGATTTTGCCGAATTGGAACCATGGTGGAATTTATTCCTACAATTGATTAAATTGATATTGATGTGTGTGTTTCTTCTTTCTCTTCTGCTTTCTTTTTCTATTTTCTCCTCTCTTCCATTTTTTGCCTTGTGTGTGTGTTTTTTTTTAACAATTTGATACGATCCGATCCGTTTTGATAATGTTAATTCGCTGATCCGTGCAGCAACGTGGTCAGCCGCCCAAGGACGAAGAGCCTGAGAATAATGCCGATACGGTTCCCAAGCGCCTCTAAGCGCAAGCAGTGCAGTAAAGCAGTCCAGCAGCCGATACACACCCACACATAGACACATGAATACAAACACACACCAGGCCGGGCCACACTGAGGAAAAAAGTTTGGAGAAACGAGCGAGAATATCTGTACGAAAGAACCCCAGATAGACAGGAAGGACCAACATCAAAATCTTCAACGCTGGATTCAAAAGCTGAAGAGCCATTTATTCAACATATACAGAAACGAAACACACAGTCAGCTCCTGTCCGAAAAATAAGAAAAGAAAATAGGATCAGGTGCAGTGTGGCCAGAGCTTTAGTGAAAAAGGTAAAAAGTAATCTAATATTAAAAAAAATGTACATTTGCATAATTTAAGTATAGCTTTTTTATCAGGAAATAATTGTGCAAGCATCCGAATTTTTAAACTAGTTTATTGAATATTTCGAATATTATAGAAAAAATGTTAAAAAATACAAAAACTTATATTTCAAATTTTCTAAAATATATGAATTTGAGGTTAAAGGATTTTTAGTTTAAAGGGTTTAAAAACTGGCAGAGTTGCTTTGAATTTGTCCTAAATTTACTGTTATTAGATTACTTTTTCCTCTAATAAGATATTCTAATTGCACTAAAACTCAGGTCGCACTGATCAGGTGTATTCGACTTTATTCTTTGCATTTTATTTACTAAGTGAAATGAAAGGGGCTAAACCGATTTAGAAATAGTCTTTTAAATATTTAGTCAAGTGGCCGGATACCCACCTCTGTTGCCCCATTTCTTTCCACAAAAACTAAATCCGAAAACGATTCCGATTCCCAGCCTATTTGCTTCCTTATTAAAGCGTACTACTTCAAAAACTTTGAAATATCTATAGCTGAAAGCAGAAAACCTACAACAGCAATAAAAACAGTAAAAACCAAAACTGAACGTGACCCGAATTCAAATATCGGTGTTCCCCTTTTCGAAATCTGAGAGTGCATATACTTATATAGAAATACATATACATATAACATATAAACAATATACCGTTAGCTTATTTATATATGTACACACACATACACATCCAGACCTGTTCCCAAATTCGAATTGGGTTTAAATTTAACGAAAACGGAATTTCAAATATTTACACTTCCCCAAAGAGCCCAGAAATTTAAAAGTTCTGCGGTGAGGTGAAATTTCCGCTGTTCCGAGTTCGTTAAATTCAAGACCGTTTGCGAAAACGAGAACAGAACTGATATTTAAAACATAAAAAAAGAAACCAACAAAATATTTTATGTATTTTTTTAATGTATTTAAGAATAATTAAGATTAAAACAAAAAAAAGTGAGGAAGCAGTTGGAGTAAGAAGATAATACCGTTATCGCAGGAATTATAAAACAAAACAGAGATAAGGTTGATATGATGCGCAAGGAAATGAAGATGAATTTCGATGCCAGCGAATGGAGAAAAAACAATAAAGATGATAAAACCTGAAATTATCTTTTTATGTGGGAAATTCTTGTAATATAAAGTTTTAAAATATTAAAATAAAAATGCTTAAAAACCAGGTTCACTGGTAAGTTTACATAATTATAAAAAAGGGCCCTATTTCTTTTACATTATTCCCATTAAATTTAACCATTCGACGCCAAAATTTGTTATACTGTTTATTTATTAGAAAGTCTATTGCCTAAAATTTATGGACCAAGTTTCCTGTTAACAACGTTATTTAATATTGTAACACAAGAAAACCGTTACTTTTTGAAAACTTTTTAGTGTTTATTAAACACATTTCTTCTTTATATTTTGCACTACTTTGAGAAATGATTTAAATAAAATTCGCTTTTTAAAGATTGAATTTATTTTCAATAAGAAAAGAATGTAGGGAAACAAATCCAAACCTCTTTAGCCAGTTTTCATCTGAAAAACTAAATTTATGTTCACCCAAAAAATTAAACAATCTAAATTATTTTTTCAATTTTTTTTTTATTTTATTTTTAAATAAATTAGAAAATTCTTCGTAAAATCGAAGAATCCTTTAATAAAGCCTGGCTGATGTTATAGCCGCTGCTTTTTAGTAGTTTTCTTGTGTTTTTTTGCTTTATCTCTTGCTCTTTTGCCGTTTGTATTCTAATCGACCTATTCTCCGCACGCCCGCAGCTCCCTGTGCTTTCGCATAGACGCTCTTCTATATCTCTTCAATATAACCCAACTTCCCTGACACATTCGCACTGGCATTCGAAAAATGGAAATGCAAATGTGCCAGTGGAATCGGGCTATTACTCGCTTATACATATAACATTTGTCTGTGTATTGTGTTTTTTTGTGTTGCTTCCGCTTTACATATCCGTAGGCTAGCCTATTGATTTGCGACTCCTCGGGGCTCACAGTCGTCACAGTTATGTGTATATATATAAAAAAAATGTACAGTTTTACATAATTATGCAGCTAACGTGGGGGAGTGGGCGGAAGGACGCGAGGAATGCGAGGAACACTCGAATAAATCGTGATTACATTTCTCATATTTTTTGTTGACAAAAAATTCTTTAAATTAAAATGTAGAAAAAAAAATTGTTTTAAGTGTTTTTTTTTTGTGGTTTTGGAAAATTTGCCTTAAAGGTCGAATGGATGGGCTTAGGGCGGGGGGATGGCTGCTGGGGGTTTGAAGTAGTAATTTCTGTTGCTGTTGTGGTCTCTGTTATATTTGCTTTTCTTGTTGTTGTGGCTACTGCGTTTGCAATTAAGTTATAATTGTTTAATCAGTCTGAATTAATTCCAACACTATGATCTCGAATGGATGTGGGCTGGGCTGTGTGTGTAGGGGCCATCTTACAGCTCGTCCTTGAGATCGGCATCGTCGCCACCCTCTGGGGGAGGAGCACCGCCAGCACCCTGGTAAAGCTTGGCGATCACCGGCTGAACGATGGCCTCCAGATCCTTCTTCTGCTTCTTGTACTCCTCGGGATCGGCATCGGGATTCTGCTCCAGCCACTTGATCGACTCATCGATGGCCGACTCCAGCTTAGTCTTCTCCTCGTCGCTCAGCTTGGCGCCCAGCTTGTCCTTGTCGCCGATCTGGTTCTTTAGACTGTAGGCATACGACTCCAGCTCGTTGCGCGACTCCACACGCTCCTTCAGCTTCTTGTCCTCATCGGCGAATTTCTCGGCGTCGCGGATCATGCGATCGATGTCCTCGGGCGTCAGGCGGTTCTGGTCGTTGGTGATCACGATCTTCTCCTTGTTGCCAGTACCCTTATCCTCGGCGCTGACCTGGAGGATGCCGTTGGCGTCGATCTCGAACGAGACCTCGATCTGGGGAATGCCACGGGGTGCTGGCGGAATGCCAGTCAGATCGAACTTGCCCAGCAGATGGTTATCCTTAGTCATGGGACGCTCGCCCTCGTAAACCTGAATGGTGACGGTGTGCTGGTTATCTGAGGCAGTCGAGAACACCTGCGACTTCTTTGTGGGGATCACGGTGTTGCGGGGAATCAGCTTGGTCATCACACCGCCCACGGTCTCAATACCCATGGTCAGAGGGTTGACATCGAGCAGCACAATAGCATCAGTATCCTGTTCGCCAGAGAGCACACCAGCCTGGACGGCAGCACCGTAGGCCACAGCCTCATCGGGATTGATGCCTCGGGATGGTTCCTTGCCGCCGAAGAAGTCCTTGACCAGTTGCTGCACCTTGGGGATACGCGTGGAGCCACCGACCAGCACAATTTCGTGAACGTCCTTCTTGTTCATGTCGGCATCTTCGAGCACCTTCTGGACAGGCTTCAGGGTGGAACGGAACAGATCCAGGTTCAGCTCCTCGAACTTGGCACGGGTCAGGGTCTCAGAAAAGTCATCACCCTCGAAGAAGGACTCGATCTCAATGCGCACTTGGTGGGAACCGGATAGAGCACGCTTGGCCTTCTCAACCTCACGACGCAGCTTCTGGACAGCACGGTTGTCCTTGCGGATGTCCTTGCCCTTCTTCTTCTTGTACAGCTTGATGAAGTGATCCATCACACGCTGATCGAAGTCCTCACCGCCCAAATGGGTGTCACCGTTGGTGGCCACCACCTCAAATACTCCGTTATCGATGGTCAGCAGAGAGACATCGAAGGTGCCGCCGCCCAGATCGAACACCAGCACGTTCTTCTCACCCTCCTTCTTGTCCAGACCATAGGCAATAGCCGCAGCAGTGGGTTCGTTGATGATGCGCATCACCTGCAGACCGGCAATGACACCAGCATCCTTGGTGGCCTGACGCTGGGCATCGTTGAAGTAGGCTGGCACAGTGACGACGGCGTGGGTGACCTTCTTGCCCAGATAAGCCTCGGCGGTTTCCTTCATCTTGCCCAGAACCATGGCGGAGATCTCCTCGGGGGCGAACACCTTGGCGCCCTGGGAGGTGTCCACGCTGATATGGGGCTTTGAGTTCTTCTCGACAACCTTGAAGGGGAAGAACTTGATGTCGTGCTGTACATTGGTGTCAGACCATTCACGTCCGATCAGACGCTTAGCATCGAAGACCGTGTTCTCCGGATTGGTGGTCAGCTGATTCTTGGCGGCATCTCCAATGAGGCGCTCACCGTCAGCGGTGAAAGCCACGTAGGAGGGAGTAATGCGGTTACCCTGGTCGTTGGCAATGATCTCAACGCGTCCGTTCTTGTAAACACCAACGCTGTAAAGGAAATTTAGGGAAACATGGTAAAATAAGTAAGGATTCATAAATGAGAACTTTGGATTATAAAATATAAACTTTTCTGATTATGTTGCCAGATCAATTAATGAGTGATGAAAGTACATATCTACACGAGAGAATATTGTAAAACTTGAACTTCAAACTCAGGGAAAATGACTAATTATATGCACACGTGGACGTGTAATAACTTAGTAGAAGATAAGAGAAAATTGAGAATTTTAAACGATTTTAGAATGGGGAACATTTGCCATTCATTAATTTCTTGGAATACTCGGATTACTACGATTTAATGAATTCTTAAATGATCTGAACTAACAAGTTTTGACATTTGTGTATCAGAAACAAAGCAAATTTAAATAAATACAAACAATTATTTATAATTCATTCACATTTGAGCACAAAATTTAGTAGTTTATACAAATAAATTAATGGTAACGCGTATACTGAGATAAAATATATATTTATGAAAATAATGATCGCTATAAGCTTTTTATGATCCAGATACGGCACGTGGAATAGAGGATTAAGGGTTTGCAAGACAACTTACCAGGAATACGTAGTGCCCAAATCAATGCCGATCACGGTGCCCAGCTCCTTGTCCTTCTCCTTTTTCTCCTCGCCCAGCGAGAGGCCCACGAAGGCCACGACAGCCAGTAATATGCATAACCTCATATTGAAGAACTCTCAGAAAACTGCAAGTATATAAGGAATAAATTAAAATTATTAATTAATTTGGCAATTATTTTAAGCTAGGCTTTTGTACACGTCAACACAATCACACACATGTACGCAGGCACTCTCTTTAAGAGAGAGAGTGGGAGAGTGGCGAATGCTGACGTCGGTCAACTGTCAACAGGTAACCGTTAGTTGTGCCACTTTGGCAACCAGATTGTTTTATATGATTCTACCTTTATCGGTGCGTACTATGTAGTCAAGATCAGTTAAAGAACACGTCTACTCCAATGGCTAACTGCCCGGCAACTGCTAAGCACAGCGCTCATCTCACTGCTGACATTGACCGACGCCGACGTCGCCGGAGAGAGCAATAAAGCGAGAGGAAGCAGCGAAATTTGTATACGTGTAACATTTTTCTGGTTCTTTCTTAGAGAGAAAGAGGGAGAGAGCGCTGCCGGCCAAATAACTCGTTTTTTTGGTTTTTCAGGCACTTGGAGAAAGTACCACACTAAAAACTGAGTTTGCACAGCTGTTTTCGGCTCTTTTTATCCACTGAAGTTTAATTCTTTGTTCCTATGCTACTGACGTGTAGTTTTGGCCAGCGAAAAGCTAAAAGAGCTTAAATCTGCCAAATAAATGACGTGTACCAAGCGGATTGAGCACACACACACACGCGCATAGCCATACACCCACTCACACCGACAGCGGCATGCGCAGGCGCTTTTCTAAAAATTAACAATAAATTAAATGTAAAAGACTAGACTTTTAACTATGAATTAGCAAAAATATATAAGGAAATACATTATAAAGGAGAATAACCCTAAGTTCATTCACCGAAGTGGTTTTTTAGATATTAACATAATTTATGCGTCACAGTTTATTACCACGTCATAGGTTGGCTATTATTGATGCAACTCGAAAACTGAATTCACACGTTTTTATTTATTTTTGGGCACGTGCTGGTAATCTTTTTTTTTTGTAAGACAGGCATTTTTTTAGCCTCCTTTTTTTTTGCCAATATGGCGACTGTAATGTTGCAGTGTATTGGTGGCCCTTTATCCTGTTTCCGCCCCTCTCCTTTCCTATTTCACGAATATTCTGACTGTGCAATTGCATTTTCCAGATATTGTTGCAAACTATTTTGTTAGTAGACACACTTATCGCTAATCACTTAAAAACTCACAAGTTTTACTTTGTTTCGGTTTAATGTGCTTTCTCGACGCTTCAAATGGAACTGACGGAGCAGAATTTAAGTCTGCTGCTTTCTGATTTTTTTTGCCGGCGCTTTCTACGCACTCACACAATCGTATACGGAGACACACACACCCGTGTGCAACTCTGGGGCCAAAAAGACACGTCAGTGGTGGTTCAGTGTTGAAAAACGGGCGATGCCCCAAAAATAACCGCCTTTTAAAAAGATTTTGAAAACAAAATAAATTTATGGGGATCTAAACTACTTTTAAATTACTTTTAGATATCTATAAAAACCGTACTATTCATCTAGATTAAATAAGTATGTTAGCCTTTGAAACTTATCCTTAGTCTTTTTGTTTCAAAGAAATCAAATCAGTTCTTCAAGGTTTTATTTATTGGCAAAGTAAATTATTAAGTATTGTGAAAATAAAATTTGTGTCAAGCATTACGATTTTTAGTTAATAAATTAAATTTATTTTCCACGAACTTTAAAAAACAACACACAATAAAAAAAACAAAAAAATATGTTCGCATATTCAGTGTTCGGTTTGTTGGTGACAACGTATATACAGTTTTAATGCCAGCAACGTATATAAAATACACTTATCTAAGAATTTAAAAACATTTTTCTTTTTACTTACATTTGCTAACTAAAACTATTAAAAAAATATTCACTTATTTAGTTGTCACTTTTTGTCACAGTAGTGTAGTCTTTGTAGGTTTTTGGCTTGGTTTTTATTTGATCTAATGGAAATGTAACGTTATTTGTTTATAAATATTTGTGGTCACAGCGCGTTACGTTGTTCTTAGTGGAATAGTTTAATTTGCTAAATAGCGTTTCTCTTTTGCTGTGCTGTTATTCCTTGTACTTTTGTTTTGAAACTGATTATTGCTCTCAGCTCCTCGGCTATTTATTGCTCTTCGCTCCGGCGTATCACTGACGTGTCGATATTTTTAATTTTCTGGAAACATCGATAGGTTCAGGAAATCGAACAATTCAAAAAAACAATAAAACGTTATAAAAAATTCGGAAAAATATAAAACTTCGGAAGAGATATTAAGAATAAATTCTCTTTCGAATTCTTTTGTGGTATATTGGTTCAATTTATAAAACCTTGACCATAGATTTATACTTTTAAAATATTAATCTCATGACGTATATCTGCTACATATTTATCATAAAATTAAAGATTACACAGATTTTATTTTATTTATTTTTTATTCTTAAAAAATATATTTCAATCGATGTTTTTTTAAAATTGTTACACCTCTAGCACTGACGTGTCATACCGCCCACTGGGGAGTTCACTCTCTCTGAGGTTTTCTCCATTTGTTTACCGAAACATTTTCGGAGAGGAGAGAGTGAGATGTTTGGCCTTCTTTTTTTAGAGTTTGTCTGATGCAAATATGCGTTTGCCTGAAGAAACGCACCACTGACGTGTACGTTGCCCCAGGTTTACCGTTAAATTCCAGCTGGGTCTATTTACCGTTACTTAAGTGGGGCGTAATTATTGACAAATTGTTCAGATATTAAGATTTTGCTGGCAAAATAATAAGCAAAACAAAGGCACTCTCTCAAAATATTTATATTTCTTAAGATCTTGTTTTAATAATAATTATGGATAATAATAATAAACACAAATAATTGATAATAATCATAATAATAAGGGTCGAAATTACAAATCATTCGATTTTTAATATTAAGTATGTACATACATATGTATGCAAAATAGAAAAAATAATTTATAAGCAAAGTTTAAATTATTGTCTGATATTTAATATATTAGAACATGTTTTTATAGAAACCGAAAAGATTATATTGAAATTAAAACTTTTACAAATGTTATATTGGTCTTATAACACCAGTTTAATAAGTTTTACGATTTAAAAAACTGACAATTTTATTATTATCTCTCCGGAATTTACAAAATATTTTTTTAGTATTGGGACAGATCAAAACGTTTCTCTATTTAAATAATACTACTTTGTTTTATATACGTACATATATAATAATAAGAATGACACTCCAAAATTTGATACCAAATATAATGATAATTTTTAAAAATGTGAATAGGGAAAGATATATGTATGTATGTATGAACAAACATATGTATACATTTCATTGTTAGACTTGGCTAGTTATTAGCACATTTCTTTTTCGAATGAAAAATTGCATAGTTTTTAAAGAATTGGTAACTCTTTTACTTTTATTCAAAATACTTCTGGATAATTCCAGTAATTTCAAATGTAGAATGTACTAATTGGCTTTTTTAAACATTGATTTAATTTTAATTCCTAATTTGTCTATCATTTTCCGAGAAATACACAAACAAACATTTGACAATTTCCAGAAATTTTGTAGGTACACGTTTAAAATGATTATTTTAATATATTAATGAACGCCGATAAGACTGAATCCATTTAGCACATACAAAATATGTATTTTAATAAGTCTTAGATATAAAATTTCCACGTAGGTATCATCAGAAAAATTCAAAAATGTTTCAAATCTTCATTTAAAATTATAATTTCCATAAATATAAGAACTACACATTAGATTGATTCCAATGTATGTGTAGAAATATATCAAAACTATTACATGAATATTTTGATAGTGCAAAAAATAAATGCTTCTAACAGCAATTCACGTATATCTGGCAGTTTCCAGGCATAACTTAGATCTTCATATGTACATTTGTGATATTTTCCATAAATCAATGAACTGCCGATAAGACTTATACCACAGCATATATTTATATATATATATATATATTCGAGGTATATATATATATATTCGAGGTATATATATATATATATACAGATATATATATATATATATACCTCGAATAGCGAGTTCTTGAACCGTCCAGCAAGGCTTATCAGCTCGCATCCGCCCAAGAATAAAACGCCCAGAGTTTCTTTCATTTTTTTTTCGACTTTTGTAATGACAATCAATATCAATATATTTTCATAACAATACATAGTAGCATGTAATAATCTTGTTTTTATCATTCTCCCGTTCAGCGTCCCCATCGATATTGTATCGTACTTTACATTACAAATTATATATTGACCACATTTTGGTTTGGAATTTAACCAAAATAGTTTTAATGTTTTTTTTTTGTTTTTTTATTTGCTGTCGCAGATTGTGCAGGAAAAACTATGGACAAGTTGTACTTTAAGCAACACATTCAATAATCTCTATTCGGTAATTTCGATATCTATATAAAAAAAGATAAAAACTAAGTTCCCTATGGCGAATTTGCTACATTCGGATTATCGTTAATGAAAATGATGTGACGTGGTCGAAGAATGGGCCACATCATTTGCTTCCATAATATTTAAAGCTTTACGACATATAAAACCCATTTGCTTTACAGTGCTGTCGTTTTTTTAGTGTTTTTTTTGTTGGTCAAAAGTTTGTGGCTATTAGAAAATGAACAAAAATCGCTGAGATGTACATATATATATATATAAAAATTGGAGCGTAAAGAAAAGCACATCGAAAAACGATTAATAGTTAATAGTTGTATAAGAGTATAGTTACAGTGTTTGTTGTTTTGTTTTTTTGGGCAATAGAGTGCACAAAAATGGTTTGCTTTCGTATATAATATATAAAGTTGCTTTAAATTGAATTTGTATGCTTGGTTTTCCTTCGCTAGTTGCTGAAACACTTGAGTTGCATAGATCCGTTTTGGGGAAGTTTTTTTTAAATGTGAGAGTTTGGTCCGAAACTGCGACACGAAGTGAGCTAATCTATGGATACAGCATGCAGGCTCTATGGTTTCTTACAGATCTTAGGATCGTCTGCTAGTTAACAATATCAACAAAGGGCAAGCTGCTTTTACATTTAGTTGGGTTGATGTAAATTATTTTGCAAACTTATACTTGTGGGACTACAAAGTAATCTAAGGATAATGTTGGCATTTATTTGGCCTTCCATTAATTGCTATCATTTAAATTCACAAGAGCTGAAGCTTAAAAAACAATTAGCTTGTAATTATTTTTCAATTTTACTTTTTCCATTTACAATGACAAAGTATAGCTCTTTTATGCTTAATAACTTTAGAAGTCAGAAAAGGACTGGGGATTTATTATATTGGCTGACCCTAGACCCACAGTTTTAAAGGCCAACTGGCTTGGAATTATCCAAAGATTACTTTCTTCCAATGCTATTTTGTGTCAAACCAAATAGAGACCCAACCATTTTCCATATATCTGTGTATATATAGTGGTGTATATATATATATTCTGTGTTCTGCTTGGTGCGGTGGCAGCAAATTGTTTCATCGTTCTCCTCCCCATCATTCTTCAACTCCCTGCTCCTACTCATGCCTCACCCCGCAAATGGACAGGAACGTACTGAAGTTGTGCAGACTGCAGGCGGGCAGCACTGTGTAGACGATGGCGGCCGTATCCTGGCACTTGAGCCGGAAGTCATGTAGCGCCTGGAGCAACAGATCCGTTGCCGGTGCGGCATTCACCTGGTAGAACAGTTTCAGGTGGATCGCCGGCAGAGACTGGTGCTGATCTCCGCCAGCGCCGCCCGGTTGCGTAGGTGTGGCAGGTGGCGTTCCCGAATTTGCCGGCTGCTGCGCATGCTTCTTGGCCAGCGGATAGTCCTTTAGCAGACGGTTTACCACATACGTAAGGATCTCGTCCAGGTGCTCGGCGCTAACCGATTGCGCCAGACGGCAGTGGTTGCCCAGGATGTCGTCGCTTAGCTGGGTCAATTGAGTGGTGGACGAGGCCAGGCCAGTAGACACGTAGCAGACGATAGCCGCACAGTTATTCTCGTAATTCCAGCGACGTCGTATGGAGATCGTGTAGTCACCCACCGAACAGCCAGTCTCCTCATCTGTGAAACAGGGTAGAGAATGGACATTAGATTTATTGATCCTCTATTTCCGTTTGTCCGCCTTACAATCGAACCGATCGTTGTGGGTGTGCGCCCACACCTGCCATTCCACGAGTGCCTCTCGGGGCAGCGCCGGCAGCACTATGTAGTCCATGATGGCGTTGGTGGTGCGACGCTCCCACTGGCGACGCGCCTCGCCGATGAAGGCCGGATGGGTCACAAAGCAGATGCCGTGCACCACATCTCGCAGCTGGCCGTGGGCGTTCATCGCCTTGGCAATGCGACTGATGTGCCGCAACGTCAACTTGCACTGCGGACGGATGCCGCCCTCGATGATTGTCATGCTGCCGGGTACCAGGGCGATCTGGCCGGAGATATACGTAATGTCGCCAATCTGCAAGAGAATAGGGATTAGTTTAATACTATAGAACCATGGAGACAGCTGCGAAATGGTTAAACGCTTCAATCTTTCGATATCTACTGCTGTTTTTAATCCACACAGTAACTCTCACCCTGGTTGACTGGCTATATGGACCAATGTTGGCCGGCGCCCAGTGCGAAATGCCCTGCACATGCATCGTGTTCCGGCGCCCGTTGAGCAGCGCCGCCGCCGTCTCCTCGCCCTCGCGATCCCGCTCCTCGGCACTGGATATCGACCCAGCCACCGGCTGGCGGTAGGCAATGGCCTCCATCACCACATGGCAACCGTCGGGCAGCGGACACTCGACGCAGACGCGCGTCGGCGGATTGTGGAAGTCGAAGGCCCGGTGATATATCCGATTCAGCGCAGGATACTCGCCAATCGAGCGTACGTAGAGCGTGACGTAGCATAGATCCTGCAGGTCGTAGCCCTTGGCCTGGCACAGATCGCGCAGCGTGTCCAGGGCCTGCTGCATGCTCTGCTCCATGTCTTCCGATCCGGAGCCTGTTGAAGGATTAAGCAAATGGTTAGCTTTCATTTGGCAGTAAAAAGAAATGGAAAACACGGTGGCCACTTAATTAATGCAAAACTTACTTTTATACTATCTTTAAACAATGTTAGAAGGCTAAAATATTAGTGAATTTATAGTATTAGTTTATACAAGCCCAATTTAATGTTTAATTGAGTATTTGCTCTGTGTTGTGCATATGTGTTTTAGTATATATAAATATCTATTAGACTTTGTTTTCAATTCAAGCTCATAAAATGGTTTCGAACATCTTTAGCATTTTTAGCTTCTAACAACATTTTTTGACACGACTATGTTTCAAAGATATTTAAATGACAATAATTTTAAGTAAATATACACTAAAACATGCATGCATAACAGTTCGAGAAAGTAATTATTTTTAACAAATTGATGGTTATGTTATAGAGAAAGGGAAAAATAATCAAATTTGTTATCTTTTAGAGTTGGAATGACCACCGTGCTCTTAAGAAGAGATAGAACAGAGATGCTATAGAGACTCTTTGGATACCCTGTATGCCCGCCAGCCACATCCAGCCCTTGGCATTGATGGCCGCTCTGGCCTCGTTGGCCAGTGGACGGAATTCCCGCTCGTACTTCAGCGGACTGGGCGGCTGTGTGGTGGCCGAAGGTGCTCCCATGCCTACTCCTATTCCTCCTCCTCCTCCTCCAGCTCCGCCCGGAAGACAGCAGGTATTGGCGCTGAGCCCAAGCGAGGAGATGGCCAGCGACAGCGAGCCGCACACGGCGGCCGTGCTGCTGCCGAGCCCATAGCCACCGCCCTGGCTCTGCGAGCTGGCCAGGCTGCTCAGGCCGTCGGCGGTGGTGGTCAGCAGCATGGACGCACAGGCTGAGGTGGAACAGGTTGCCGGTCCTCCGCCCAGCACAGGCGCCGCCGCTGTGGGCTCGTCGACGCTGGCGCTCTTCGTGACAATGGGTATCGGCGAGGAGGCGGTGGCGGCCAGATGGCGGCCAAAGGAGTTGCTGCGCGAGATCAGCTCGCTCTGGCTAAGCGATTCGCGCAGCCGTGTCTCCTTCTCGATCAGCTCCAGCTCCGTTTCGCTGAAGTCCGGATCGCTGAGGTCACTGTACGTCGATTCGTTCAGGTCGCTAATATAGTCGAGCGAACGCTTAACGAACACAACCTCGCCGCCGCCACTGCTGGCCGCGCCCGCCGCCTCCTTTGGCTGCAGCGTTAGCTTGGTAAAATTGATGTAGCCCACCGGGCAGATGGGATCGGCGCTGCTGATGATCGTCTGGATGTCCTCGACCACGATCCGCTGCCGGAAGAGCGGGCAGTCCAGGGTGAACGTCTCGTACTCGCCACCCTCGCCGCACACATTCAGTCCGTACTTGTCGCGCATCTTCAGCAGGTGCGGCTGCATCTCGCGCAGCGATTTGCCCAGGTGACGATCCGGCACGAGGCCCAGGGCAGCCACCTGTGTCCGGGATATCGGGGGAGATGGAGGCGCCATGGATGGTTAAGCGGGGGAATATTGCGACACAAAACACCTTCGATGGAGCGCTAATTTACAATGGTTTTTGGTTATGCAATCCGTTCAATGCACATGTTTGGGGTTTCTGTTTGTTCCTAGCTCAAAAAAGGTTTCCTTTTCGAAAAAATCCCACTACACTAATGTCATAAAAAATTATTTGAATTTGTATCTATCTGTGGTCCTCGATATGCGTTAATTAATTTTTTCTTAATGTTGCGTATTTGGAAAAATTATTTTTTCACATAAGCGAATAAAAATGTGCCAAGTAATTTTCTTTATACCCAAATACAACATACTTTTAATAATCTGTTAATTTGCGTACAATACTTGTTAAATATTCAAATTAATGGGCAAATAGTGAGTTCATTATTTGCAACTTATTTTAATTTACAAACTTTGCATATGGCAAGTGAAGAGGAATTCAGGTGAAATAGATACCTTGCAACTGAGCAACGCAAGCGTTTGTTTACATGGGCTAAAATTAGCACAAATGACAACTCAGCTGAGCAACCAGGTCGTGATAATGGTATTCCAAACGATTATGAAACCCAAAAGCCTTTATGTCACGTAAGTTTATTTTTATAAAGTTCGTAAGTGACTGATTGTCAATCAATAAACTGCTAGGACGATTTCATTTCCTCTCTTGGTAATATAATCAGGTAACACTCACATCTAATTTGTATAATTGTAATTTGTTTCGTATAAAGCTGCCACCCATCGAAAGTGTTTTTGTTTGGGAATCTAAGTGTGATAGTTGATTTTATTGTTACCTTAATGATGATGGCGTGCACCTGGCAGTCGATCATCTCCTGCAGCAATTCAGTCTGATCTCTCCTCCAAAGGTAGGCCAGGGATATCAGGTTCAGGCGGCTGCACACGTTCTCCACCCGCACACGTTGATAGTCCGACAGGATTGCGCCCACGGCCACCGCATCCACCTGAAGCTCGTGCTGTCAAATGAAATGTAGAAATTAGTATACACCTCGAAACAATGTGAGTACACTTTTAAAAACTGTGAGAGAAAGTCTGAGACAAATTGGACCTCAACTAAATATCAAATTCGATCAATGCCCTACAACTTTATATCATGCTGGAAAAATAGGATCTTTGCTTGAAGAACGTCTTCATACAGAATATTTTATTTTAAAACATACAACACAAGTTATTAAATTTTACCTCCGAAAATTTGGGCGTACATATGGAAATTAAAAATCAATTGAATTCGTACGTGTTTTAAGACCAGCATATTCTTGGGGGTTTCAGTTTTTAAGCCACCATTAAAAGAAAAACATGTTTTCACAATATTTGAAACACATTATCTGCCATGGCGTTTAGTGCAGAATCTTACTTGTTAGATATTTCATCACTGTTGTAATTATTACTTCTTAAAAATGGGCCTTTTAAAAAGTAATTAGTTTTCTTTCGGCTTAAAGCAGATTAAATTGTAATTTAAACGGCACGAAAGCAATATTATAATAAAGCCAAACAAGCTAGCCATATCAACTAAGCGAATGCAAAAATGTAATTACAGTTTGAGTGCAGTGATACTGATAGCTGGTTATTAATGCGCCTTCCAAACTGTAATCACCATTAAGGTCTCCTTGGCCCGCTCGATTTCTTCCAGTATCAAGGGGTAAATAAACAATTTGTGCGATTACTCTTACTCGTATTGTTATTGTTTTGGTTTTGGTTTCGGTTTTCACTGCGGTTTTGTGTGATTTTTTGTGTGTTTTTATTGTTTAACCCGGTCGGTCGGGCGGTTCACGTGCACGGCAACAGTTCGTCCCGTCTCGATTGGATGGGCATTGCGATAAGATTACCGCCCGGCGAAGTGAATGTGCCGCCCAATTATGGAGGAGCTTGTAGGTGCATTTGCAATCTGTGCTGCAGTTGATTGATGAGGGATGAGGTTGAGTGGGCACGAGCAAGAGCCCAAGGACATGGCACAACAATCGCGGATACATAACCAAATCCCTGATCTGATGGCCCCACAAACACTTCACACAGTGGAAAATAGGTTAATTAGGTCTATTGATTAAACTAGTGCAAGTTAATGAAATTACTCAAGTAATTAATATACACATTTTGAATTATTCATAAACCAAATCGTGTTTCTAAGTAACCTAGTTACTCAATGATATAACATGTCCAATCTTCAAATTTAAATTAAACGTTATCAAAAACTTTTGGGTGAAATAAACGATAATTGCTGTTAAAAATAGAATGCAAAAAAAAACTAATAATGATATAAGTACATTTAATGATTACGGGAAAACCTTTTTTTTTACTGTGTAGGTAACCTATACCAGCGGAAATGTACTATTGCTAACGAGGGCTATATGAAATAACCATATCTGATGTATCTAAGGACTGCGAGGATACATAAACAAGTAATTCAAATCAATTTCAATAGTCACGTTTTATAAACAAATTTTAAACCAAAATAAACAGAATTAGAATAAATATTTCATGCCCCAAATAAGTCATGTTTCCTTTGTGGATTCTTAAGTTTCTGGGGCTAATTAGGGAGTTGGTCGTGAGAACTTGAAATAAGGGGTATCAACAACATTTGCAGCCTAGTTTCTTCAGTTTCCTTATCATCCAGTTTAATCTGAGTTTGGGGGACACACCAATAAACAAGCAATCAATCACCTTGCATGTCTCCAGCAGACTATATAGATCCTCGACCTCGTCGTCATCGGTGGGCACGTATTGCTTGCCGGTCTGGGTGCTCTTGCCCTTGGTTTCGCGCCGGTAGAGCGGCAATCCCATGGCGCTGGCCAGAATCTCGATGCCCATGTGGCCGACGGTCTGGTACATAAAGCTGTCCAGTTCGTCTGGAAAGTATTAATTTAGAGACAGCGGCAAGAAATCATATGGCTGCGGATACAAGGCGAATCGGTGGTAAATGATTGTGCAAATAATAATGCCAATAATCTATGGCATTATCATAGCACTGTCCAACCAGCCTACCTCAAAAATTAAAAAGACATAAACAGGTCTCTTCGGCATTTCTTCCAGATTGGGCTTGTTAAAATTGTAATATTAAATGGTTTTAAATATGATTTTCTAAAACGGCAAGAAGTCAATATATAATTATGTTTGTATGTCCATACAAATGGCATTTTAATTTTGTTTACAATTTTACGTCCAGCATAGAAAAATTGGTCCAAATAAAATCGTATTCGAAATCATGTCACAAAATAACTTTGAAGTCTATATAATATAAGTTATGTAGTATAAGTTATATTTGACTATACAAAACTAAATTGGTCTCTTTCCGTTTCCTTTGGGCTAATATTTTTGCTTCTATAAACCGAAGTGTCCAAAAACTTCGCGGTATGTGCTTAAAGAGCTGCATAATTCTTGGAAATTAATTTAGAGTGTATAAAAGGGGTATATAAACATTGGCCCGCCAAGTTGACTTCCTTTCATAAGCTGCAATTTTTTCTTTCTAATGATTTTTGGGGACTCACCTCTGTCCTTGGGATGCAGATTGGCCAGGGCGACGATTTCGTGGCCCTCGGCGACGCACTGCATCATGTTATAGCAGCTGTCCTTGCCGCCACTGACCATGGCCACTACCCGCATCCTGCCGGCTATTTTTCTCAGTGTATGTGGGTATGTGCGAGTGTGTGAGTGCTGCTGTTTCTTCTTGCCTTCTATCACTTTTATCTTTAGCTTTATTTTTGGCTTAGTTTGTGCTGCTCGTTAGTCTCGAAGTGCGTGCTCATTTGGTCTGCTTTGTTGACTAGACTGATTTGCCGTGTCTTTTGGTTTGTTTTCTCTTTTTCCGCCGCCGCTCTGCTGAAAAGAATACAAACAAAATTAAGGCATAAGTAAATTGCCTGGTTAAAAGCTTTCAAACTGTAAAAGTAGCCGTGTAATTGTTTTAAAACCGTAAGTGCTTGTTGCTTAGGAAAATTGAGTTAAAGCTGGGAAAGTGCCCGCACAAGCACACAAGCGATCTGATTGCATTATCACAGGACCTCGCTATCGCTCTCTCTCTCTTCCCCCTTTTCTAATTGGAAAATTGCACGAAGGTCACACAAACAAACACACACACACATTAACTTATTTTGCTTGCAGTTGTTTAGAACAAAATATTTGAACGTGTATAAATCTACGTTTTATAAATAAATCGAATTAGTTGCGCCGGTAGAAGAAGCGCGTGCAACAACAGCAACCACAAACATGCGGACCAGAAAAACAACAACAAAGCGCAAAGAAAACGAAAGTAAGAAGGAAATGAATTAAGGAAAAAGAGTGTGATATACACACGCACACACACACACATACAGATTTGACCCAAATATAATATTTTCAACATATAACATTTTCTTTTCGTTTTGTTTTTCTTTGGATGAACTCACTCTGGATACCAAAACACAACCTATCACACGCACACAGGCGCAACCGCAAATAAACACACACACTTTGCGAATTTCAAAAAGCAACAAACACATTGCCGTGGCATTAGTGCAAAAATATTGGCAGGCTGTTTTAAATTCGCGAGTTATCAGGATAACCCCAAAAAAAGGACGCTTACCAAACCCAGCTGGGCGAGCTTTGAAATTGTTGTGCGACAGAACTTTACGCCTACGTAAATGGCAAAAAATTAATTTTTTTGCCGCTAATGCAGCGCCAGTGTTGCCAAATGGCGGTAGTCCAAACATACTAAATAGTTTCGGCCTACGACAATACATACTAAAAAATACTATACTAAAATAAGCTTAAATATTTGTGCATGTTATTAGTAAGTGTGGTTAAGTTTTTTCGAAAAACTTCAACATTTTAGAACAAATTAGATTTGTGAATAAATGTGAATTAATTTGTTTTAATAAAACTAGGGGTTTCTTAAAAACTGTGATTTTTTATATATTTCCATTTTACGATATCCTGGAATAAGTCGTTATGAAATATTTAAATATTTGTTGAGAAACTTATTTTTAGTTTCCATAAATTTAAAAATATTTGAGACAACTGTTTGAAAATTCAATAATTTTGTGTAAATTTATCTTATGTTTAAAATTGTCGTCTTCAGCTTAGGAATACCCTACACGTGTTTTTTTTAAATGTTAAATTTTAGATTTGTTTAAAGTAGTTGGCAACGCGGTAGTAAGCAGTATAACCGCAGCTCCAATGCATAAAAAATACCGAAATTCTGTCAGACAAAAATTTTAAAAACAATAATTATTTCTATATTTTAGCAAGAAATTTAAGTAAGTATATTCATTTATTAGCCTTTAAAACTCTTAAAATTACCCTTAATGTCTATAGAAACTCGCTTTACGCAAATGTCCAGTATGCATCCAGGAAACCATAATACCGCTGTACTAGGAGCTCCAGAAAAGGCAGCAGGATCAATAAGTACCCTTGGGATTCCCCGAAAACTAAGGTTCTCCGCCTTCTTTTATGTATGGAGGTAGCTCCGAACTTTCCTGGAGAGTATCCTATCCCAAAATAATGTCTCCCAGATTTCGCCAAAAGCTCCAGGAATTGCAGGAAAGATGAACGGAAAGATGGGATGCCACTGACTACCTCCGACAATGAGAATGTCATTAGATGAGGTGATCTCCGCTATAATCTCCAAAATAAATAATTCGATTTTTTGAAAATTCTACAGTGGTGTAAAAGAAGCCGCCGATGAAGCTGAATCACCATCATCAACATCATCACCACCGTAGCCAAAGCAGTCAGCTAAAACCACCGGTTTCCATGTGCCTAAACCGCGGCACGGATACTCATGCACTTGGGCCTGGATAACTATGATACCAACTTCGAAAAGGCCCACATCGATCTGGTGGAACTGGCATCCATGGAGCGGGATGATTGGTGTGGACACCGATGGAGACTGCAAACGTATGTCCTCCAAACTCTGTAAAAGGGTCTTGGGCTGGTCCAATTTTTTATAATGGCTTAGAATTCTTATATTTTGTACGTGAAGATAAAATGCTGTGTTGAAATGGGTGTTATAAAAGACCTGGTGTTAAATAAATCTTGTATTTATCTTATAAAATTCCTTATGTTGTAAACACTCATCTACAAAAATATTTAAATATACAAAATAAACAAACAATTTTTTTTTATTTTTACCTGCCTTAAGAGGCATTAGTGGCATATGTAACTATAAAATAGAGTAAGGACTTTTGAAAATCTTTAAAACATGAAGAAGCAATCCGTGTTTGGTTTTTCTATTAATAATGTTTTTAATATTTGCAGTGAAGGCTAAACGGTAGCCATAAAAAACCTTCTTTTGGGCACTCCATTTTATTAGTTTTTATAGGTTAATGCTTTTTAAAAAGTTTTTAACCATTACTCCCAAAAACGTTATCAATGATTTCATATTATGTTCGACTAAAAGGAAAATTTTGAATAATTTGATTAAATAAATCAAAAAAATAAATTCATTTTAATAGCTGACTTTTCTTTTTTAAATAATAAAAGATTTTTTGAGATGTAATTACTTACATTTGGGCTTTTAAATTAAACAATTTAAAATTGGAAAATTTGTTTTTAAGTGCAAAAATATGTTGTAATGAAAAACCCTCCATGCTGCTATTTAAGGAGACACCTTCAACAGTGTTTTTTTTTATTGTAAAGGTAAAATATGTGAATAAAATAAATTAAAATTTTTGGCAGAATTATGTTTTCCACATCTAAATCCTCCCGCGTAATTTGAGACTGCATTCAACCAGTATTTTTGGTATTTTCACAATGCGGTACGGTATTTTTTGCAGTAGTCTTTCATTGCCCTCCATGGGCTACTTTTCGCTGTTCAGAAACAGTCACACTGGATAAAAATTTCAGCCCGTTTGGTCGAAAAACAGCGAGCAGAGCGAAAAAAACACAACCACAGTAAAGACGCACACTCGCATACATAGACATCGATATTTTCCCCTTGTAAAAGCGAAAAAAGTGAAAAACCAAAAGCTGCGTTTCTTAGCCAATTACCTGTTCATAACAATCATGAAGTTCCAATACAAGGAGGAGCACGCCTTCGAGAAACGTCGCGCCGAAGGCGATAAAATCCGTCGCAAATATCCAGATCGTGTGCCCGTAAGTACAATAATATATATATTTAGGTACATATATGCATGTACACTCGGGTATGTATGTGCGTGTTTCTGTGTATGAGTTTGTTTTGCGTCGTTTTTTTTTGTTTGTGCCAAAGAAAATCAATACTGCGCATATCGGGTATTTTTCGGTAAATGTTGTTAATATTGCAAGTGCAAAATCAGGTGGGTGGGGGAATAGGTTGCATAAAATGCATTTCAGCTGGGAAAACATTTACAATTAAAACTCAGATGAAATTCAAACGGAATTGTCCCCCCCCTCACACACACACTCATATACAGAAGAAAAAAAAAGAGAACAAAGCAGCCGTTTCACTTGCTCAGCTGTTAAGTGTTGTTGTTTTTCACTTCTAGATTTCATCTGTTCTTCTCGCTCTTTTCCCTCTCTCCTCCACACTTCTACACATGAAAAAAGAGTATATGATATTATTTAATATCAATATCTTGATCGCAAAAAATAAAGATTTCTTAGAATAACGAAATTCAAAGAAAAAGTGCGCGTCGTACCACTTTAATTTGCATGACGTTTTCCTTGCAATCACAGGGGCAGCCGAATAAAACCACACTAGTTACGGGTAGAGTAGTAAATTTTAAAAAATAAAAAAAAAAAAAGTTTTGAATAAAGATTTTGCATTAAGCCATCCTTTTTTCTTCTATGTACTAACCAGTTGTTTTCGATTTTAATTTCGTTTGTTTGCTTGCAAAAACAAGCTAGTACTGCGCATAAAAAAGTTACTCACTAATACACATTAAGCTGCTTGTTTTGTTTTCACAAACACATATAAATAGCGACTGGAATTAGTCATAGATGCGCTGAAAACAAAAACAAAACGAAAAAAAAAACAAGTGGGTTCCTCCTTTGTTGTTTTTCTGCCATTTCACCACCTTATCAGCAAACTCCTTTCCACGCAACTTGAAGGTGCCCCAATCGCAGCGAGAAAAGTACTTTGCATTCGCTCTTGATTTTTTAAATTTCCATTTCGATGTCTCCGACTGTATACACATTATTATTTTCGGTTGTTTTTGGCAAATGCACAAGTGCCAATCGCCAAATCACATAACAGCTGAGCGAGGGGCAAGGCCAGCTGGTCGCGCCATATAGATATATCCGAATTCTATTTAGTACGTACCATATCATACTAATACCTTGATTTCGGCCAATGACGCTAACAAAATTCGAGGGGATGTGGGATAGATAGGGGATATAGCAAATAAAGAATAGCAGTTTGCTGATTTAGTATTCATTATGTTGACCCACGCTTCCTGTTCCAAACCTGTTTATCGATAATTTGGCCAAAGGCTAACTTAAAACCCCCTTGGCTAGAACGGATCGTCTAGGCCAGTGAGCTAACGATTGTTTAAATCTAAATGGAATGCAGCATATAAGATATTTTACTCATCTCAATTCAAAATACTGGAACCAAGTAGTCAAAAAGTGGTAAAGCGCTTTAGTTCTGTTGATTATGCAAACTGAGGGTGCTAGGAATTCTTAGTTTTATTATTGTTTTATGATTATAGTTTTAAGAACTGCACTAGTAACTAAAATCGGACGGACAAAAAGCACTAAATGCACGTATAGGTAATTACATGTTCATAATGGCGAAATTTTTAAATGCAACACGAAATTACTCATTTCAATTACGAAATTACTCATTTTAGTCCCCCAAACAATGCACCAAAAGTTTTTTGTCTTTAGACTGAAGCAGTTTGTGATGTCAGTATTAATAGAATCGTTTCAAAAAATATATGTAATTACTTAAACGATTTTAATAATTGATATTAACTTAAGGATTTCATTTTATTTTTGTTAGTTGAGTTGCCTAAGAAACCTTAATGTATATATAAATATTACACTCATTCTCTGAATCTTGATTTAAGTGATATTTTTTGTCAAGAAGTGATGGAAAATCCTAAATTGTTTTAATATAGCCTGTTTGAACAGGTTTTTGGCATTATCGTATTCCAAGGTAGCACGTATTCGAGCACACATGCCAATGTGTCTTACTTTGGAAAATGCAAATGTCATTTAATGCCAAATAGGTGAACATTTTCGGCACGTAATCAGGTGCGCACATAAGTAAGTCGAACAACTTGAACTCACCTCCTGTTTTCTCCCATTGTATATTACTAGGTGATTGTCGAGAAGGCTCCTAAAGCACGCATCGGTGACCTGGACAAGAAGAAGTACCTGGTGCCTTCCGACCTGACCGTCGGTCAGTTCTACTTCCTCATTCGTAAGCGCATCCACCTGCGTCCTGAAGATGCCCTCTTCTTCTTCGTGAACAACGTCATTCCACCAACATCGGCAACCATGGGCTCCCTGTACCAGGTAACTACTCTACCTCGTTTTTCACCCACAATATCTAACACCTTCTTGCCCTCAAAGGAACACCACGAGGAGGACTACTTCCTGTACATTGCCTACTCCGATGAGAATGTCTATGGCATGGCCAGGGTCAACTAACTCTGCTCCGGTTTGCATCGGAAAACAACCCCCTATACAGAAATCTATATATAAATAAAATATATTTTGTGTTTAGCTGCATGCTTAAAATATGAACGCGAGTTAGCTAAACGAATTGAGGAAAACCGCAGGAAATGCCACACGAAAAGAACTTGAAGATGATCTGAACCAGGGCGACAAAAAAATCCACAAAACAGAAAACTACAAAAAGAATTGTTATGTGAACATTATTTTATATATATACATTTTCTAAACGCGTTAGTATTTCAATTAAACTCTGCTTTGTCCTACCATTAACACCCCGAAAACAGATCTATTCACACTCTTCTTCGGTCCATCTGATTTCCATTGCTGTACTTGATCCGTGCGATTGCACTACAAGTACTTAACTTTTGTTCGCTTATTTCAATGATTTCACCTTTTTTTTTACAACACAACAAAATTTTGTGCATATTTAGTGTGTATGGTTACGAATAGGACTCTCTCGGTTAAGTGTACGGTAATTAATCTATTATTAAATAAACAAAAACCACAAAACTACACATGTCGAGTGTTTATGAGGGTGGCTTTGCGGTTTTTCATGCATTGGCATTGGTAAGGAATCATTTTCAGACAAAGGTGTATTTGATACTATAATTAATATTAACCAGATCGAGGGATTAATGTCTGCAAAAATTGTATTTCTGAATCATTTTTCTGTTGTTAAACGGACAATGAAACCTTATCTCTAAAAAACAAAATGGGTTTCATGCTTGGTGATTTTTCATATTAAAAGAAAAGAGACAAAAAATAATTTTGCCAACAATCTATTCTTTTTAAGTTAAAAATACAATTGTTATATTGCTTGGTGTAACGGTAATCACAAGAACCAGTGAATGCAAAACTATTTTTTTGGACTAAGCTATTCAAATTGTCATCATAGCAAATATTTTATTATAATTAATGCATAGACGTGATGTAGATGCAGAAAAAAACTTTAATTAACGTGAAATAATTGCACCATAGTAACAATAGAACTCGTATGGTCGGTGAGTAATACAATTTTGTACGCCTCTCCTTTTGTTAAATGGTTGCTAATCTAATCGCGAAAATGTTTAATTTGTTCTCTGTTTAAAATTGCCGCCCAATCACCAGTTTTATGGGTTGCACTGGAACAATTGCCCGCCTGGCTAGTGTTGAAAATTTGTAAGCGATAGTTAACTATAAATATCGATAGGTAACATTGAAAATCATCGAAGAAACTATTCAAGGCGATAGGCTGGATTTTTTTAAAAGCTGGTATCACAGAAAAGTTAAAATTATTAACAAATCGCTGTTTTCATGTGAAACATCGTGCCAAAGTGCAGCAGGCCGAGCCAAACGCAGACAGTCGTGGAAACAGGTAAATACACCTGGGCATCTGCATAAAAGCCGGATAAAAGCGGACTAGTTACAAAACAGCACAAATGAGGTGCAAAAAAACAAGAAAAAAAGCGTAACTACGGCGATTTGTTTGTTATTGCTGTGCCAGTGTTGTTGTTGTTGTTGCTGTAACTCGTGACGATAAAAATTAGTGACAAAGTAAAAAAGGTTTCCTTGATTTTGTGGTTGCAATTGATTTTGTGCTTTGTGTCTACGTTTGTTGTTGTTAGGGGGTGGATTTACGAAAAACCACCCACCACCCCCCGGGTTTTTTGAACTCCGGCGGAAAAACAGCTGCAACGATTGCCACATTAAAAGTTTCATTTAAACAATAAAAGGGAAAACTGCGCTTATTAAATTATGGCAAAACATGCTGACTAGACTACAAAAAATATATAAAGTAAACGAAAAAAAAACAGCCGTCAGCTTGTTTTTGTTGTCTTTCGCCCTGTTTGCTTTCTGTTTTTTGCTTCTGTTTTGCGCTTCTTGTTCGTTTGTTCTGCTTCTTCTTCGTCTCGTTTTTACGCGCATGTGGATTCGTTTTATTGGTGCTCGAGTATCGCATGATAATCTCACGCTATACGTCCCTCGTAATTGTTCTTGTAATCGCTTTGTCGCCCTGCTTTTGTTTTTGTTGTTGTGCTTTTCCGCCTCACAAAAACACACACACGAAATCACATATTTTCGAAAAATTAAGAATTTTCCCAGGAAATCAAATTTAATTTAGAAAACTATCAACCGACCCGCATAATGTGAGAACAAAATTAAAGACCAAACTGGAAAGTTAAATGCAACAAGCCGAAATTTGTATACCTCTCAACATTAGTTTTTAGTTTACAGATTAAAAAAAAATGGGTGAAATTTGTATAAAAACTATCACGTATTCAACAGCAGGCATTTATTTTTTTAAAAAATGTAAGCCCATTAAAGCTAAGGTTTATATATGTGATAAAAGTTCTTCTGATATCGTACAATACATTGAGTAAAAAAATTAAATTATTTAAATTTGACCGAACTTTTTAAAAAAAAATCCCTGACTATAACATTATTCAGTGTTTTGGAATTTTACTATACTAATATATTTTTATCATCGCTTTGTGAGACATTAGTTGTAAGAATGTGAATCATTAATTATTTGGACGTACATAAAATATAAAATTCATTTTTTTACGCCTAACAAAAAAATGGTATCTGCTACAAATATTAATAAAAATATTAAATTGATATTTAGATTTGAATGTTTATTTAATTTGAGCTTTCACATTGCAACTAATAAGTTCCTAGTTTTACTATTATTTTCAACCCAGCTCTTAGAATCCGTATTGCCTTTCGTATGGTTTTGAAACAAAGGTTTTTCATTTGGGCTTATCGGTTCTTTTGTTACCTTACCTATGTACATACATACGTTTTTACTGTCTAAAGCAGTATTAAACAAGTGACAAATAACAAAATAATATAAACAAAAGTGTGTCTGACAAACTCCACCGATTTTGTACTTACAAAATAATCTGTTTAACCCTTGGATTAGAAATTATAATTTGTTTTGTTGAGGAGATAAATGACTTCTTATCTCTACCAGGAATTTCCTAAGCAATATGATAGTAATAGTACCCCTTGCCAGGGCATAACGCAAACAAGCCGAAATCAGGGCAAGCACGTCGGAACAATTCGAAATTAGAGTAGCTTGTACACTTTGCACCCGCGCCAGTTGAAGCTTATCAGTTTATCAGCAAACTAGACGCGGTAGATTTTTCGTTTTATCACTTTTTGCGTGCCGCCGAACGGTCTAAATTTGAAATTTCATAAATTCCCGGACACCCGGATTCGAACCGATTCGACTAACACCATTGGGTATATTCCATTTGTTTTTTTATTTTCTGTTTCCGAACACACAGCCGCTTGCAAGCCAACCGCTTAAATGTCACAACACTCGAAAAAGGAGAGCAATAGCCATGCGACCCAGAGCAATCGCCACAGCAGTGGAAGCACCAACAGCAGCACCACCGGCAGCAGCAACAACAAGAGCCACAAGCGGCAGGCGGCCAACGGCAATCTAAAGGGGAATAGCCACAGTCACACCCAGCTCCAGTCCCACTCCCAATCCCACAGTCAAGCCACAGCCCCCTCCAAGTCACCCAGCAGCAGCAGCGGCAGGAGCATCCTCAGCGGGAGCAGCATGCAGGACACCAGCTCCGCGGCATCCTTGCTGAGCCGCAAGGAGAAGAACCAAAAAGACAAACAGCGCGAACGGGAGCGCGTGGAACGCAGCCAGCTGGTCCTCTGGCGACGTCCACTGCAGACCACCAAGTACTGTGGCCTCGAGCTGGCAGCACTGGTCCGCACGTGGAGCACCAGGTGAGTTGGCTGGCCATGGCCATGGCCAGGACTCCCCCAACAAACGGCCATTACTGATCCACGATTCACTTACAGACTGCTGCAGCAGCGACTCCTGCTGGCCGCCCTCATAGTATTAGGCATCGTATTTAGCGTAATTTACAAAATAGACGGCCCCCACCAGCTGGCCATCGAGTTTGTGCGTCGGAACACCTGGTTCTTCGTCTACTGGCTCGGGCTGGGCGTGTTATCCTCGGTGGGATTGGGCACTGGCCTGCACACGTTCCTGCTTTACCTGGGGCCGCACATAGCCAGCGTAACGCTGGCCGCATACGAGTGCAACTCGCTCCGGTTCCCACAGCCCCCATATCCCGATGAGTGAGTATTTCCATACACCTAGTTCTCGAAGAACATTAAAAGACTAAAAAGAAGTTTTTCATAAGTATTTTAAGTTATAAAAAAGACTAGCAGAATTTGAAAATAACTGAATTCAATTTTTGTTAGATTAATTTTTATGAGGCTGAAATTAACCGATATTTTTACAAAATTCCAAATGACTCATTCGTTTTTCTTGATCCCACAGCATTATCTGTCCGGAGGAGCCGTACGACAAGAAGGTGCCAAATATCTGGTCCATCATGTCCAAGGTTCGATTGGAGGCCTTCCTCTGGGGCGCGGGCACAGCGCTGGGCGAGCTGCCGCCCTACTTCATGGCCAAGGCGGCGAGGCTTTCCGGCTACGATCCCGAGGATGCCGAGGAGCTGGCCGAGTTCGAGGCCCTCAACGCGAAGCGTCACCAAAAGAACCTCAGTCTAATGGACAAAGGCAAACTGTTCATGGAGCGCGTGGTGGAGCGCGTCGGATTCTTCGGCATCCTGGCCTGTGCAAGCGTGAGTGGTGAAAATCGCTGTCCAGCGTGGTTTTTAGATGTATATTTAAGATTTAACTAGTATACGGAGCGTGGTTTCTAGAACATAGATGTATAGTTAATATTTAACTAGAACACGGAGTTGTGATACTTAAACCGATATATCTATTTCCATCATTTGTTGATTAAAACAAGAGTACATTTCGCTAGACAAGCAGAATATTATTATGTGCAAGAAGAGAAATGTATACTAATCTTCTTATTTAAACTTACGTTGTACCATTTTGGTGAACAAATTATGGTTATAAAGTAATTTATCATAAGATATTATATAACTTACTAAGGTGCTCATAAAAAAGTCTGTTTTGGTATCTAATCTGTCATTTAATTTGTTTAATGTTAAAGTTAACTGGTTTATTGTTGTTGCTTCTATGGTTTAAATACCGGTCTAAAGTTATTTGACATTTCTTCTATTTTCATCACTTGTGATTCATTTAAAAATGCAAAAATATTTTTTATTTTGCCATGTTAAAGAAATCTTCATAGAATTGCTTTTTGATTGTAGTTCAGAAATAATTGTTATTGAAGTGATTTGGGGTTTTATTTGATATTTAAATGTATGCATGGATAAAACACAGATCACTTCTAGAATAATGTAAATCAACAATATAAACGATAATAACAACTTATTAATCTCTTTGCAGATTCCCAATCCGTTGTTCGATCTGGCAGGAATAACCTGCGGCCACTTCCTGGTGCCATTCTGGACGTTCTTCGGGGCCACGCTAATTGGCAAGGCCGTGATCAAGATGCACATCCAGAAGATCTTCGTGATCATCGCTTTCAACGAGACGTTGATCGAGCGGGCCGTCGACCTGTTGGCCTCGCTGCCGCTGCTCGGCCACAAATTGCAGGAGCCGTTTAAGTCCTTTCTGAATAACCAGAAGCAGCGACTGCATCGCCAGCAGCGGGGCGCGGCCGGCGCGGGATCCGGAGCGGGAGATTCGGGCAACCTGTTGTCCAGGATCTTCGAGACGTTCGTGATCGGGATGGTGTGCTATTTCGTGGTGTCCATCGTGAACTCCCTGGCCCAGAGCTACCACAAGCGGCTCCACAAAAAGTCGGCGAGCGGACCTGCGACCACGCCCACTCGACTGGCGGTGCCAAACCAGAAGAAGCTGGGCAAGCAGAAAGCTTTACGGGACTAGAGGATCGGATCGGTAGAAATTTGCTCTTCTGCTGATCGATTTTCCAACCTCCTCCCCATCCCTGCCCCATTTAATTCGTTTAAATTATTTTGTTTATTGCGGCTTTCGCTCTTAGTCAAATTATATTGTATGTGAGTGTGACCGCGAGAGAAACAGACGGCCCGACAGCCAGAGGAATTTACCTTGTAGACTAGATTAGGAAAAAAAGTAAAGCGAGTAGCAGCAGCCACAACAATAGCCAGAGCAGAATATATATTTTAGTAATGTACAAGATAGAAACCTAGGCAATTTCCGTGTGGGGCTATCGTTTTGCCGTAACGAAAGTGAGAGGGACGCAGCTAGTCGCACCTAATGAAAAGCAAATTGTGCAAAAGTTGTGCAAAAGACAAACAAGCCAGAGCAAACAGAGAACCCAAAATAAAATGTCGCCAGGAGCAAAAACCAAGTATGAAACAAGATTTAAAAAAAAAAAATGCTGAAAAATAAACAAACTATGGATATACAATTTAAAGCCGAATGTATGCATCAATATAAATGGGAAATGTGGGTCAAGTTGGCTGTCCCGGCTGAATAGAAATTTCTACTCCAAACGCAAGCCTGGCTAAATAATAAAATATTTAATGCTGAAAAATAAACGATATATGGATACACAAATAGAAGCCCACAAATGTAGGTGTGTACGTATCAGTTTAAAAGGAACTGAAGTGGTCTAACTGGGAAGTCTTGATTATCACGAGGATAAGTAAGCTGTTCTTACGATTCCCCGGTTAAACCCAATAATCAGAGAACATTAAACTAAATGTAATGTGGGAGAAAAAATGAAATAACTAAGTGCAAATTAATAAATTAAATATGGATATACAAATCAATGGCATTTTCATACTTAAGGCAATCAAATCGAAAATATGGGATATACATTAGGGTGGTAAAAAAAACCTTGTTTTTAATCTTCTTTCGGCGTAATGGTGCTGGCTGGTTATGTGCAGTCTGAAGTGGAACAATTTTTGTTCTACTAGTTAATTATATAAATCTATACAGCTATGAAGCTATTTATTCTAAAGGACTGAAACTATGTGTCGGTATTTTAAAATTCCAATCTTATGTTGCATTTGTTTATATTTGATTTAAGTTTTTATTTCTTTGCATGTTGAAACTACATATAAAATGCGATTGTGTTCTAATCAGCATTTGACTTTTAGTTGTTAATTTACCCGTGTGCAGCTTTCATATGCATAAGAAGTTTAAACGACATCACTTTGATCTATGTCGCAACCCCTTAACTTTTCAATTCCCAATTGCTCAACACTTGAACTAGACAATCGATTCGGTGCGACAGCTAAACTTAAATGATTTTTTTCTTAAAAGAGTGTGCCTTGAAATTAAATGTCAGTGGCCAAAAAGTCAACATTTTCAACATATGCTGAACGGAGGGTCATTCGTATTCGGACTGCGCTACCGACCACACCTCCAGGTAAGACCAAAAAAATGTAATTGTATCAATTTTTTCCCTTTTTTTCATATTTTTTGTTTTTTTTTGAAAGTGGTTAGAGTTTGTTTGCTAAGAAATCAAAATTTCGGTTCGCCCTAAAATAAAAAACGTCCACCATCACAAACTGACTAAGGACAAGTGATATGTACTGTGAAGAACAGGCGGAGTTCAGAAAGGATACGAGTATACTTCCCCGACCAGCGGTGAGAGTATAATCCAAACCGATCAGTAGACGGCTCTTAAGAGCACTCAGAAGCACATATCCCAAGCAAAAATACTAAATGGTAAGTTCTCTTGGTAAACTTAAGTTTGAATATTCTGACATGGCTCATTGTCTTAGAATCAACCAAAAGCTTTATCTCCGACGCACCTGGTTTTGGTTTTCAATCAACGAAATACTAGGATAATTCCTTCACAGAAGCTAATGTGGATGCAAGCCAAGGCTTTTAGGAGAGCCTGTCTTTTTATGGAGTGGTATGGCAGTTGATTTGAACTATTTCGAAAGAGTTAAGCGTCTCAAGAAGCATATTTGGCAAATCGTGGATTTCCTGGATTTGCTTCTCGAGCCGCTTAACAATTTCGAGATAGTTCAGATCTAGTGCCATTCCGATCGCGCGAAAAAATCTAAGAAACTCGGAAGCTGAAGATTAAAAAAAGATTTCGCCAATGCCAGAGGTCCAAACGAAAGCCTAGAAATCTTGGGATTTATCACGCGTTGAGAGAGTAGTAGTATAAATATAAATAAAATAATGACATCAAAAACTTGTTCTGGTCCAATCAATAAAAATGCCGTTTCAAAATGGTTGAATATTAACAATTGTGCATCGAGTTTTTAAAAATTTCGGTTTCACTAAATTTCCAAAATGCGGAGGCCGTAAAACAAATTCGCCATGTTAAAAAGGGCTTATATAATGTATCCATATATAATGTAACCTAACCCACTTTGATCTTATTTTAACTATAACTTATAGTGACCCGATTTATGTTTTTAAAAAAAGAGTATCCGACTATATACATTTTTTGGCTAAATACAATGGAAATTTTGTTTTAAAGAATAAGTGAAAATGCTGAAGAATAAAGAGAAACATCACTGATAACACCAGTTAACAGCAGTGGCACTAAAGGCTGAAAAATGATGATAATACTAGTTAAATGCTTAGAAGGGGGACCGTCGTTGGTTAAGCAGCCAAATCCGTTGATTGCTCGGGGACGCATATTCCCAGAAAATCCGTTATCAACAGTTGGCTAACAGCTCGAAATCAAGCTGACACTCATTAAGGCAAATAGCTGCTTGCCCGTGGCCACGAACTTATTCATTCTCCCCTCTCCTCTTAATATCCGGCTCGAAGGACAATTGCCGCCGCTGGCATTTTTAGGGGCCAGGAAGGGGAGGGGGGAGGGAGGGGGCCCAGATGGGTGGTGGACTGGTGATGATGCGTACGCGCTTTGAATGCCTAATCCTGTCAACAGTTACAGCTAACAAAAACAACAAAAACAACTGGCAGGAAGGCAAACAGCGATGACAACTGCCAGCGGCAAACAGCGAAAGCCGTCACACAATGTCAACACTACACAACACAACACACTCTTGGACGGACAGACAAACGGACAGACAGGACGAAAAAGACGAGACGTGCGAAATGTTAGTCGTCCAGGACTTTGCACGTACGTTAAATATTTTCATTTAGCTGTCAGCATTTATTTAAAATGGACACACGGTAAGAGAAAAGGGTAATACTGTCGTACAGTGAGCACCCGGCTGCGGGGCCTGAAGACCAGGCTGCCCGGCAAGTCGCATCTAAATTCCACTTGGCTGCACGAAACAGTGCGTAGGGGTGTGGCCTTTCAACCACATGCATTCAAAAGACACAGATAGACAGACACACACACACACTGAAGGAGTCACAGGACATGTACGTGAGTGGCACGGCAATCGCCTGTCGCCTTTGACATTAGTTGATACGAGGAGCAAAGCCTCCGTTTTGGTCGTAAAACTTTCACCTTTCCTCTATTTCTTCACACCCCCCTCCCTCAACATCCTTCACGGGAAGGACCTTGAGCCTGGGGGCAAACAGAATAACAGAATCTATGTAGAGTTCTTTCTCTGGTAGGGATGACATTCCGATTTTGCAGGTGGAAAGCTAGAATGCTTAGCTGCATACAATTCTACAGCTTTTGGGAGGAAACCCCGCGTTCTTGTCGCAGATTTGGGATTTCGAAGAGTTGGGATTTTTTTTCTCCACCGGGAAAATATGCAATACAATTTTGCTGTGAGAAAGCGGGAGAGAAAACCAGGCAGGACAAAGCCTGAGAGAGCGAGCGAGAAAAAGGGAGACCGAGCCTTTATCCAGGCCAAACAACTTGGCTTTTTATTGTCATTTCTTAAGCTATTAAATTGCTAAACAGAAATGGGAAATCTATTAAAATGGAGGTAATACAAAGCAAATTAAGTTTGGACCTAAATGCAATATTACTGATGATGATGTTTCAATTCCTAAGTTTTTAACACATTATAATTTAAACTTAATATTTTCACAAATCGTACAGTTAATGAAAACCAGCATTTTAAAAATACATACTTTCAACTTTTTCAAAACTTGCATTTTAGGAACAAAATTTAAATTTTGGTATCATAAGAATAATATTAATTTTTTTATATCGTAAATAAGAAAAAAGGCTATTGTAATAAATTATATTGCACTGACATAAAAAAGACAGTACTTTGGAAAAATAGTATACATGCCTATAATTATACTTTGTAGTTCTAAACACAATGGTAAAATATTAAGAAAAATTAAAAATAAAATGATTTCTTCACGAAAGTGATCCGTTTTTTGTTTTTTTTTATGTATTCAGAGAAAAGATACAATTGGCAACACTGACAATTGTATGCTATTGAAGACTTGGGCCGCGAGCTTTGCTTTTGGCCTGTGCGCGTGCAAATACGACAAAGCTCCAGTAGAAGTATAACCCATCCATCCCGTGCGTCCCGGTACCCGGCACTTTGGTATCTTCCTGCGCGTGGCCATATGGCCGAAAGCCGACTCCATTGTGCACCAGTCGAGGGGGGCTATGGGGCAGCCGGGACGATAGTTTCTAGGGATGATCCTATCAATCTATCGATCAACTCGACAAGCTTCACTAAATAAGGCTCCAAGAAACAATATTGTGTTATATAAAAATGTTCACATTAATAATATATTGTATGCCACTCAAGCCATTTTGTATCCTTTTTAAACATTAACATTATTATCAATACAATTTATTTAGAATTTTATTCGAATTTTGATAGTACTTGGAAGAAATGTATGTAATTTTAAGAAAGTGTTTTTATTTATTTGAAAGGATTTGAATTTTTTATCGATAAGCAAAACTCTTTGAATTTGGGCTGATATAGATTTAAGACTAAAAGTTTTACATTAGCCCAAAAGTCGGCAATCAAAAGATGTATAAGCAGGATACCATTCAAAGGCCAAAGTTTATACAGACCCTCAAAAGTAGGCAATGCAAATGAATATTCGGTTATCCTGCCAATTGGAGATAGATTTCCCATCATTAGGCAGGCAAAACCTTATTTTTTCGATACTCCCATCACTGGCGGCTGCGATAACGGCAAGTTCTGGCTGTTCGGCCGTTCGCCTTTCAACCGCGCTGCGTCAGTCGCACACCAGCTGCTCACGCACTCGGACGTGTCTTTTGTTTGTTTTCCTTTGGATCCAAACGGATCCGCCTCGTTTCGTACCGCTACCGCTCCGCTGCGTGCCGTCAACAACAGTTGGCCCCGTAGAATAACAATAACAGAGCCCAGCGGCAATGCGGAGCGCACTGGAGTTTCAAGGAGCTAACTTGCCAATGCAAATATAATGTGACAGGACAGGACAAGATGGACTTCCAGAATCGCAACAATACGGCCAATAAGTTCGTCTGTCCGAGCGATAGGCAACTTGCCCTGCGTGCCAAGTAAGTGCGGCTGCAGTTGCAGTGTATTTTTAAGGCGGTTCGATTAAAAAAAAATTTTCCTGAAATGTATGCTACAAAATAGACTTCTCAAGCCCTGAATCCGCTACTGATTGTATTTGTGATCCATTGAAGGCAATAACAGAATGGCATTGAAATGCAACAATTGGCTTTCGTGTAAGTGCGTCACAGCAGCTGCAATGATAACAGTTTTGTGTGAGTCTGTGTTTTTTTTTTGCGGTTTTTTTCTTGTGTGTGTTTGCCTGTGTGAATAACAAAAACAACCAGCGACAACTTGACAAAAGCTTTAGTCATAATTTAATTAACTTTGACTGTATGTGCGTGTGGTTGCGGCTGATTAGCCGAAAGCCTAATCAAATCAAATACATGTGCGCACTCACACAACGAAAGCCAGAGAAAGTCAGCGAGACAGAGGGACAGAGATAGAAATAGAGATAGAGGTGTCCCTGAGCTGTCAAGGACTCAAGGAAAGCCGCGTGTGACCATGTGCTTCTGTGTTTGCACTCTAATCATAATTGTTGCATGCTGACAGATTAATTAAATTTTAATAACGCTCAATTTTTTACGATATCGCAGCCAGTTTTTATGGCCCCTCGCTGAGGCTTTCATTTATTTATTGCAATTGACGCAAGGCTACAAAAAAAAAACAGAAAAAAGGCGCGGGCCATTTACTTGATTTGTGAAATACGCCCATGCCAACACCCACCTCCGCACCCCAAAAAAATCCCCGATCCACAAAACGAAATGGAACCAACGAGTTTATCCCCAACATATGCTCGTGTAGCATACTGTTTCGGGCCAACCAACTCGACTCAAATCAATCCCAGCTGACTGTAAATGCGACTTGGGCGCATTAAAAATACAAAAACGCCGCACACCGACAAGCACAGACACGCACAGCGGGAGTCTTATGATGAGGGGGTGGGTGGGGGTAATAGTAGTGGTGGGGGGTTAGGTGAAGGTTGGCAGGTTTCAAGTGTGCAATTTACACTTCCGTTCGCCCGCTACATTGAGGGGTTTACCTTTTCATTAATTAAAACTCGCAGTTTTGGAGATGCGACAGAAACTTACCAATCGCATTATTTGTCCCTAGGCACATATAGTGTGAAAACGTTTGGATCAGGAAACAATATCCCAAGCCCCAAGAACGATCGGTTAAAACTAAAATAAAATTAATAAATTTAAAGAGCTGAAATTGTTGGTCCATGCCTATAAAAGATGATGATAATAAGGCAACAAAACAAAAAAAAAATTCGTCAAACTCAAAACTCATCGGCAGCCACGGATACATATCGACTAACAATCGCCAGTTGTCGCAAAATGATTCGAATTGTCCAAATTAACGGCAACTGACGGACAAACATTTAAAAATGATCCTCATATTATAAATAATTTGTTCATCAAACATTGTATAGCCTTTCTGCTCAGCCGGCTCTTCCGCTATTCCAAACAGCAACCAAGTCGGCGTTGGAAAAGTGAGGTTATCTAAGAAAAATTCAAATTCACCAATAGTGCGGAAAAGCACAATAAGACTAACATATTTTTGCTCAGAATTGACAAGGCTACAACATACACTTGGACGCATTGAAAACTAATGCAAACTTCTATTTTAAAACTCTTCCCAAAGTAAATTTGTTCCTCAAAATCAGCTTAAGGCATTTATAAAGTACAAAATATTAGTATAAACACCATAATTAAAAAATTAATACATTTAACATATAGTACAAGCCTGTGAGATCAGTTTACATTTGTTTTTTCTTTTCAAATGGTGTTTTACACGAATAAATTAATTTCAAAGAACGCCTTGAAAAAATGCAAACTTAGCGCTGGTACTTTCGCATGCAACAGCTGACTTTACAGCTGTTATGCTAACATATGCTGTTAAGTATTAACATTTTGAGTATGAGGCATAACAGTTTGATGTTCTGTTAATGCATTCCCATTTTTTTTTTTTTAATTAGAGCACTTTTAAAAAATGACTAAATGCCACATAAAGTGGTCAAAAACCCCATAGTGCATTGTAAGCACTCACGCTCTTGCACACAGACAGCCAGAAGATAGGGTGGCCCCCTTGATTAGCACAACCTATGGAGACCCCTAAGCACGAACTTAGTTCTCATCTAAGTTTTTTCTTTCTTGGCCTTAATGGTGCGAAGGTTTTCAATTTACATCTTAAAAATAAGTTATATATATATACATTATAAAATAAGTATATACACCAAAAAATGACATATATGGCCTGAGCTCATTTTTTAGGTCTTTCGAATTTTGGGTTGTATTGAACATATTTTAAGTAAATTGGTTTTTTGGGTGTAGTTATTTTTATTATAAATTGTTCACAACAATTTTAACGTAAAGGGCAGCGACCACAGTGCGTATGAGTAATACTCTAAAGAATACGTAAACAAATAATATTTGTCTTATTTAATTTAGGTGTGGCTTTTAAATTTCGAGGTCAAAATTCTGCAAAAACTTAATAAAATAATATGATAAATGAAGATGTCAAGAACTAATAAATTTGTTTAGTTTTCTCATATTTATCATTTATTTTAACCTAATATAAGATACTATTTTGACTTGTTTGCTTGCCAACGTTGAAGAGGATTAAGAATCCAGTTAATTTTTGCACAAAGAACCAAGGTCCACCCCATCTGGCACACACTCTAATACACAGCAGCATAGAAACAAAGAGCTTTTGACTTTGGTAGTGAGGGGTTACTACAGGGCGGTCAGGATGGAGTGCCAAAGGTCCTGGGAGTTGCGGGGACCACTGTGCTGATGCTCGTGGCATTGGCTCCGTACTTGAAATTCAAATTACAGCTCAAGGGAGTCCCACACACCCAAACACCCACAGAGAGCCAAAAGGAAACGAAGGGGCTAAAAGGCAAGTGGAGAATTAACGTGAAACTCAAATCGCGGCCACATGCCAGACGCTTCGCCAGTGCGTTTGGCATGCTTAACTATGCAAATGAGACGATCTTTGCCAGGCCACCAAATCTGACGACAAGCACTTCGACTTTTATTAAATTCAACTGAAGCCGCAAAGTAACAGAGACGACATTTATTTGGAAATCCTCGAGGAGGGTTTGTTAAAAAGGAAATAATACATACATAAATGGCTAAGAAAGTGAAAGCAAGTTCCAAGAAAAAGTTTTTTATAAAGCTGTTGCAGAGCATTGAATTTAAATCGCAAACGCAGCTTCGAACAAAAGCGTTGGTGTTCCCCTTCAAAAGAAAATCGAGCTTCACCTTTTATTTTGCATTGCCATGCTCTTTTTTTTAAGTTTCATTTTACTTTTGAACTAAAAGAGTCCAAGTACAATTGAATGAGGCTTCTTATTGTTAGGACCAGGCCATTGAGTTCGTTCTTAGAGGCTAATAAAACTAGTTGGAGCCAGTTTCAAAATTATTAGTACTTCTGAAAATTATTTAAGAGTTATATAAAATTAAATTTTATTAAGGATTTTTAAAACAATCATTGTTGGTTTTTTATTTATTATCGTGGGACAGCATTAAATTTATCAAGCTACTGAAAAATACTTTAACATTTTTTATTGGGCTTTTTTTTTAAACCCCAAAATAAAAGCATTTTTCGATAAATTCCGTTTTTAATAAGAAATTTACTGCTTATCCCTTCAAAGACGACATGTCATGTAAGTCACGTTAAGGCAAACAATTGACTTTGTCATGCACTCTCATTGTTTTTTGTGTGACAGATTCAGTTTATGCCATGAATTTCATGAACTCGCAGTCAACTCTCGTGTGAAAGAGAGTTCAGAATGATTCCCTGAAAAGGTTCTTCGCATAAACACAGCAAGATATAATCGGATTTTGTTCAACAATAAACTCCGGCCAAACCATCAATTTGGGCGCTCAACTTAAATCGCTGGGCAGAACTTCTCATCTTCATACCAGTTTTCTGATGACATGGGTTAGTGTCACTCAAGTAAATCGATCAGGCGAAAGTTTGAGTGCCTGGAGCTTATTTGCTTATTCGGAGAAAATCGCGTTGCCACGGAGGCAAATGTTGATAAAGCACTAACCGAATTTTTGTAATTTAATTATTATGTTAAGGAACCGGCAAGGGCAATTAAGCAAGCGCCCACCCGCCCAGAAAACACATACCAAACAGCTCACATGGCCTCAGAATCAATTATACGTATATGGAAACACGGGAAGTCAATAAACCCGGCGTGAAGGCAACACGAAGCTAAAAAAAACATTAAATGCCAGAACGGAACAATCCGTAGCTATGCAAATGAGCCAGCTAAGAGGTTACTAGTTGCCAGGTACTATTAATGAGCTATAAAGTAAAAATCGCTTGGCTGCTAAGCAATTGTGTGGCTTTCAAATCAAAATTGTACATAGAACTATTTAATTATATTACTATATTTTATGGCCCATTTTGACGCAAATCTAAAGTACTGATTTTAATATTTGAAATGTTTATATTTATAATTCTTAAACAAATATTAAAACCTTTGCATTTGACATTTTTAACCAATATTTAAAATAACACAATAAGCCGAAGGAGTCAAAATTACTGGATATAGTTAAAAAGGTTGTATAATTTGAAATCGAATAACACTATTATATTATAATTTACCAACAAATCATTGAAATAGAGAATATATGCAAATTTAGCTCTATTATTTTATTATCATCTACACTAATTAAATGCCCTTTTAAAATATTAACGTAATAGATTGTGCATCGCTTTTGGTAGATTCATCTTATCCTTTAAACTCTTTTAAATGTGCATAAGGGACGTTATTAATATAAGTATGTTAAGTTTAAGACATCAAATATAAAAACAAAAAACAATTTCTCTACCATTTCCTGGTAACAAAAACAAACAATATATCTGACAAAGTTTCGACTCTTTCCAGTCCAATTTTATACTCTCCACAGAGTCTTGCGTTGTTTAAGTATTGGGTGAAATGAACCGAGCACTCGGGACCCAACAGCATGAACAAGTTAATTAACTTTGAACCTGAATTTTTTGGCCGAGTGGCCGGGCAACATGGAAACCGCATTAGGCGACCCACAACTAACGATGCTCATTAGGCTGCCGCTCGTCCCCAGACCACACATTTTTACACCTTTTAGACATTTGCGTAGAAACCGTAAACATTAATAATTACCCGCTTTCCCTCACAATCCAATTTAACCCACCTCAAAAACATAAGATCAATTTCTAATTAAACTCCAAATTAAATACATTAATATGAAATTTTCGTTTGTTTTTAAGACCTTTAATCATTATAAAACATTAGAATTAATAATTAGAATTAGAATTCCACAGAAATCCCTTAAACCATTTCAGGTGATGTCGGACTTCTGGCTTTTGACTATGTTGTAGCCTGCTCTTACACTTCTTTAATAAGAGATTGAATACCTCTATTAAATTACAAAGTATCGGTTAATAAATAACAATTTCCGAAATGTGCATTTATGAGAATGAACTTTTTTGTAGGTTACCAAATTGCGAATCGATTTCGAAACTATTTCTTTATTTTGTTTTTCCATTTCGTTAGATAAATTAAAAAATTTTAATTTTGGAAAATTGTATTTTCAAGAGAAATAAATACAATTAGCATGGATAAAAAACTAATTTTAAATTTTAAGGCAATATATACTAAATTAAAGTGTAAAAACCAAAAGTAGATAAAATGCGGTATCAAATCGTAAACCGAAGTGAGTTCCCCTTTTTTCGTTGTTTAATACATATTTTTTAAAATTTTTTTGCAGACTAAAAGCCGGCTGGAGCAGCTCGAAGTCCAGTGAGCCGCTGCGTCCGGAGGAGCAGGAGGCGATCATCTCGGTGATCCGGCGCAACGAGGAGATCGAGGTGGCCGAGCGACAGCGGGTGGGTCGGCTGGTGGAGCGGGTCGAGAAGATTAAGCAGCATGCCGTGGAGCGCGGACCCAACTGCTGTCGCCTCTGCGGCGATACCTTCGGCATCCTGCGGCCGCAGCGCATCCTGTGCGAGGACTGCCGCCAGTCGGTGTGCGCCAAGTGCAGCGTGGACATCAACATCCGCTACCACACCAGCGAGCGGACCCGCGAGATCTGGCTGTGCCGCATCTGCTCCGAGACCCGCGAGATGTGGAAGAAGTCCGGTGCCTGGTTCTTCAAGGGCCTGCCCAAGTACGACATGCCGCGCAGCGCCAGTGCCACGCCCATTCCCAACCCGGGACTCCCCGGATCAATGGCAGGTGGGTGGCCCCATTTCAGTACTTCACCATTTCAGGGGGCTGTCCAGTAGCATGGGATGGAAAACCGTGGACGTGCTAGGAATTTAAACCCCTTGCCCTCAATCCTTGAACGCAAAGCTCGAAAGGCATTTCGGAAGCTTACGGAAACCCTCAGTAATGTAAGGACAATTGCCAAATACAATTATGGCTACGATTGTGGTGTCTCCCTAGATAAGGAAATTACATTCAATATTTTCGTGCCGGACTCTTGTCAACTGATTTCATTTAACTTGTATTCGCTTTACTGGTAAAGAGACAGGTTCTTACAACATTTTTGTACACATCTAAAAGGTTCAGTAGGCACTTAATTTTAATAATTAATAATAAAAATTGTTTTAAACAAAACTATTATTTCATAAATTCGAATCTGTTGAGTATAAACAATAGGGTAGAAAAAAAGTTTCGAACGTATTTAAATTCAACTTTCAATATTCCAATAAGAACACAAAACATAAAATTAAAACTCGGCTATGAAATTAAATAAACAAGGTATAGGCTTTATATTATTTGGTATTGAATTAATAATTATTTGTATTTAATCTCCCTAGGGTTTAACATACATAGTTTAAAAAGAACTTTGGGTTTTTATTGTGTGTTGCATATTGTGCCATTTTCGTTTTAACAACCGCACATATTTCTTTTAAAAAATCGTAAAATGTTCATTAAAGAATAATACACGGCTAAGGGCTACGTAGTAAAAAAAATGTTTACTTTACACACACCGAAATCGTTTTCATGTTGGTAAGTGTCGAGGTAAAATATTGTATTGCATACTTTCAGACACATAAACTATTGATTAACAACCTCGAGATTTAAAGGCAACACAAACAGGTATATACCTGCAAAATGTTATATTATCCGCATTATTTGTAATCCTTTACAAAGCAAAATATTGATTTAATTCAGCCCAAACCTAAGCTCGGAACTTGTAGTCAGCTTCCCTTGTAATGTTTATTAATAAATGACAATGGGTTATATAAATATTTAATGAAAACAAGAGCCTTAGCAGAGGGTTTGCGCTTCAGTATTTTAGTCATTTTACGTAAGCCTCTAGAGATTCTTAATCAAGTGATGTGGTGACTAAAAGAATGCAGAGAAAAGATTAAAGAAATCCAGAGACGAAGCCGGGGAAACAGAAAACTTGTTGAACTTATACTTACTGACTTGAAAATAGTTTCAAGCCTGTCATAACAAATTATTTTTGAATTTTAAGCATGTTATTGGTGAAATGCTGAATGTTAAACACCTACGGAACCCACAAATGGTTTTTAAAAACAGCTAAACATTTGTTTTCGAATTTCGTTTCAGGAACATCATGAAATGTTTCAATTTCCATAGTCCAATTCCAAATAAATCGTTAGAGACGCTTCTTTTATGGTAACCATAATCAGAGCTTCAACCGGATGGGTTAACATAAAAAAGTCAATAAGTGTAGTTCGTTCAGAGTCATTTACCAATTCCATCTCCAAATCGGTTCGATAAAAATGACCATGAAATTAATTAAAACTCAGGAATTCCCCTCGAATTCTACTGATGTTTCTCCAATTCCAGCTCAAATTCATCACTCGTCGATAAATATAATCTTTCATTCAGAGCAACCACCACTAAATAACTTCGAATTATCAACGACAATCGCTATTATCATCTTACGACTATCGCTATTATCATCGTAGGACCATCGCTATAATCGGTGTTCTATCTAGTTAATCGTTTGTCGTAAAGATTGCGGTCTGTGAATCGGAATCTGATAGTTACCCAAAAAAATATGATGATCAGTTTTAAGTGCATTTGCGCAGTCTTAATCGGAAATCATCAACCGTACGACTATCGCTATTATCGCATGAAACTGAGAATCGGAATTATAGTCTCATTCCAAACCAAGTTCCAATCGATAAGGAGCACTTGCCATCGGAAGAATCGGCAACCTATCGATTGACGTCTATCGCTAATCGCTGTATTTGTATCTGTTATCGCAGGAGACGCGATACGGGCCGTATCCGTTCAAAGTTGCCATGCGACGCCGACACGTCCGGCGCGGGTGAAGAAGCTAACGATCCGGGTGAACGACAGCAGTTCCAGCAGCAGCGGCCATTCGGACCCGGAGGACGAGGTGGACGCCGGCAATGGCCTGAGCGTGGGCGGTGCCAACGGGGACGTGGCCAAGGGCATGTCCTCCGGCCGATTGCAACGGGAGGATAGCTTCCGTCTGAGGGCCTACGGCTCCATACGCAGCTTCATCGACGGCGGCGAGCGGAAGTTGTCCAACTCCTTCTTCTTTGGCCGCCAGCAGAGCCAGCGGCCGTCGGAGTGTCCCGAGTACGACAGCGTCAGCATGTCCAAGCTGAGGCGGGAGAGCAGCTTCCTCCGCCGCGGCTCCGTCAGCTCCTCCTGGTCGATCAGCGACAGTTCCGGCTCCGGATCCGGCAACTCGGGCAACTCCCAGTCGCAGTCGCAGTTCCAGCAGCATCAGCAACAGCAGCAGCACTGCAGAGATCCGCTCCTCGGTTGGCTGGAGATCGCCATCAGCTATCGGGAGGCCTTCCACAGTCTCGACTGCACCATGATGCGGGCTCGGGACTTGCCCGCCATGGACTCGTCCGGACTGACCGATCCGTACTGCAAGCTGAACATCATCACGCCGGAGGCGCACACCAAATACACGCGATGGCAGCGCACCAAAACGGTGCACAAGACACGCAATCCGGAGTTCAACGAAACGCTGCAGTTCGTCGGCGTGGAGCCGGAGGAGCTGGGCAACTCGCTGCTCTACGTGGCCCTCTTCGACGACGACAAGTACGGCCACGACTTCCTCGGCGCGGCCAAGGTCTGCCTTTCCACGGTGAGTTCCAGGCACACCAAGAAAAAAACTTGTTGGTTATTAAGTAAAATATGATAAGTACCCCAAAGTTTTTCCAAAAAAATTGAGATACAGAAAATATTTAAATAACTTTTAAAATGGTATAATGATATGAAGTAAGATTTTAAGTCTGTAAGTTTGATGGAAACTTGAAAAGGTGTCTAAAAGGATGCTGTGAAAAAAAGAACGTGGTTCTCATCTATCGAACTTACAGAATCAATTTATTTCATAGCAATATTTTAGACCTCCAGAGATTTCTGTTTAGTTAGTTTGACGTTTTATAAATTGTCAAGTGTGATAATATTTGCCAATTTATAAAAATATATTCGTATAACTAAAACTCATGTAAAAATGATCATACAACTAAAATAAAAAACATTTAACTAGCCGAACTTATAAATTATCAATACAACACTATTGATTTTGGTAGGATTTGAGTTAAATTAGTAAAACACTACTTTTCGGGATTGCATTTTGAATTCGAATTAAGCTCGAACCAATTATTCAAGCATCTGAAGGCTGAATAAATTTGCTAAATAATTCTCTAGTTATCGTTTATATATGCATTATTTATATCAATTTTATACTGAAATCATTTAATAATATTAAATAACTTAACGCTTGCGATGAAAACTGATAACCATATATAATATATGTGATCATTAATATTTTATTTGACATCTGTCACTTTGTATCATGTGTTTTCCAAATAGATATGGATAATCATAAATACAAAAATAATATATACATTTTGTTCTGTGCAATGCTTCGTATCCTTCAGGAAGCGTAAAAAGACCCTCAGGCATTTCGTGCTAACAACCGAGTTTATTCACAAACGTTTTGGTAAAAAGAAATTCAGTTAATTTTATAAAGATAAGTACTTTTCACAGTTAGGTGCTTTTCTGTCTTTAAACTTGTTCACTACCACCAAAAGGCATTTTAAATATTTAATCTAAAACTACCAAATTGGAGACAGAAGTAAAATTAACTTTACATTAAGTAGTGAACAAAATGGAGAAGCCCATTAAAGTGCAATAAAATGTTTTATGTATAGCTACAAAATTTAAAAATGTTTTATCGGTTGACGATGTTATCTTATTTAGTTGAAGGTTCTATGTATTTTTTAATGCACTTCTTTGAAAAAAATAAGTCAAATAAATAAGGTTACATTAGGTTAAGGTTGACAGGAGTTCAAAATGGCAGTATTCTTTAACCGATTGAAAGTGAATTTTATTAGAGTTAACAAATCTATGACTTTAAAGATCTGCATTAAAATAATATTTGTATCACCCCATAAAATAAAGCCAAGAAAAAGTTGAATAAAATGTATTTTAAATATATATATTTCCAGGTGCACAGCACATCGCAGTACCGGATTTCGGTGCCACTGGGCGTGGAGGACCAGTATAGTAATGCGGCGGAGATGGCTCAGAATTGGCCCAACGGCAAGATGCTCCTCTCACTTTGCTACAACACCAAGCGAAGGGCGCTGGTGGTGAATGTGAAGCAGTGCATCAACCTGATGGCCATGGACAACAACGGCAGCTCCGATCCCTTCGTCAAAATGTGAGTTATATGATCCTCCACGGAATTTGATCTGAACCATTCCGATTTGTATCCCTTGGAATAGACAACTCAAACCGGATGCGCACAAAAACAAGAAGCACAAGACCAGCGTCAAGTGGCGCACGCTCAATCCAATCTACAACGAGGAGTTCTACTTCGAGGCGAGTCCCCACGACCTCAACAAGGAGATGCTCATCCTGACCGTCTGGGACAAGGATCTGGGCAAGAGCAACGACTTCCTTGGCAGCCTGCAGCTGGGCGCCCAGAGCAAGGGTGACCGCCTGCAGCAGTGGCTCGACTGCATCCGATTGCCGGACCACTTCCATGAAAAGTGGCATTGCCTCGCCCCCGAAAATCCCGCCCATTGAGATGCCCCATCCAATCCAAACTCGATCCACCCCAATCCAATCGATTCGATCTTATCTGAGTCGAAATGGAATTTTTCCCTTAAGACACATTTTTACGAACTGATTTCTCAGACAAGTTGAAAATTCACAGTTGGTGGAATGCCACATAATAGAATTTTCAATTTTCAAGAAGATTAATACAAAATATTCTACTTACAGTTTTTATGGAAGAAGTCAATACCCGGAATATTGATTCAGGATCCTTTTTCCAAAAATTTAAAATAGTTTTCTTTTTAAATAATTAAATATTTTTAAAAATGAAAAAATAAATTTTTTGATTTTAGTAGATCAGATTTTTAAAATTTCTTTGGCTTTATATGATGAGCTTTAACATACATATTTTATAGGTCAAATATTTAATACTTTCAATAATAACATTTAATGAAGTTTTTCCGATAATAGTATGATTATATAAACAGCATTACTATTAATGGTAATCGAAATTTTTTAGGAAAACTATGCAGAGAAATCAGGTCGCGAAAATAAAGCTTTAGCTCCAAATATACACATATATATTACCATATACATACATATATATTATATACATATATTTTTGATAAGCCTGAGTGGGTGTGAGCGAGAACTAGCAAAAGAGAGAAAGAGAGCGCGAGTAATATTGTGTGTTTGAGTGACTGCTTTCCAAAATCTCGTACGTAACCCCAATTTTCTATGTCTATACTTTGGCTCTTAACGGCATTTTTGTACACTGTATATAGCTTGTTTAAGTGTCCTTACCAAGGGTTAACCAACATCAAAATCTTTTCGATTCATTGCTAATTTCAATCTATAATCAAACGTATACTTATGTACTTCAATATATCGAAATATATACATCTATATTCTCAAAAAAAATTCCTGTGTCTTAATTTTGAAGTGGTGAACGAAAAAAAATATCTCCTCAGAAAATTTTCTTTGTGAAACATATACTTACATGGAATCGGGACATCGAAACCTTAAATTATTAAAAATAAGAAACTTTCTTATAATTGTATAGCTTTTAAAGTCAAAATCCCTGCTTAAAACTTTTAGGTCACAATAAAATCGATTAAAATGTGTTTAACATATTGTAATTTTAACAAAACCTTTTTGAAGGAAAAATCAGATAATCAAGCTTTTGTACACAATTGATAGGGAAGCGAAAACATATTACAATATTTAGTGTACTGATAAGGCCTAATCCCCCATTCCAAAAGTGCTGATAGGGCTCAAGACCTCCGAATTAAAAATCAGTTCACTTAACGTTTCATTTAGTTTCAGTTCACATTTAATAAGTTTGGCAGAGTTTTAAACCTTGAAGCGAGCTTCATTATAATAGTAAACATCCAACACTATACAAATAGAGGTTAACATCTATGTACATATAGCGTGCCAAATAAGTAAGCGGCCAACCAACGCGTTGCGCTTGATGTAGATAAAGATATATATAGCAAATATATGAAGATTACATAGTTTCAATACAGATCAATTTGCCTGTAAACACTTAATATTAGGATTCTGTCTACCAGACAGATGGATAAGGTATACACATGTATGCGGGCGATTCGAGGTAACCTCCAGCGCCATTAAAACGGGGGAATCTATATCGGAATCGTTGACGTCGGCGATTCCAAAGAGACTTAGCCTAACACTGGTAAAACTCCAGGGGGAAAAGGGTGCGCCATTCGGGCGTTCGATTCTCTCCAATCTTCACTTGCGATCGAATAGGCGGGTGTAGTCGAGCATATTGGCTGCTCCAGAACGGTGGCGATGCTGTTGCTGCTGCTGATGCTGCTGCTGCTGCTGTGGGACAGGGGCAGCCACTCCTCCACTGCCCATTTCCGCCGCAGCCGTCGTCGTATGTTAGAACAGACGCTTCTCGTAACTGAAGAGGCCGTGGACATTGCCTTCCAGCTGAGCGGAATGGGTGCGCTTCATGAAGCGCAGTTGGCCGTTGTAGATCATCTCCCTGGGAAAAAAGGAATAAAGTATCGGAAAAGTGTAACAAGATTAATAACAAAAATAGTAGTAAAGTAATAACAGTATAAATATCAAATCCAACCTTTAAAGCTTTAAAGCCAGGTAGACATACTGGTAAGATTCATCTTAAATTTACCAATTGAATTAGAAAATTTTTATAAACATAAAAAAAATATTATTAAATATAATGAATATTCTATAATTGGTCCTATAAATTTTACAGATACAACTCAACTAACAATTATTACATATTTGTATTATTTAAAACCAATCTCACTAGTTTTCAATTTGTTTATAACAGGTATTTTTAAGATAATTATTATTATATTTGGATACCTGGTGTATTGAAGGTAAAATTCTTGAAATATGTATCAAATTGTATCTTTAGATATCTTTAGCAATCTTAGCAATGTTATTTCCAATTTATTTTTGAGGTTGAGCTTATAATTTCTATTAAGTTTAGGATTTTTTTATTTTTTTAAACAGTTTTTTTTATGTTTAACCACAATGGTTAGAAAAGTGATGTAATGCATATACAACAACACAATGGACAACTCGTTGTAAGAAGCCCATTATAATAATATAACCTGATCACAATGTAACTAATCGGAATAAGAGGCAAACTAAGTAGGTACTCTTAACTAATGAACTTTTAACAGACATCCTTAGATCATTATTATATACACTGGGTGAAAATAAGACCTTTTCAGCTTACCTCAACTTTTTCACGGAGTTGGCGCCGATGTCCTGACAGCTGTGCTGCAATCCGCACTCCAGATAAGGCAGATAGCGCAGCACACTGCCCTTGTCGACGATACTTCCACTGACGCCCTGGGCGACCTTCATTTTGTCCATCTCGTTGTGGTAGTAGCGCGACATGGCTGCGCCCTTGGCGTCACCGCGCTCCATGGCCTCCAGGGAGCCCATGCCGCGGTATTTCTTCAGGCGCACTCCATCGGAGAAGAAGTACTCGCCGGGTGCCTCCGATGTGCCGGCCAGCAGGGAGCCCATCATCACGGCGCTGGCTCCCAGGGCAATCGCCTTCACTATATGTCCGATCGACTGGATGCCGCCGTCGGCGATCACGGGCACTCCGAACTTGCGGGCGTACGAGGACACCTGGTAGACAGCCGTGGCCTGGGGACATCCGCAGGCCATCACCTCCTGGGTGATGCAGATGGAGCCAGAGCCCATGCCGACACGCAGTCCGTCGACACCAGCCTCGATGAGATTTTTGGCCTGGGCACGGGTCACCACTAAAAAAATATAAAGAAAAACATGATTAAAATTGAAAAATAAAATTTTGTATTGATTTCGTAATTTTAAAGCTAACTTTATTTTAGCGCTAGGAAATAATAAGGTAAATGTGTTTAAATATATTTAAGTTTAGTTCAACAACAAGAATGGAAACACTATAATCGTGCTCCCCAAAAGCCATCTCGTGATAATAAAGATAGCAATATGGTTGAACCCCAATTTATTATTGCTCCAACAATATGTACTTGATCGCGACGTTATTAGTCATATCGGTAGATAATGGTAACATAATTGCTCTCAAAACAAAATTATAGGACTTTATCAAAAGCCTTGGATGCCTTGTTATACCCTTTCAGAGGGTATTATAATTTTGGTCAAAAGTGTGCAACGCAGTGAAGGAGACATCTCCGACCCTATAAAGTATATATATTCTTGATCAGGATCACCTCCTGAGTTGATATAGCCATGTGCGTCTGTCCGTCTGTCCGTCTGTCTGTCCGTCTGTCTGTTTCTACGCGAACTAGTCTCTCAGTTTTTAAGATATCGAATTGAAACTTTGCACACCCCTTCTTTCCTTTGCACGCAGTATATAAGTCGGAACGGCCGGGATCGGCCGACTATATCCTATAGCTGCCATATAACTGATTGATCGGAAATGCCATAACTCTGCTGTTTGTTAAGTTAGGAAGTTGGGACTCTCATGGGTATTATATTTGGCCAATCAATCCGACGTACCAAATTTCATAAGGATCGGCCGACTATATCCTATAGCTGCTATAAACTGATTGATCGGAAATGCCATAACTTTGGTGTTTGTAAAGTTAGGAAGCTGGGATTTTCTATGGGTTTTATATTTGACCAATTAATCCGACCTATTAAATTTCATAAGGATCGGACGACTATATCTTATAGCTGCCATATAACTGATTGATCGGAAATGCCATAACTTTAGTGTTTGTTAAGTTAGGAAGTTGGGATTTTCTATGGGTTTTATTTTTGCCCAATCAATCCGACATATCAAATTTCATAAGGATCGGCCGACTATATTCTATAGCTGCCATATACATAACTGAACGATTGGAAATGCCATAACTTTGGTGTTTTTAAAGTTAGGAAGTTTGGATTTTTATGAGTATTAAGAATGCATCATATGAATAATTTTGAGAATATAATTTGCAGAATATTCTGCAAGGGTATTTCAACTTCGGCCCCGCCCGAAGTTAGCTTTCCTTTCTTGTTTTTGTTTTTTTTTGTGAATGTGTAACATCAAATACAAGGGCGTCCTATGTCTGTGCTCTTCTAAAACACGGAGAAAGCCTCAATTTCTTAAACCTTCACACTATTAAGTCATTTTATTAATAACAAAATAGAGATAATATTTAGGAATATTTTTAACCAGCTGTTGTTTCTGAAGCTCAAGTAAAAATATATTATATTGATACAGACACTCAAATGTACTTGACCCCCAAAAATGTTACGGTCAATGTACGAACATTTAAATCGGATGACCAAATTATGGGTTTTTCTTCTCTCGTGGGTAAGGGAAAAGAAAAAAATAATATGCAATATTTTAAATAAAAACACTATTTAAAACAAATAGATTATTAAACTAAATAACTTTTTACATATTCTATGAAAAACAAAAATATTTTTGAGCTGTACTATAAATATTGCATTATGATGACTGTTTTGTAAATATTTAAAGAATGAACATTTATAATTCGATCATTGCGACTTTGGAAAGATTATCCAAGTAGTAACCAAATGGTATAAATCCAATGCTTTTGCAGCTACTTTGAAGCGTGTTTTCTGGCATACAAATCAGAAAAATATTTGTATTATCGGTCACTGATAATACTGTTTAAAACCGCCTAAAACACAAATAGGAAACTCACCATTGCCGCCGATGACCTGGAGCTCGGGATAGGTCTCCTTCATGTACTTGATCATCTCGACCTGGTAGACGGAGTTGCCCTGCGAAGAGTCCAGCACGATGACGTCCACGCCGTTGGCCACCAGGAGTGCCAGTCGCGCCTTGTCCTCCGACCTCGTTCCGATAGCGGCGCCGACGAGGAGCTGCTTGTTGGAATCCTTGGAGGCATTGGGATAGGAGCGGGCCTTCTTAAGATCCGTGCGTGCAATCATGGCCACCAGCTCGCCGGCCTGGTTGATAATCGGCAGTTTGCCCTTCTTGCTCTTCTCAAGGATGGCGTTCGCCGTGGGCAGATTGATGCCATTGGGGGCGGTCACCAGTTCCGTGGTCATGATGTCGGCCAGCAGGATCTCCGGTTGGTTCTCACGGAAATCGATGTCCCGGGACGTGACCATGCCCAGCAGTTTGCCGCCCAGCTTGCCATTCTCGGTGACCGGATAGCCGGTGAAGCCGTTCTTGCGACGCGCCTCCAACACATCCCCCACCGTATTCGTGGGCGACATCACCGAGGGGTCGCGCATGAAGCCGTGCTTGTACTTCTTAACCTTGTGCACCTCCAACGCCTGGTACTCCGGCGTGCAGTTGTGATGGATGATGCCAATGCCACCACACAGCTGCGCGCGGGATTCAAAATGGATGCAATGCATTGTGGATTTGTTGATTGTCGAATGTGCATTTTGGTTTTTGGATAGAAACATTGGCGGTTAGAGAGGCGCATAAGAGTGTTGAGTTACAACCACAGCTAGCACAGCTCAGGCGAACCCGCCAGCGGATCTGGGCCGTTCATACATATACACATGGTATCAGATACTTACCGCCATGGCGATGGCCATCTCCGATTCGGTTACCGTGTCCATGGGCGAACTAACCAGCGGTGCCCGCAGCGACAGCGACTTGGTCAGCGGCGAACTGAGATCGACCTCCTCGGCGGTGAAGTCTATGTAGCCGGGTAGTATGAGAAAGTCGCTAAAGGGATTTTGGGATTTCGGATAGGGGAATGTGATGTGAGTTTGATTTGGATTTGTTTGCTTCAGCATCACTTACTTGTAGGTGAGCCCGTCGCCGTTCTGGAAGAGTTCCCCACAGCTCAGGCCATCCTGCAGTTCGAGAGATCCCGAGTTCAGCGATTCCTTCGGCTCACCGCCGGCCGCGTCCACAAAGCCATTCACCTTTGGCTTGCTCTCCATTTTCCGCGTGCGTTCAACCCAAAAACAGTCAACAAACAGCAACGGGGAGCTGACAAAAACAAGCCAGATACAGATAAACACCGCTGGATGCTCGGTCTCCTTCTGGTGGCGTTTTTATGGGATCGTATTGGGTATACAGATTCCTCGAGAGCTTTCGAGACGCAATTAGGGGGCACACATACACGAAAACACGGCAGAAAGAGAAGAGAATACGTTGGAGAAAGACAATTGATAAACGGGGAAAGAAAAGGTTAATTGCTTGGCTTTGATTTGGACCCGGGCCGGGCTGATTGGGCTGGAATGCCAGCGAGCACATGGTTTGGCCTCTTACCAGTCCGCTGGAGTCCAATTGCCGCGTGCTAACCTGGCGAATGAAGTTCGTGAAGTGGTGTGGCCGCCCGGCGTCCCTTCAAATATACCCGGCGAACCCGGAGCAGACACTAAATATGCCCACAAGATATGTATTTAAATTCGTGCTTTGCAGTGCGGTCACACTAACGCGCGTTGCCTATCGATTACGAAATAACGCTTGACGTGCGATTACATCCGCTCAAAGCGTGCACTTTGGATTATGCCAAAGCATATATGAACTACCGAAATCGGACTAACGTAATAACGCAGCATGATTGTTTAAGCTTAGCAAACTTAAGGCTTTGCGTCTTTCTTAAAAAAACACGCTATTATTTGTCTTTATTTGTATAAGAACAATAACAAAATCAGAAAACGCAATAGTAACAGCTGTTATGTTATGAATTTAAAATCTCAATTTAGTTAGAAATTGGGCTTTTGGAGGAAATTTATTAACTTAAAATAGATTTCTTCCCAGCGATACTATCGCGCCCATCGATGTTGCCTGGGCAGCCTATCGCCTGCAGGCGTTTCTATCGATAGTGCCATCAGTGGAGTGACAGCTCTAGCAGCTCTAGCGGCGGCGAACAGCGGTTTAGATGCTCTTTGGCGGTTGGCGCCGCTTGACTTGCCAGTGTGTGTGACTCTTCAGGCCGAGTGTGTGTGTGTGTGTGAAGTGGTTGTTGTGCAGAAACTAAAAAAAAACCAGGAGACGCGTGGACTGAGGTGAACAAACAAAAATAATTTAAAAAAACAAGAAAACACCGGGACACGAAAAAGTTGGCTGTTTAACTCGGCAGTTAGCTAAATATAATAGCACAATACGGGTTTTTTCGTCTTCTTTCTCATACATGCGTACCTGGGCAGAGATTCAGATTTACCGCCTTCCCCACTGCCCCCTTCTTCGCTGTTGCTATCGTCGTTCCGCAGTCGCTCTCACGTAATCCGCCCCCGCACCGCTTCGCCTCGCCCACCCCACAAACTGATAGACCGAAAATCGATTAGAGCGGCCTCTCTTTGCGTTACGTTACGTTGCTGTTACCGTTACGTCGGGTGTGTGTGCAAGCGAGTGTGTTCGGTTCGTGTGTGTGCGTGCGTGTGCAAGGTGTGGTGTGTATAGAAAATCGATTGGCAATTTGAACCAAGCTATCGCATCGCAGTCTCCGCGTGTGTGCCGTTACGCGATTTTCAACAGTAAATTTGCTTTTATTTTTTTGCCTGTGAGTCCTCTTAAGTGAGTGAGTGAGAAAAACCGAAAGAGAGAGGGACGGGCTCTCCCAAAACCAAAAGAAAATTAAAACAAAAAATAAACACCGGACATGGATAAATCAGCGGCCACGAACTCGGCCACTGCCGATGGCCAAAACGAGGCAACAACAACAGCAGCAGCAGCAGCTGGGTGTGGCAGCAGCACAAGCAGCAGCAGCAATAACAACAGCAGCAGCGGTAGTAACAACCACACCAACAACACCAATGCCTTGCAGCGCCTTGCAACAACAACAAGTGCTGTGGTGGCATCCCCGATGACGATCAACCTGAACATCAGCACCACCACCGGCGGCAATTTCGGCGTCAGCGTCGAACCGCATATCAGTGTGGAAAGTCTGAAAAAGATCATCGCCAAGAAGCTGAAGGTGGCTAAGGATCGAATCTGTCTGCTGCACCGCGAAAAGTGAGTACAATTGGGTTTTTTCTATATCGATATCGGGTCAATAAGAGGGGATTAAAACGAGAAAAGATTTTCTTATATTCAATTCCAGTGCCAGTTACAATACCAAGATTTCCAATTTTATAAAAAAGTTTGCATTAGGGAACTATTTTTAAATGCTACTAAAGATTTAGCAATCGTTTCCGATCGTTTCTAAAAAGTTATTATTTCAAAAATTATTTTGATTTGAACTGGATTTAGATTTTTAATTTTTAACTGTTAGTAAAAGTTGGTCAAATTTAAATTTTTAATTTAATTTTTCCATTGAAAAAGTTATGTCGAATCTGTCAATAGGAATTTGGAATTCAATGGACTACAGTTGGAGTCCGTGCGCAAATCTTACCCCAGGAAAAATGAAAAAGGAAAAGGGGGTTTTGTTTGGCAAGTGTGTCACTTGCATATTGCCATGAATTTCTTATGATTGTGCTAATGAGGTAATATCGCACACATAGAGAATAACTGATAAGGCAAACAAAAGTTTCGAAATGGCATTTTATCAAGTTGAAAGTTCAGTATTTTTTTTATTTGTTTGTTTTGAAATTCCCCATACATGAATAACTGTTTTGTATAACCTATGTTTTAAGTATTTAAGTGTTTAATGTTTGTAACATGTTAAAATTAATTAACATTGAACGTTAACAATCGTTGAAAATCTGGCGGATTGAATATATAGCAAGAATTTGTTTAAAAAGTTTAATTGTTTTGTACATGATTTTTAACTGCGAGGGTATTAAAACTTATTTTTCTTTTTTTGTGTGAGTATCCCTCTGTTTTTAGAGCTTTGTTTAGTTAAATTCTTTTGATTATCGTTTATGTTATCGTCTTTCCACGCCTCGCCCCTCCGCAGCGCCTCTTTTTTCTAACCCCTTTGTTAGGCTTTGTTATAGAGAGAGGTGTGCGTGTATTGGTTTTAGTCGCTAAGCTGCCATTGTTTAGTTGATGTGCTTTGCTGTTCTCGTTATTATAATGATTATTATTGATATAACCTCCAAAAAAAAACGGCATGTTTGAAGGGTTAAGCACAAATTGCTTGAGTGTAGTGGTTGTGGAATGGGGTGCCAATTGATCTAAACACACACACAGCTTACAAGCGATTTCATAAGCAATTTGTTATTTATACGAAACAAAATAAAAGTGTGCGCATAACACAAAACCGGCAAAAAAAAAACCAAACAAAAACAGAAGCAGAAGCGGAGAATGAAAAGGCAAAGAGAAAAGCAGAGAGGGAGGCAACTAGTTGCATTGTGCTGTTAAAAGTTAAATGTTAGGTGCAACTGTTAATGCTAGTCCGACTTCTGTTACTGTTTTCCGGAATATTAACTTGTATTATTTATTTTCTCTTGATTTATCAAAGAGTTGCCCAATTTTACCTCACTGACATGGTCACATGTCTTAGATTTAGAAACTATTTTTGATTTAGGATTGGTTATTCCCGAGAACTGGGAATTACTAAAGTCAAAAGTGTTTTTTGAAGGGCCTGCATTGCTTTGGCTTTGTATATGTATTGTGTGTGTATTGGTGCATTACAGAGGCTTCGCAATAATGCGGGCTTCGCCTTCTATCCTTCTCTTTTTTGCATCCCGCTCTCTCTTCTGCATTTATTTCTGCAAATAGATTTCTAATTGAGAGAACTGACTGCCCTTCCCCTTTTTCTTTGTCTGGCTTTTACTAAAAAAAAACTTGACTGATAAGAATTTCACTCGCTTCTTCTTTTTCTCCTTCTCTTTCGCCGTGTTGTTGCATCTGTTTTATGCCACTTTGCAGCAAGCAACAAAAGCAAATGGGCAATGGCGTCACGGTTTTTTTTTTGTACTCTCATCTCTTCTGCCGCTCGCTTTTTGTTGTTGTTGTTGCTTCCACTTGAAGTTCTTTTTCATCTTCTTCTGTCAGTGTGTGTGGCAGAGATTTCTGTGTCCGCTTCCCTTTGTTCTGCAATCAAATCGCTGCTTCTTCCTTCTCTCCTTCTTTTCTCCCTTCCCCACTCTTCGCATCTTCTTCTTTTTTATGATGATGTTGGTAGGCTGCGCTTATCGGGCATTCGGAAAATGGACTTCTCGGCTCTTCTTCTTTGTCTGAATGTCATATGTTGGCTTATAACCCTACCAACAACAACAATAAAAGGAGCAGAAGAATGATTAAAAGCAGAAGAAGCCATAGATGCCACCCTCGCCAAATAAAATACATAGACTGATGCGGAAAAACCTACCACCCGTCTTAAGCAAAAAAAAAAGCCTTTTGGTAAAAGCTTATTCACACCACCAAATACGCTTCTATGAAAATTGGAAAAGGAACAAATACACCCGCCCGCAGAAAAAGCCGACACAGAAAAGGAGAAAGAAGAAGCCACCACTAGCTAGCAGAAGAAGAAGATGAAGTATTGTCAAATGACGAAACGTACACAAAAATAAATATCGTCATTATATAAAATCTCTAATTGCACAGTTTAAATGTTATAAAACCATATTATAATGGTTTCAATCTAATGGTTTATGAATTGGGAACTAATCGAGTTCGCCATCAAGATTCAGATACCACTATTGACGAATAACTTATTACTTATTAAATATTTGAGAATAAGGATAACAAATATTTTTCCTATCAAGTAAAAATTTTTGAAACGCTTACTCAAAATTTCTTACACATCAAAATTATCATATCATATTAGTTTTTCTTTCTGTGTTGCGCAGCCAAAAGGCAAAATGTTGCACACATCAATGAATGGAAATGAGAATTATGTACTGCATGTAAAGTCACCACCATTCGAATTGGAAAACCAAAGACGAGAGGCGTCTAAGCACCACCAAACGCGAATCTCCAGGTTACCATATCCACTATCCATATCACTGGCGTGGAAAATAGGTGGATGACCACAACGAAACTGGTCAAATGTAAAATACAGTGGAAAAGCATCAGAAGAGTATTTATTCCAAGGGCCAACCCTTTAAAACCACGTGGTTGCATTGAATGATGCCATGGCCTAAACTAAAATATAATCCTTCATTTAATCATATTTTAGGAGCAAAATTTTTAGTTTTAAATCAAAAGTTATATAATTTTAGTTTAATTTAAAAGAATATATTTATGTTTGATTTGAAAAAAAAAACAGAGTAATTAGAAGATTAAAAAAAAAGAAGTAAAAGGCCAACTTGGAATAATAAATCACTTATGTAGGTACACATGCATCGTATTAACAATTCAAAAAACTGTTCCTAATAAAGTTTTAATTATATACAAGATATTGCCATAGCTGAAATCCATTATGTTAAGTTATGTTCCTTTGTCTTCTGCAATATCAACCCTTTTAACACGTGGTGGTGAAAGAAACCTGAACTGAACTGTTTCCATATAAACCAGAAACCGGATTTGAAGTCAAGCATATGTGTACAAATGTAGTATAATATTGAAGTACTAGTCTAACAACCGAAAGACTAATTATGTAGATTCTCTAAGATTTTAAAACACTAATGGAAGGAGCATAACTTTGGCCCAATCAGATATTTATCAGCAAGTGAATTGTGTAAAAAAAGGGTATAAAAGCGCGAATGGAGGTGAAATAATGTCGTATCAGAATAATGCCAACAGATTAAATGTCCCCATTCCTATCGGGCTAGCCCCTTGCCCAGTCCGTCCCCCGATTCCCGATTAGTGGCGCACTCCCAAGGTGTGTGCTATATGACATAAGCCCAAGTCCCGCGCCCCACGCTCCATATGTCACCTTAGGGTTCTTCAGATAGAGCTACGTAATTGTATGGAACTAAAACAACGCACACGCAAACATCATTTCCACCTCCACCTTTCATGATTTCGCGTGGCCCTGGGGCGTGTATTATCAACAGTTTTAATTTTAGTATGCGCTTTTTCTTCGTCTCTGTTCATAATTTTAAAGCAAAAGGAAATACATACATATGTACATAGGTGGGGCATCAACGGAACGAGGGGAATCGGAATCGGTGATGTTTCGGGGCCTCATTGCCCATGGCTACGTCATCAACTAGTGGCGCGTGTGTTTTTACCTTCTGCTCACAGTCAAGCTCGTCTAACAGGAACTATATTTACAAAATTGTGAAATTCAATTAAACTTCTTAACATTTGATTTCAAGCGTACTTTGAATAAACTAAATTTGGTTTTCTTCATAAAAGCATAATAACGGTTATTCTAAATCGGAGTTTTATTAAAAGAATGCCTTTTTTATTTGCATAGATTTCGATGTCTACTGATAACTTAGACAACTGAAACTATAAGGCTGTATACATACATATTTACAATTGCAAATCATTTAGCTTTCAGCTGATTTTCATATTTGTTTATTTTTAAAGCCATTCTAATTTGTTTTTATTTATTAAAGATCATAATCAGGCTTGTTTTCACATTTTTTTTACTGAGAAAAAATGTTTTTTATTATTGTTTAAAGAAAAAATATTAGAACCCAAAAACGTTTGAGTTTTTTTGAAGAGTAGCTTTCTTTAACTCAACAGTGAAAGTTGCTTATAACTGGTGTAAGTTTCTATTAAAGAATCATTTACTTTGATACAATTTTAATTATTACATTTACATGTTAAAAACTTCGTGGTGAAGAAGTTCAACTGTGCATGCCCTGTGCTGGCATGTTGAGTTTTAGCTTTTAAAATGTGTTGAGTTGGTTGGACCAGGCCAAGTGGTGGATTTTGGCCGCGTTTTTGGGGCTTGCCTTAGTGGGACTATCCGTCTCGCTCAGGTAATACTGCTTTTATGGTTTCAGTTACGAAAGGTTCTTAAATTCACGGCAACTCGAAATGATCTTTGTTATCTCTGTATCTGACATGTTTGATCAAACTTGACTGGGTTGGGATTGGTTTGGTTTTTTTTATTTGTCATGGGTTAAGGGTGAAAACGAGGCACTTTTCTTTGTTGGCTCTGCTGCGCAGTTCTTGGTTGCTTTTTTATTTATTATTTTACGTTGTTGATTAGGCGGCGAGAAGAGATCTTGTTTGGAATATGGACAAGCGTGCTTTGTTCTGCTGCTCTGCACATTGTTTGCCTCTCCGTCTGTCTATCTATCTCTCTGTCTGTTTGTCTGCTCTCCGCTCAACTGTTTGCCCGTGTTTGTTTGCCGCTCTCGCTCTCTCTTCCCGAAGATTAGGTTACACAAGACTCGCTCTGTGCTCCTCTCTTCAACTCGTTTAAGTCTGCCGAACTTTTAAAGCCTATTCCGATGCAAACTATCACTAGTTTTAGTTTTACAAATTTGTTTAACCATAAAACAGTTTATACAGCGAAATTTGTTATTATTATTATTTATTGTTATTTTCATAAATTTATTAAATTACCTCGAAAAAAAGCTTTATTATATTCTAACAGTAAAACTAGCCCAATTGTTTTAAAAGCTGGCACTAGAAACATAATAAGAAAAACAATATGAACATCAATACTATCTTAAAATAATAAAATGTTGATATATTTGTATTGTTTGAATAGGAATTTTAAACTACAAATATATAGAATTTCGTTTTGCTCTGTGCTATTTGCTATTTAAGGAATTGAAAACCATGTTGGTCTGTTTTTTGGCAACACTTTTCGGGTATGACCAGCAAGTAACATCCTCTTTCATTTTGAGTGTGCGTGTGAAAACTCGTTTGGTTACTGGGAAAGTAACGCCACACGGATACAGAGAGTCGGTAGTCAGTCCACCACCACCAGCTCACATCACCTGCCTTCGCATTTCCTCTTGCTTCATCTCTGCTCCACCCTTTTCTGTCCCTTTCCCTTTGCCCTTCAACCCCCCACCGCCTTTGGCCAATTTCCAAGCCCCACAAGTGCCGCCCCCTTTTTCCAAATGGCCCTTGGCTGCCATTTTGTACCCTTCGTTATTTGCCCTCTTCTCCTCCTTCTCCACCATCATTTGTTTATGGCCTCAGGCCTTAGCCTTGGCTTTGTTCGGCGATAGATGGCGCCACGCCTCAATGCTTCTTCTTCTCTTAACCTCATCTCTCCCCGCCTTCGTTTTTCACTGCTGGCGCATTCAATAAATTTTCCCATCACTGCAGCTTGGCGCTTTTCCACCCACTGAATTATTAGAATAAACTGAAACTCTTGGTGCAACAAAGTTGCTAGGCATTAAAAATAGAAAGCATCGCAGAATCGGGAGGATGTGAGCTCGTTCGTTCGCTTTTTGCTCTGCTTCGGTTCAGTTCGCTTCGGTTTAAATGGTGAATGAATGGGATGGTCTGGTCTAATACACTGGGAAAATGTATAGGCTTTAAAGAAAATTGTTATGTCGCCTAAAGGGATATTGATGCATTCTTGGACTAAAGTATAAAGTATTATATTGCAATTCACCTAAACTTAAAGAACTAAAATCGTGCATCTTCTTAGTTTGTATAATAGATTATACGAGATATAATATAAAAATCAAACACACGTGTATTAGGTGCGCGAATTTTTTAGTTTATGTAGCAAAAAATATTAATTTTAATATTTATAAGTTTTGGTGATCGGCTTAAATTTGTTCCTCAGAATTATATACAATACAAATATTAGTGTCAATATCCAATAGTTTTTTTTCAGTGCTTTTGACGGGTTGATCTGGGCTAGTGGGTGGTTGGCATCGGTTTGCGCGGCTGTTTTGGGTGGTTGGTTGCCTTCTTTTAAGTTTATTTAAGGTGCTGCGGTTGTGTGTATCTAATGCCTATGCATATCTGTGTGTGTTTGTGTGAGTATCTGCAAGATACAAAATTAAATAGTGGCCAAATCTGAGCTAACGGCACGTTTGCATGTTTGCTGGTTGTGCGGACGGGTGTGTTTGCATTCTGTATCTTGTAACTGGCAGAAACTTGCCTTAATTGTGCCAAATTGCATGCAGCAGAGAAGATCCACGAAATTCTCGAAACATATTCGTTATCTATTTAAAGCCCAGACCAATGACTCTTTCTTCCTGCTGTTTTCTTCAGTGGTTGGGTTTGGGTGAGATGTGTCAATGCACCACAATCAAACCATCAGGCCATGAAAACCACCAACCACCAAAGTGCCGAGCAAGAAATAAACGCATCAAAAATCTTTGTTTATGCTCATAAAAAATGCAAATCCAAATTACTGGTGATTAACCGTGAGGCTTTAACCTTATCCTTCTTCAATTCTTCACTCTTTCGATTTTATACATCATTTTGCTGCATTTTCAAAGATATTTTCAGCCACTAAAAGTGTACTCAAAGTGAAAATAGACAAAGAAAAACCAAACAACAAAGAAAAGACAACCAAATTAAAAAAAACAACAGGAAAGCAAAAACCACAAAAGCAGTAGGGTTAGTAAACATTTAAAAAGGAAAACAAGGGGAATGTTGAACATTTTAGAGTAGTTTTGGGAACTTCGATTGTTATTTATTGCGTTATATTAATAGATTTGAGTCAACATCACAGGCAACCATTTAAATTGTTTGTGATTGATTACTAATCACCAGCAACCAATTAGTCACAAATTAAAGAATTTAATTTGTTTGACAGACAAAAATCAAAAATTAAAAATTATAAATTATAAAATTATAAGAAATTTCACTAGTATCTGTTATTAATTAAAATCGCAAAAACTAATTCATTTATTGTTACCACATGCGAAAAAAAAATGGCAAGAGAATTGCATCACTCATTTAATGATTGATTTTCTTGCCGACTTCCGTCTTGTACCCCTCACATTTTTATTCCCCTCTTCATAACGATTTCATTCACCACTCGCTTGATTCTTTGATTCTGGTTTTCATTCACATGCATTTGCTGTCAAATTGAGGGGAATCTAAATAATATCATCAGCAGCATCCTACACATATTGCAAACACACTCATTCAAATTTTCAATTACTCACACACATGTGCAAATTGTGAATTTGTTACACAGGAAATAAAATGAGGTTGTTTGGGTCCCTATTATATGGAGAATAATAAATATAATTGTCCGATCTTTATAAAGATTGGGAATCTATATTTAAACAAATATATCTTATATAAATGTCTGGTTTTTAAAAATTATGAGATGCGTATATAAGTTTAAAAAAGAATGTCTTTTGATAAGAGTTTGAAACAAATTTAACTTAAATTGTCGAGAAATACCGACAAATCTTGAAGACCCATTATAAAATGTTTTTAAAAAATTTATATAATTTTTTGTAATTTTATTGTGGAAGTGGAGAACGCTTAAAAAAGACGGCGTCACCCAATTGCATTTACTTTCAATGCAAAACGATAAAAAATGAGTGAAAAAACAACAACTTACGGCATCAATAACGTCATCGGAGAGAAGTGTTTCCCCTCTCCCATGACCGCACATTACCGCCCACCACCCGCAGACCCAACCCCCTCTTTCCATCAACAATTTTGCTCGGCCGGCCGGCAATTGTTCTCTTTGCTCTTTGTTGCTAAGCTTCTATGTATGCGTGTGTGTTGGTTTTGTTTGCTTGTGTGCGCGCGCAGCCCCACACACAAACACCATGTTAAAAAAAGCTGTTTTCGTTGCTGTTATTCTGTTATTGCAGTTGTTGCTATCGTCATTGTTGTTGTTTCTGCCTTTAGCTAGAGATCCGATGAGTGCGTCTCCCGCTTTCAAATCAATCCATCTATGCAGCCACAGTGATCTCTCGATAGTCAAATGTCATTATCAAACTGATGAGGATTTAAACCTCTTCTTTCAAATTATTCATCTATCGACCTGTTGATAAGTCATTAATATCTAATGTTATTTATAAATTCATAAGAAATGTACGGACTTAACTTAATTATTTTAGCCTCCATTCATTTTAAAATGTTATCCAAGTTTTTGGATATTTGAAATATCTCAAAATATTTCCAAGATTATTTTTATATTTGTGAAAGATTTTAAAGTTTTTGTTAATTAAATTAAAGTGAAGATCCCTTTTCACCTCTATACACACATTTACAAAAATGCTTGAGAAGATATAAGTTAAACTTTGAATTAGTTATAAATGATATAACTGCAAGGAGTGACCACTGTAATTTTAGCATTTTCAATGTTTGCCCTTTCGAAAATGTCTTCCGGTGGCTGTCGTATATATAGTATAGTTAGTAAACCTGTATAGCTAAACCTTCTGAATCAATAGTTCGAAATTAGAAAAAATTTTCTGTTTTTTGTTTGATTTATATTCGTTGTAGACTGTTGTGGGTGAGTATGGTGGTTGTAAAGGGGTGTGGGGGCGAGTTACTTTCAATGTGCGGGGGCGTGATGTTATTTTTGCTTTTGCTTTGCTGCTTTTTGCTATTTTTAGTCGCTTGCTGTGATTTCTCATTGTTGTTTGTTGCTGCCGTCGATCCTCTCCGCAATTTCCCCCCTCTCTCGCTGATTCCTTTGTTTAATTTGTCTTTGTTGTGGATGCTGCCTGTAATCCCCCTTCGCCCACTGCCACGCCCCCTGGTCCTCACGCCCCTGGGCGGATGCAAATGCGATGTGTTGAGTCTACAAAGCTGCGATTCAGCTGTTGCCATCGATTTTTCAGGCCTCTCTCTCTCGTACTCTTGATTTTCCCTGACTGGCTAGGCTAGCTCAACCCTTTCCCGATAGGTTTTCCCCGTAGTCTTTGCTCCAAAACAAAAAGGGGCGTTTGGGGGAGTGGCTGGAGGGTGGGTTTTACTTGGTGAAACTGCAGATGACAGCCTTGATGATGCTTCCACACCCACTGGTTGGATCACAGATAGATACTGCGTTTATGCGAGTAGTATATTTAACAAATATATAACCATTTGTATCGACTCAATAATAGATACTACGTTAATGGATATATGGATAAAACGGATGAGGAGTAGGATATCATTTGGGTTTTCACATAAATTCATCTCAAAAGAAAACAAAACAATTTTTAAATTTAAAATTAGCGCTAAAATGTATTTATTTTTTGTATTTATTGACTACGATAAGCATTTAGCTGCTTGCAGTGAGTATTTTATATATGATTATAATTATTATTTTCTTTTTTTGTTTATAATACCCGTTGTTTATCAAAACATTATCTCTGCAATTTGTGCGACTTTCATGAGTCTACCGAACAAAAGTCAAAAAGTTTGTTTTAAAAAAAAAAACTTTTGGATAAAGAGAGCCCCAATATTTAAGAAGTAAACCCTATAAAAACTGTTGAAATTCGAATGCCACTTATATTCCCGAAATAATAAGTGTTCGTGAAGACTACTATCGAAATACAATCGGGAGATAAGGGTCTCCCGCATTCGGGTCTAGACCATATGGTCAACACCAGCTTCGGTCAAAAGGGGCGTTCTAATCCCACATCCTGGCCTGGCCTGGCCCTTCTGCTCGCTTCCTTTTCCCTTGTGGTGTGGTGGTGCAGCTTTTCGTCCGGAAATTAATGAAACTCATCAGCAACAGCGGCGGTCGGTGGTTGCAACCCTAAGTTGCTATGTGGGTGGTTCGGCTTCGGCTGCTGAAGGAGGAAAAGCTTCTCTCAAGTGAAAGCTGGGCTGGAAATTTGTGTTTTTTGTTTTCCCTTTTCCCATCTCCCAACTCCCTTTCCCAGTGCCCCGCCCCTTTGCCCCTTGCCCGTTTATTGCCAAAGTGGTGGCTGCTGTGGTTGCTGGTGTTGATGATGGTGCACCAGGCTGTGGCGGCCGCTTTTTTATGGCTATGTGGGAGTTCTCTATTTTTGCTAACTCCACAGTGTGTGTGTATGTTCGGTAATCAAAGTTAGGATTAGTTGACTTTAAAGTAGCCTCAGGGGTAGCAACCGCTGCATTCAACCCCACAAAAAGCGCCCCAGTCGGTGGTGCAGGCCGAAATATTGGATAGGGATCTAAATGTTTTAGTATCTGTGCGGGTATCTATACTAAAAATTGGAAACATCAGGGCAATAGGAGCTTTTAAGGGAGCTAATTGTACAAGTTTGAGAAAGAGCTAAAGGTAAAAAATACATTGTATATTTTAAAAAAAGGTTGTTCAAGGTAAATGTGAGCAAAATGTAATGACAAAAATTAAAAAATTTTCTTTTTAAAATATAAATCAAGAAATTGACAATGTAAGATGACTTAAGTAAATAATGGATAGATAGATTCCTTCTCTTTTGTTATTTAAAGAAATCGTAAATTCTTGGAAGTCTACTTGTAATAGTTCGTTATATTGAATAAATATTTGCTTAAATTGAAAAATTGATGTCTCCGGGTTAGCAAAGACCTTTTCTCTTCGCACCTTTTTGCCCAACCCCTTGCATCCCGTAGTTACTCCAAGTCTCACTTGTAGTATCTTCATCCCTCGCACCAGTACATATATCTATGGAGAAGTTTAGGGCCGGCTCTTAACCACATGTAGTTTGCTAACCCACGAAAAAGTGTATCTACAGCTGGAGCTAGCTGCAAAGAAGCCTCTAAAATTCTATTAATTAACACGTTTCTATCTGCAGCTGTGCGGGCTGTATCTCTGTATCTGTTGCTATACACACTAGACCAGACGCAAGTAGTCGAGCAAATATGAGAAATACTTCCTCATATCTTTGGCAAATAATTCGTCAGCGTTCAAAATTATTCGGGCTCTGATTACGCTGCCGTTCAACTTATTCTCGTTTAACGCGTTTCTGTTTTTCCGATATCGCGAAATGGGCAATGAAAACAAAGCAATCGAATAAATAAATGAATCAAAAACACGAATAGGAAAACAATAACAATCCACGCAAAAGCGATGAAATATCTATCTATCTATCTACCGAAAATTAAATGGCAAAAAGTAGAAGATATATAAATAAAAGTTGTATGACATTTTCGTGGCTGCGCCTTGTCTTATGTGTATATGAAACTAGATTATAGAACGAATCAAATTTATATCTATTCAACTCGGATTGACATTTCCGTGTGATGGGGATGAAAGATCGAAAACGAAATTGAACTTGAAATGGAAATGGAAACAAGTGACCAAGCAAGAAAAAAGAAAAGGTTATGCAATCGTTTAACGGTTGAGAGAGTTTCTGGTTCCGCTGGACTTCTTCGAAAAGGGTGGGAAAGCCGAAATTTCGGGGGAGCAGCATTTACGGCAAAGATATCCAACCCCTGATAAGATGTTATGATATTATCGCCTTAAAGGCATATCTTTCTTTTTGAAATCTGCACAGCAGTGGGTTTTTGACATTCCTTACAACTTTCCTAAATTGTTTGCTTGTTTGGATAAATTTTTTCTTTACATTTTACCTCTTAATATAATATTATTAAGCTTGATGCTTGATGTTTTTTATGCAGGTTAATTATACAAAACATGTTGTCTTATAGCATTAAATGTCAGTCTTCTTTGGATTTAGTGTTTTAACTTATTTTAAATAAAAGCCATTAATGTTTTTTATTTAGTAATCATGTTCTGAATGTTATTGAATTAGTTTGCATATGATAAAATGTAAATAGTTTCTTATTACACTAACTATTAAACTTTTCGCATTTTTTCTAAGAAATTGTTTATTCTCTTGGTTAAAGAGATGTTGGCTAGCTTAGCTGTTGGGCGTGTGTACAGTTGTCCTTGACTCGTCGAGAAAAGTCTGTCAGTCAGTCAGTCAACCCCCCAATACCTCCCTCTGTCAGCTCCAAAAATGTTGACCAGACATTTGGGAGGCATTTTTGTTGTTTTTAGATACACACCAACGCAGACTTTTATTTTTTTCGTGCCCTTTTTTCTGACCACGCGTTTTCCCTTGGGTAAAACTCTCTGCTTGGCGGAAAATCTCGGACTTATTTTCAATTCTCAGTGCAGTTTTCTATGCGAGGCTCTCTCGTTTTCCCATTGCTTCTGTCATCTTCTTTCCTCTGTGCCATGTGAGATTTTCCACACCACCTTCACTTTTTATACCCTTACAGAAGGTATTATAAATCTGTTTTGTTTTTTGTACCACGTTGAAGAAGACATTTTGGAAACTAATATTATATATGTTCTTAATAAGAAATGTGAAAGCAGATAAAGTTTGAAAATAAATCGGTCGGACTATTACACTTCTATAGCTGTGATATCTACAATTCTAAATGTAAATAAATACATATGAAGTTTAATATGGGAATATTTAGGGCTAGGATTATTTCAGGTTAGTGTTATTTTTTGTTAAATTTGAGCAGTAAAAGCTGGTGGAAGAAGGATAAACGGCCTTGCGGAAGGGTATAAGGTTCATCTTGACGAAGCAAACTTTCCTTCTGTTTTTTTCTGTTGGTATTTCTTGTTTAGGCTTTTACCCTTGTACCACTGACTACAAAACCATCATTGGTGAAGGAACAAAAGAGAAGGAGCGTGTGAGTGAGCGAGATGGCTCGAGAGTCCTTGTGCGCTGCTCTCTCTCTCTCTCTCTCTTCAATCCCTGGGCCTTCTTCGCCGCTTCCTTTTTACCATCCTCTCCTCCTTTAAAGGCAGTAAACATGATAATTTACGCAGCATGCCCAATACACACACAACGCCAGTCGATTGTATGTGTATGTATGTGTGTATATACATATGTATGTGCAATGCGGCAAGGTGGTGGAATTTTATGACAACAAAGGGCAATTCACTTGGTTTCCCGGTTTGAAATTACATAGCTGGAAAATGCCGAATGCCGAATGCCATGCCCCCACCAAAGGCCTATTAAAGAATATATGTATGTACATCTCGGGGGTTGGGGTTCGGGGGTCGGAATTACGGGTAAAGAACGAAAGGAAGAGATCGTGTGAAGAGCGTGGAGGAAGCATAGCATACCACATATCCTAACCCCTGATCTCTGCGGGTGTCACGCTTCCACCTTCTCATCGGTTACACTTCGGTTACAATAGGGGCATTTCTGGTTTTACGCAGGAGGGTGCTGTTAGGACTTTTTCCTATTGTCCGATTTTCCAATTAATAAAACTAAAAAATTTTCTAATAAAATTTTTAAACAACTTTCAAATCTTCGATGCTAAACAAAAAAACAGAGATAAAGACCATTTACTTAAACAATACTCTTTGTATGGTGTGAAAATTTGAACCTAACGTTTCTATGGTATCCTACAGAATACAATATATCAGCTTGTTAAAAACCTGCATACCCTCTAAAAAGTATATAACACGATGATACAGTAAATGATTGGTTTACATTATCCTTATATTAGATAATAGTTATAATTGTTTATATATAGAGAAAGAATTGTATGTAAAATTAAAAAACTATTATATAATACAATGTATGTAGTTGAAAGAAATATTTAAAAATATAGCTTTCTATAGTGAGGTCTTTTGATAGAGCGTACAATGTATTAAAAGTCTGCAGACTGACGTTCAACTTTTAACTCTGGTCGTACAGTTTGATGTCTGAATTATCTATGCCTGGGTTTTCCAGTCTGTCTGTCTGGGTCAGGCCTCCCTCTGACCCCACTCCCCCTCTTTCCAGCAACCCAACCACCGGGCCAACTCGTTTGGCCTTCGTTGCTTTTGTTGTTTTTGCTGTTGTTTTTGCTTTTGGCCGTCGTCGCGTCATATTGCGTCGCTTTTGTCGTCGGCGTCATCTGCTGCCTATTGCGTAAAGGCAGACATATAGACACATAGACATATAGTCGCACAGACACCCCCGCAGACAAAAAGCCTAAGCAAAAACACACACACAATTTGCTACCAAACATACAGCCACACCTCGTCGGCAGAAACGCACACACACCCCCTTTTTGTTGGTTTTCGTAAAAAACGTGAAATCCAGTTTGATTCGAAAAATTTGAGTCTATATAGCCTAGTATTTAAAACCATATATATAGCAAAGATATTAAAATTTGCCTATTTAGTTTTAACAATAAATAAATGTTCAAAAGTATTGATTTGAAATGTTTTACTTATCATAATCAAATACTGATATGTGATTATAAATGTTATGTAAATCACAAACAAATTTATATTTCCCTCTTTGTGGATAGAACTTTATTCATTTTTTGAAAAATAACAAAGTTAGGACAATGCTAGTAACGTTATTCGGAAATTTATATTCTTTAAAAGGTTATAGAAATTTCAGGAGAAAATTTATTTGCAAATGTCATTTAAACCAAGAGGTTAAATTAAAAAAAAAATACACATGAATTGAAAAAAATGTAATCAAAAATATTGGTAGAATAGGAAATAAATAAAAAAAGTCCCATTTAATCGGCTCCTCTCTCTATTATAAATTTCTCTTTTTGTCCTCTCTCATTACGTTACGTTACTCGTCGCCGTGGTGAGTTTCGTTCGTTTTGGCACCTGCAGCAGCTGCAACATGTGGCTGCTAGTCAGAGGTGAAAAATCTCAGTTTCCTACGTTATGCGCCGCCTTACGTTACGTAACGCTGAGGAAAATGTTTTTTAAATAATTTAAAATCTTATTATACATTTACTAAATATGAGTCCTCTTCGTCCTCTTAAAATGAATAATTTTATTTTAGAATAAAAACAATTTAATTCATTTTATTATTTACTTTTTATTTAAAATTGGGTATCGCGTTTTTATTGTATAAAAATATGCTGCCAAAAATCAAATGTTAACGAATAAATAGGTCAGAAATATATAGAATTTTTAAGAGTAAGGACTACTTTTTCAAGTAAATTGGCGCAACATAATTTTTAGAAATTAAGATATATTTAAAACATTTATTTACCACAACAGGAATATGTAAAGCAGTTTTTTTTTTAAATGATATTACTGAGTACAATTATAATAAGTTTCTGGCCAGGATTGATTCCATTTAACGGCAATATTCAGACAAACTTGCCCACATATTGGGAAAACAATAAAATTGGATAAAGCTGCAATAAATTCGTTATGTTTAGATTCGAGGGGGTTTTTTGTTTCTCGGTTATGGTTGTTTTTTTTTCGGTTTCCATGCGAGCGTGTGCGTGAGTGTTGAAAGTTGAACGTTGCGTGCAACAGCAGCGATTGTTGTTGTTTCTGCTGCTGCCGCCGTCGATGTGCCACGCCCCCTTCGCTGACCCAAATTCACTTTTCGTGCCAGCCAAGCCAAGCCAAGCCAAACTAACCAAATCTTATCAATTCATCAATCATGCATGCAGTCATTAAACGCTCGCCTCGTTGAATACTCGTTGGTATTGTTGTTGGATTCGTTTGCTCTTGTTACCGCTGTTGTTGTTGTTGCTGTTGCTGTTGTTACCGCATCGCCAGTTAATTCGCCGCAACTCGCTCTCACTCTCTATCCTTCTTTCGCCGCAACATGCAGTTGTGGTTGAAATCATATTTAAATAAGGCTTTCAAATGAAAGTCTCGATAATAAGGTTTTGAAACTGCACTATTCATCAGGGTTATAAATGTATGCACTTATTTTATATGGATATCGATATATGCCACTTCACTTACATTATTTTCATCCCAAAATAAAGAAAATCTTTATTAAAGATGAAAAACATTTTTCAAAATATTTCGCGATCTCCTTTTTGTGATATTTATCGTTTAACAAAAAAAAAACTTATTGATCATATAACCGTAACTCCAATCTGGAAAATTAAATGTTAATAAATGTTCTATGGCTGATTATGCCTTTTTATATATTTATATATTATTTATATATTGTTTATCTTGCCAAGTTTAGATGTTTTGCTACCAATATTACATTTTGCTCAGTAAGTAATAAATAATTTTTATTAGGTATTTTTGATTTATTTATTTTTTTATGAGCATAAATGCTCAGTTCAAAATATGAAATACTTAATGGTGTATAAAAAAACGATTATAAATATAGGTGGATTTAACTTTAAATATTTTACTCTAATTGTTTGGAATTCATAAAATCCCTTCTTACCATTACATCGAAACCACTATTATTGCTGCAATTGTAGATTAACAATGATTTTAGGTTTTGTCTTTTTTCCTGATTTTTCTTTTGTGGTTTCAACCAACTATTTTTCGAAAAGATGCTTCTTTTTTCTTTTTCTGATGAAGCATAAAGTTAGGTAATTTAATGCTGCTGCGCGTACAAAATTCAAGGGGAGTCTGCGTCTAATCAATTGATCCCCAGCTGCTTACCTTTCTTTATCTTTCGCCTTCGTGTGGCCCACCTGTCGGTAAGGTATTTTCCCCCCTCGGCATAAAAACCCCATCCTCCCACTGTCCATTGCTCGATTTATGTTTCGGATCATGGTTTTATTCGTTTCTGTTGTGGCTTTAACGCTCTGCGTTGCTAGCCAAAACAAATGCATCGCCGTCTATATATAGGACCGACATTGATTAAATCTAAATATGTACAATGTACATACACACACGTGTAATTATACATGGTTTGGCTCATAGTTTGGTATATGACAGTCTGACTTGCTTCAGGGCCAAAAAAGCTGTTGTGGCAACTGTACTTTTTGCCGTGAAGGGAATGTTGAAATTATACCAAAAACGAGGACGGAAGCTAACTTCGGCAAGCCGAAGTTTTAATACCCTTGCAGACTTTGCCGAAATTGCTAAAACTGAAAAAGTAGCGAAAGGAATAAGGTATACATAAATAAACTAGATTTGCATCGTTTAATGTCAATTGCTTTTATACTGCAAAAATGTCATATAAAAATAGAAAAAAGGGATACTTTCGCAGCCTTTAACTATTTTTCCTACGGAAGCTATAAGAAATAGACGTCCGATCGGCAAGCGCTTTTACCCTAATCCAGATATGCGTAAATAAATAAGACTTTGAAAAATGTATGTCAATAGCTTATACACTGCGCGAAATATTCTAAAAAATATGAAATTTTGACCGATTTCACCGTATTGTTCCTATGGGAGCTATAGGATATAGACGTCCGATCAGCACGCGCTTTTACCTTGATGAAGGAATGCATAAAAAATACGATTTGAAAAAATGTACAGCAATAGCTTTTACACATCGCGAAATATTCTGAAAAACATCAAATTTGGACCGATTTTACCCTATTGTTCCTATGGGAGCTATAGGATATAGACGTCCGATCGTCACGCGCTTTTACCCTGATCAAGGTACGCATAAAAAAATAAGATTTGGAAAGATTTATGTCAATAGCTTTTACACTGCGCGAAATATCCTAAAAATCATTAAATTTTAACCGATTTTACCCTGTTGTTCCTATGGGAGCTATAGGATATAGACGTCCGATCGCCACGCGCTTTTACCCTGATCAAGGTATGCATAAAAAAATACGATTTGTAAAGATTAATGTCAATAGCTTTTACACTGCGCGAAATATCATAAATTCTTGCAAGATATATCCAATTGTTCCTATGGGAGCTATAGGATATAGACGTCCGATCGGGGCGATTTTCAAACTTGATCTGCGTACACATGTTTTAGGACGATTGTGAAAGTTTCAGATCGCTAGCTTTTAAACTGAGCTCGCAAACGGTATTGAAACAGACGGACAGACGGACAGACGGACAGACGGACAGACGGACATGGCTATATCGACTCCCCTATTGATCCTGATCAAGAATATATATACTTTATGGGGTCGGAAACGTCTCCTTCACTGCGTTACAAACTTCTGACCAAAATTATAATACCCTCTGCAAGGGTATAATTAAAGATACATCTGTAAAGTTGTCGTACTATTATACGTCTTTAGTTTTTATACCCTTGCAGAGGGTATTATAATTTTGGTCAAAAGTGTGCAACGCAGTGAAGGAGACATCTCCGACCCTATAAAGTATATATATTCTTGATCAGGATCACCTCCTGAGTTGATATAGCCATGTCCGTCTGTCCGTCTGTCTGTCCGTCTGTCTGTTTCTACGCGAACTAGTCTCTGTTTTAAGCTATCGAGTTCAAACTTTGCACACACCCTTCTTTCCTTTGCACGCAGTATATATGTCAGAACGGCCGGGATCGGCCGACTATATCCTATAGCTGCCATATAACTGATTGATCGGAAATGCCATAATTTTGGTGTTTGTAAAGTTAGGAAGCTGGAATTTCCTATGGGTTTTATATTTGGCCAATCAATCCGACCTACCAAATTTCATAAGGATCGGCCGACTATATCCTATAGCTGCCATATAACTGATTGATCGGATATGCCATAACTTTGGTGTTTGTAAAGTTAGGAAGCTGGGATTTTCTATGGCTTTTATATTTGGCCAATTAGTTCGACCTACCAAATTTCATAAGGATCGGCCGACTATATCCTATAGCTGCCATATAACTGATTGATCGGATATGCCATAACTTTGGTGTTTGTAAAGTTAGGAAGCTGGAATTTCCTATGGGTTTTATATTTGGCCAATCAATCCGACCTACCAAATTTCATAAGGATCGGCCGACTATATCCTATAGCTGCCATATAACTGATTGATCGGATATGCCATAACTTTGGTGTTTGTTAAGTTAGGAAGTTGGGATTTTCAATGGCTTTTATTTTTGGCCAATCAATCCGACCTATCAAATTTCATAAGGATCGGCCGACTATATCCTAAAGCTGCCATATAACTGAACGATCGGAAATGCCATAACTTTGGTGTTCTTAAAGTTAGGAAGTTGGGATATTTTATAAGTATTAAGAATGCATCATATGAATAATTTTGGAGAATATAATATCAAGAGTATTCTGCAAGGGTATATCAACTTCGGCTCCGCCCGAAGTTAGCTTTCCTTTCTTGTTTTAAAATTTAATTTGTATAATATTAATAGTGATTTGATTAACATTTTTTGATATATATAATGAAATAAGTGAAGAAATATATATATTTTTAAATCAAGAAACTGCAAACGCATAAACAATATATTGTTTCATATAGTTGTCGTTAAACATATTAAATAATAACTTATAAATTCTTATAAAAAATGCTATAAAAATTTGAAACTTATTACACAAGTAGTATAAGTTTTAAAACCAGTTTTTATTAGGTTATAATTTGTTCTGATATCAACGTATCTGATAATCAACTTAAAAAGTGGGGGTTGCGTAATTCTTGAAATCAAGACGCAACTGCTTGTAATATACAAATATTCCCCGAATGCCCTTTTCGCCCTTTTGTAATTCAGCGTGCGTTGCACATACGAATATGCAAATAATGGAAAAACAATTCTTGCGGCAGTTAATTCTCCAGCGAGACCCTCTCGATTTCGGTTTCTCATATTTATATTAACCAAGTAAACGGAATTAAACAAATAAGAAGCAGCTGTATGCTCGTTTGTTTATTCGTCAGTCTGTTGCCGTTTTGTTATGGCTGCTGCTACTGCTGTTTTTGTCTCACTTAACACCTGCGAAATGCAATGCCTAAAAATTACAAAAAAAAATGAAAGAAAGAAGAAAACAATTGAAATTCAGAAACTGAAAAGTGTCAAAAGCGTTTAACTTTTGACTTTGTTTCACTCCACCGGCAACAAAAAAAAAGCAGTAATTACAGAGAAAAAGTAAAAACAAAAATTAATTAAAATAAAACGAACAGAAAACAGAATAAAAAATGGAATGGAAATCAACTGGCCCCAATGTGACAAACCTGTAAAGTGCTTGAACTTTTAATTTTTTACCTGAACGCCTTAAAATTCTCGTTTAGCAAATTCTCGTTATGGTCAGGCCAGTCGACTAAAGCTTTTTGCCTTTTTATGCCATTTGTTTTTATTTTGTGCCCTCTAAAAATCCTTCTTAATGTCCTAAATCATCGATTTGTTTGTGTATATTATTGTTGCTCTTGAAACGTGTATATCGATTCCTTGAAAAAATTATCTTGAATGTCGCTAAAAATGAAATTACGCATTCAAGAGTGCTGACAGCAGCAAATCAACGCCTTAAAAATCCCCAACCCCTCTTTTGGAAATTGCATTTTTTTTTGAATCGGTAGAAACGCTCACGAAACGCTTTGGTTGATGAAAATAAAGAGAGAGCTGCCACAAAGCAAACAAATCAAATGCCAAATTAATTATATTATCCATTAAAATGCCGATATAATCCCAATTGTGTGTTTGTTTGTGTGACTGTACTGTTAAGTGGAGAATCGAGAGAAGCTAAAAACAACAACCATATTTAAAAAACGCTCGGCGCACGCCTTTTGTTGGTTGTTGGATCGACTTGAAATTCGTTGTCACTGTTTTATCTACTTCTCCTTCTTTTACTCAACTTCTCTTTTGTATTTTTGTAATTTTCTTTTCCCTCATTTTTAGCTGGCCTTTTTATTATAAGTCTGTTCAGCTATTTTGGGCTTATTGAGTATTTTCTTCTTAGCCAAATACCGTTTATTGATTTAATACTACACTTACACTGTTCTAACTTTTATCTATTTTCGCTTTCTTGCAGGGAACTACAGGATGGCTCGCTCAGAGATCACAACTTAATGGACGGGTCCAAGATAATTTTGATACCAAACGTGGAAACTGGTTTATTGGTAAGTCAAACACATCCAATAAATCAAAAACGTAAATTACAAAGTGATTTTAATAAAGTTTATAATTTAATATACGCAATAAGCCTATTAGGTTAAAACAATTAAATTCAATAAGTTAATAATTTTGATAGATATTTACATATATTTGAGGAATATATAATAAATACAATTAATAATGTGGTTTTTAGGTTTTTAATCAACAATAGTTAGTAATTGTTAAATTATTACCAAACAGGCAAAGCTTTTACTGGATATAGAATCATTGCAATCTAAGTTTCAACCAAATATCAGGCATCAAATTTTAAAAAATCAAGCTGTAACCCTGACCCCGTTTTAAAGCCTAATTTAAAGCCGCTTTCGAATAAACTCTCTTTTATACCAAAAACCTTTTTTAATTTGAAGTGAAAAATGAATATGGGACGATTAGATATTATTTACCTGTGGAATTTTAATCATTTCGCCCCAACCTGTGATGACTGTGACTAATTCGACTAATTCCGTTTCTCATTCGGATTCTGCTGATTATTGTTCATCGTTTTCTTGTAGCGACTGGCCCGTCATTTGTCGTTGCCAAAGTTGTTTGACATTAATGAATTTAAATTTATTTACATATTTATTTTATTACACACATTTTTCGATTGCTCCGGCTAACTGGTTTAGCCTACTTCGATTGCCTTTCACGAGGGTGTTAACTTGGGGGGTCATTCTGAGGTTTTTTTTTTTTTTTTTTTTGTCAAGTTGTTACTTGAAAACATTTTTTGAAGGATAGAACTTCGTATTTTATATAATTTGTGTTATGGGAGTGTGTAATAATGTACCTTTGCAACAAGCACGATTGTCTTTATATTGCCCTTAATTTATGCCACAGACAGTATTTTTAACGAATATCGAAATGGAGGGAAACGAAACCTTTTTAGCTGAGTGGAGTTGGAGTTGACGATCGCTTGACGATTGGCATGACAATCATTACGTTTCTTTCTCCAAATTTTGCAGAAGTTCGTAGCTCTCTATCTTTGCTCCTTCTTTTGGTCATTGTCTTTACCTTTTGAAGGTTTTTTTTGGACAATGTACAGTGCGTGTTTTAAATGAGAAAGTTTAGACCAATTTTAATTTATACGCCATCGCAATCTAAAGGTCAAGTTTGCATTTGCATGCGCGGCTGCCTGGCAACAAATTGGATATTCGACGTGCAAGCTTATTAAATTAACAAAGGGAATGGGCTTACCCTGCTCCCATCTACACTACTGGTCAGAAAAATAGGTGTGATACATTTTCTATTTAACAATTGCAGTTAAATTTATATTAATATTTATATGTATTTTTTGAACTTAAGGATTTGCAAGATCATTACAATTATTAAAATTAGGAAGCTTGCTACATGTTTATATCAATTTTATAAAGATTTATGGAATAGGATAATAGCTTATTCGGTTTTTTATTTAATATGTTTTCTCTATTGCTCTTCTTTCTCTATTTATTATTTTTATTGTGTCACGCTCTTTTTACGCTTTTCCGTTTGATTTACTGTTTACCGTTTGAATTATGAGGCGGAATTTTGTAGCTGGTTCAGGTAACACCACTCTCAACTTGGCTCTCAGTATTACCAATCTCTTTGTTTACAAATCCCGCGCGTGACACCGCTGGAGACATTGCAACATGGAGCCGCAGCAACAAGTTGCTTGTCCGACAACTATTTGCAACATTGTCAATGGGCCCATTCAGCAAAATACACTAATAAATTGATTGGTTCACTCGTACATTACCTATACAGGCTAGGATTCTGTTAATTGAATAGATGTAAATTTAAAATTATTATTAAATTGGCAATGTTTATCGTTTTTTAGTTAACTAATTATATACAAATAATTTTATTTTCTTTATAATTATTTAACTAAGATTTACTTCCTTATCTTAGCTAATGCTTTAATGATTTTTCGCTTTACTTGCTTTGGGGTGACCCCGATTCGCCAGGTGAGGCAATTAGCAGTCTCACCTGAATCTGGCAACAGTGCCACATAACGTTTATCAATATTGGCCAAGCCCCTCCCCCCTCCATCTCTGTCTCCTCATCCATTTCCATCTCTTGTCTGCACTGCAAGTCTATTATTTTTTCTTATTTAATAACATTTTTGCACTTTGTGTCGTCTTGCTGTTTTTCCTCTTCTTTTGCATTGTCTCAATTGGTTTTCACATGAAATTGGTTCAAGTTGCGCATATGAAAGGTAAGAAAAATGACGACGATAAAGAGAAAACATGCAAACTTGTTAAAGTCTCGTCTCAAATTTTGTCACTTTGGTGCGAGAAAAAACAAAAACAAATTAAAGTTACAAGGGGTTGACATCTTACATGATGCTGGTACAATATAGGTTAAGAAAGGCAGACATTGTAAATATTTTTCTATCAAGAGAATACGGAGAATTATTTATCTAATTTTTCCTACCAGCAATAAAACAAAGGGAAACTATCTTCTTTTTTTTTTTTGCCAAAAGTTACTAGGTTTTTTGGGTCCTTCATTTTCTCAAAAAAAAGAAATAAACCCAACTCACATCGTACAGTTTTTATTTCTGAGTACGCTTAAAATGTTTTTAAAATCCACTTTTTTATGTGCTCCGTATATGTATGCACGTAATTTGGTTACTTTGACGGACATTTGTTAGCCATATTTATTGCATTTCGTATTGCATTCAAAACACACACGTACATATATAAAAAGTTCATGCAATTTTTTTGTGATGTGAACAAAGAAATATTTTGGCGTGCTCGAGAAATCCATAAAAATTCCAAAAAGACGAGCACAAAACACAACAGCTAAATTTACATATACTTATATTCAAACATTCGTCCATATAAGCATGCGTACGTATTGCAGACACTTAATACTTAAACATCAAACATAAAGAGCAATAGATTCATAACTATAATTATTGTACAAATGGATTGAAAATTGTTCTTTTTTATTTGATAAAAGTTTGACTGTTTTAAATAGAAATTTCGTCTTAAAATGGTTGTCAGATTTGTGATATTATCCTATAAAAATTGATTGTAAAATAAAAAAAATGTGTGTAAATAAATAAATACATTTTTATGAATACAATTATTATTATATAACTTTAAAACATTATAAGTAAATTAAATAGAAGAAATTCTTCCAAGAAAGCTGAAATAAAAATTCAAGTTTTCTTCTTCTTGAGTTCTTTGTCTCTCGTTTAAAAAAGTCAATAAAAAAATGCTGATTAAAATTTATTTACAAAACGAAATGAAATTGCAATGTACGAGAAAAAAATGTTTAAATAGCCAATTAACAATTTGCGTCTCTTATGCATTTCAACTTTTTCGGTTGTTTTGTTAATTTTATTAAAATTTTTATTTTTGGAAATTGCTATTGTTGCTTGTCGTGCAAATTTACGAAATAAATGACAGGCAGAGGGATGGAGAAAGAGCAATTAGAGGGGATCGGTCTGCCAATTGCCACAACTCCAGAAAGGTGTGAGGTCTGAACACTGTGGGAAAAAGAAACGCTGTATTAGAAATTGAATTGTACATTAAATAATAATGCAGGCTTACGTTTTCACTTTCGCAAGTGTTCGAAATTGATTGAGATTAACCTCGATAGTGTGTTTAATTTAAAATTAATGAAATGTTGCTCTAAATTTATCTGCTGAAAAGAGAGTTTGCGAAAAGGGGGAGTTTTTAATGTCGTTTTTCTTGATGCCGATTATTTCTCAGTCTGGATTCATTTTTTTCCCTGTGAAGGAGTTTTGTGCTTTATTATGTGCCAGAGGTGCGCCTGGAGCATTGTCTTCCCCTTCAATCCCCCTTGCGTTTGCTGTCCAGAGTCTATATCTTTCTGTTCTCTGAGTCACGATGCTTCAGTACTTTTTTTTCTGCCACCTCATGCCATTGCCTCCTCCTAATTAGCAACACAGAGTGTAGAGTAGCCGAAAGCAAAAGCAGGCAAAATAAACCGAAACATTGCAATTCGGTGGCGACTGCTTGTCAACCTGGACAGGTGTTGGACCTCCTGACTTCTGCCCACCGAATCTCACCCTCCTTTTCGCCCACTCGGTTAAATGTGTGTTAACAAGTGACAGGTTGATTTGATGGAGACATCTCTGGATTTATTGACACCACTGACTGAATGGCTGAGTGAGTGAGTGAGTGAGTAAGCGGCAAGGTGACCGATCTTTCGCTTATGGGTCACGACAAATATCAACTTTTTTGGTACCCCGCCTCAGCAGCAAAGGCAAATCATTTGCAAATTAATTTGGATCAACAAATTTCTGCCCCGCTGCATGCAGCCTAAATATATATAGTCATTTGTCTGCCACGACATTTGCATATTGCTCCCATTTTATCTTGACACATTTCAACGCAGACAGCCAAAAATTGTAGGCAAAAAAAAAAAAGAAAGGAAGAGAATTATTTCCACTGCTATTAGCAGTAATAATATTCTGTAAAGTTTATTATAGCAATGGGTGGTGTGTTGGGGTTTTAGCTGAGAAAAGAAAAGAATATATGTATATACATTGGCAACAATCGGAATGAGTGGGCTTGACGACACTTTCGATTTTCTAGTGTTACCCGTCTGGGATTCAGATGTTTTCACAATTTGAAAATGAAAATTTAAAAGGAAATATTATTAGAATTTTTCTGTGTAAGAATAAAAATGTATAAAAGTAATAACAAATGTATAATAAATATTTTAAGATTATATTTGTAAAATATTTACAAAGCAAACATTTGAAAAATTCATTTAAATTTAAACTTTATAATGATAGATTTATGTGACTAAATTCTATAAGAAAGTGGACCTTAAAGGCCAACCATCTAAAAATATAAATTACATTTTCAATGCTCCTTGAGATATCCTGGAGGAATGGTAAAGCACCTTGCAAGCTGTTTTCCGACATTTCAATCATAATCCCCGCGGACTTTTTTTTCGATTTATTATTCTTTGTATGCTTTCTACCCCCTGGGGCCACCTTTTGTGGTTTTTGTCATTATTTTCGATTTTGTTGCCAGAGACATATCAACGGCAAACTCGAGTCATCTGCAGAAAATGCACTGAGGAAAAATAGTTAACAAGTATACAAAATGACAAATTTAGAAAGAAAATAAGTCCTTTTGTTCTTGATAATTTTTAATTATTTTTATAGTCATGTTATTATTTATTTCTTGGTTTAAGAATAAATGTAAAGAAAGATCGCTGGTGACAACAATTAGATTGTTAATTATTTAAATATTCATATTTAATATAATAGACCTACTGTTCGTTTACGTGCATTTTACTATTAATTTGCATTAAATATCAAGAAACATCAATAACGATAGAGCTACGAAAGTATTTTGTTAAGACTTATATTATTTCGAGGAATAGAATAAAATATAGTTTAGAGCTGATTTAAAAAAAATGTGTCATTTTTTGTTCCTTATATAGAATTGGACTTGCAGCACTGACAACTGACAATCAAGTGGGTGGGCGTTGTCAGACGCACCATATACCATATACCATACTCCCTGCAACATGCACCATGCACCATGCACCATGACCGATTGTGACAGAGAAGGAGAAATCAGAGGGGATTCCCCGCCCCACAGAAAACCACCCACCAAAGCGACTCCTCTCGAGTGGTTTCGTTTCGTTTCGATTCGTTTTATTATTTATGTCGCTTAAATGATGCGCTGGCGTTTTCCTGTCAAATTAATTGCTTTTGCTTTTTTTCGGGTCCGGGACTTCTTTGGCATTCTTTTTTTTTTTATTGGTTTATTTCTGTTGGTCAGTGAAGGCTGCATAGATTTATGAAAATGATTTTAATTGCAAGTCGTCGCATAACAACGAAGCAAGAGACAAAAGCGAATTAACAGACAAAGGGCGAGCGATGATAACACTGTGGAGGATCGAGGATGATGATGATGCTATGGTGATGGTGATGGTGATGCTGATGGTGATGGTCAGATGATGGGGACGACAAGCAGAAGAAGCAGGCAGACGTGGCAGACAAAGCAACAAAGATGGAACCACGCAACGCGCGCTCATAAAAAGCCAAAAAATGATATGGATATATATCAGATATAGCGCCCACCACAGCCAAAATGATGACAACAATATGAACTGGCTGGGTTGCATGGGTGTGACCAATCGAATTTATGCGTCCTTTGTATGTTTGGCCAAAAAAGAAAAACAGAAAATAAAGAAACAAAACGCAACGGAACGAAAAATGGCTAAGGAAATGCCCAAGAATGAGCAACAGATGCCAAAGAAGCCGAAGCCATGGGGACAGGTTATTAACCAGTTCTATTCGTCTTTGTCTGGGGAACTTTAAACGAACCATCGCCCATCCCCGTCTATCTGTTTTTCTTCAATGAATTCGGAGAACTTATCTCGAAACTCACTTGACTACGGAATGTGCAGAGTGCTATCGGGAATGTTGTGGATGCCTCATTGTCGAGACCTTCTTTTTATCAGAGTTCTTATAGAGATCTTTATTTAGAGTGTGCCATCATCGTGCACTTTTTCATTTTCTGCAATATCTCATTTTTTTAGTTGCACTATTTAATCACTCTTGCGGTGAATCCTAAAAAGCAACCTTTTCAAAAATTTATCAACACTTTGATCATACTTTTAATTATAAATTTCTTGTATACGTTTATTTTTGAATGTCAAACCTTCTTGGTCATTACCTGAATTTAAATCTTCATTAATTAGTGCTGTCATCGAATCGGAATTAACTTCAGCAACCTGTGCTTCAATATCAATATCTCGGTGTCAGACAGCTTTATCATCTGCTTCGCTCCAAACATCTTCATCATCGGTCGTCGTCCATTAAGATTACTTTCTCGTCTTTCGTCATCGCAGTTATTATCTACTTGAACATCGCGATGTGTCAACAAGTGGTGCATTCTTGTTCATAACTTAACGGAGTGAACGGAAATGCAAGAACTTACTTGGCTTTACTCACTTGATTTCCGTGAATCCGGTTTATCGTAGGCCTTAACAGTGCTGTAAAATATGGAACGGAAGTGGCAGATCTACTTAAATATCTTTATAAAAATCATCGATGACTGTGAGGTATCATTGAGATTCCAAACTCCGATAAAGATTCAAATTCCGATCTCAATTCGCATTCTGTTTATAACATTCCCCTGATTAACCGAAAGTAATTTACCTTTTCCTCCACCTATAGAGATTTTTTATTTATATGTGCATATTAATTTATATTTATCATTTCTGTGGAATCTATTGGCAATTCCAGAGTTGCTTTTTGCCATTTACAAATTGTTATTATTAGTTTCGCTTTAATTGCCGTTGGGCATGAGTAATAATTGGCAAAGGAAATCACCTGCTGCTGTTGTTGTTTTGCGGATTTCTTTATTGCAATTTGCTCTAATCAAACTAAGTAAATATTTACACTGGCGCCTCAAGCTGTTTACAGCCCGACTTCGATATGATTAACGATTAAAAAACAAAAAGGAGAAGAGTTTTGACCTGTGCTTCTCTAGAAAACGTTTATTTATTTCTAAAATTAATAATAACAAAAATATCAAATAACTATCTTCTTACAAGTCCTAAATACATAATTGACGTCCCGAATTTTTTTTCTCTTTATTTGAATTTATAATATACGAATATAAATATAATAGGCAGCCAAAACATTTTTTCGGACATTTTTTTTTTTTTTTCGTTTTGAGTCAATACCTGAATGTGCATGAAAGTTTCCCATCATTAAGCAGATTCGGGGAAGCCCCTTTCGCGAGACAAATAGGAAGCAGAGCTTTAATTCCACTTATTCAAGTCCCAGCAAATAACACACTCTTGTAAAAAAAAATGTGTGTAAGGAAAACTATTGCATTTGCCTTGCGATAGCTCAATTTTAAAGCCTCACAAATTGGCAAGTCATAAAACGGGTTACGTGGTCAAGTCCAGTGTCGGCAAAACTGTCACCGCCCGCAAGTTTTTTGTTTCTCTATTTTCTTTTTTTTTTTTTTTAACTGCTGCTGCAGTTGACGGAGCCCGTTCAGATAATGGAGGCAAACAGGGCGTCATCGCTGGCGCCGGTCTTTGTCTTTGTCCCGCCTGGCACTATAAAACAAAAAGGCCCAACAAAAAAAAAAAAAAAAAGAATACGCCAACTAATATACCAACAAGTGGTCTTATCAAAAAGCGCTAGGCGGCATCGCGCAGTTTGGCCAATTTAATTTGTTACACATTGTGAAGTGCTGCTTCTTGGGCAAAGGGGGGAGTGGCGGTGGGTGGGTGGTGTGTGGTGTGTGGGGAGCGGTCCGGTCCACCACTCGCATGCGAAACTTCCATGGAAAACGCTACGCAATAAAAATAATTTCATGGTCAGCAAACAAACAAACACACACACACGCACGTTTGCAAAGATAGCCGGCGCAAAACTAACGCAAAAAATTGCTTTGTCCCCAAAATGTACAAATATTTTTTTCTTTGTAGTACGCACTTGGGTTTTTTTCAAGTGCGCGTCGCCTCGCCCCGATAAAAGATGACGGAGTTACAAAAGTTATGCAAAATTGATTTTTTTATTACTTAAATATGCCTAGAACATTCAAATCAATGTGATCGATACTTAAGAATAGACTTTGAAAGTTTCGTCCCTTTCCTTTTTTAGCCTAATGTGAACTATAACTAAAAGTTTAGATACGATTTAAATTGTAAGCATATACTCAAGATAATTAAAGCTACTTGTTATATGAACCCACTCTATCTATTAATTAATTAAAGAGGTATTGCAAATATTGTCCATAAAACTAGAGACTTCATTTTGTGAAAGTTCGTGTAAGAAAAGTTTAACAGTGAGCTTAAAACAAATAAAACTGTATTTCGCTATCAGATTGTCATCGAACTGAACAACAATTGCTTTAATGCTTTAATATGTTGACCAATATTGGTATTATATTATATTAAAATTCGAGAAAATTTGTAGAAACCCGTTAGCTAATTCCAGAAATATTTAAAGTTTTTAAAATTTCAACTTATTTTACCGCAGCAAAATATTTGGAAAACTAAATCTTCTGCATTTTGTGTGTGAACGGAATGTAGGGCTTCGACTATGATGTATTAGTTACTTGAGTGGTAAGCCACGAAACCGGTTGACCAAAAAACGTTTTCCCTGACAGCCAAATAAATACAAAAAAGAGAGTCAATTTGCACAAAGTTAATAAATTACAGCATTGACTGCCTTTGTTGCGCTTGTTGTTATTGTTATTGCTACTGCTGTTGCTGCTGTTGTTGTTGCTGTTTTTTTTGGTGTTGCTCTTGGGTTAAATTTTAAAATTTCGATTTCGCTGTGACTGTTGGCTTGCTGATGACGTAAGCTGCGTGCGACGTCAGTTGACCTTGGTACACTTAACAGCAGCAACATCAGCCATGAGTAACAACAACGTCAACAAATAGGCTCGACTCCAAGTCGCTTTTTTTTTTTTTTTTTTTTTTTTGACTGCCTCCATTTCTTTTACATTTTAGGTTTTTGGTTGCTAGGCCGAGCTTTTCATATATCTTTTTGGGAGGGTAACTTCACAAGGTTGCATAAGGTCCACGGTGCGTCAAATGGCAAAGGGAAAGTAGGCAGCGTCATCATGATCCGCTCATCATCATTATCGTCTTGGTGTGGTATCCATCCGCAGTTCAGTTCGGTTGAGTTGAGTTGAGTTGAGGCTGAAATTGAAGCGAGCTTTTGTCGCCGACTTCATTTGAATATTATTGGGTCACTGTGTCAGAGCAGAGTCAATAAAAATTAAAACATGAACCCCGCTTCCGCCCCGCTTTCGCATGCTGTTACTCACTTGCTGGCAGCAAACAGTTTGTGTCAAAAATATAGCAATTTAAAAAGGGCAATTGCAGCATGATTGGATGAAACGATATAATTTAAAAACTCGATCCCAAGTTAAGTCGACAAAAGAAGAACAAAATTATTCAACTTAAAAAATTGTTTTGCACTTTAGCTGGCAAATTATTAATTCTTTTACTATTCATATTATAGCAAAATATGTAAATGAACTCATAATATTATAAAATTTACATTTTTTGGAATCGCATTCAATTTATGTTACTACACACAAAACAACTCGAAACAAATCACACTACTAATTTGTTGACCGCAATTGTACGTGCATATGCAATGGAAATGATTAATTAACCCAGACCCAGACCTCTAAAAACAAAAAAATCAAACTTCAAACCGAGTCGCAGTATATGCTTATATATTGCCTTTTGTTTGCTGCTCTTAATTTTGTACAATTACTTTTCGTTTCACTTGTTCTATATCGGTTTAGAAGTTTATTCTTGGAAAAACTTTTTTTAAACCCTTTATTTTCCCTCTGTGACGCAACTTGAGGCGTTGACTTTAACGCCTGGGTTTTTGCAAATATTTGAACGGAACACAAAGGCGTCGTCGCATTGAATCACGTAGAGTAACAACAACGCCAGAAATAATACGTTCTGAAAAGGGGTTCGTAAATAGTTGGTCTAGGTCGATAGGAGGAGGCAATGCCGAGCTCAATTCATCCGGTTGGAATGCGGTATTTCTTTATGTAACTCTGATAAATCGGGGGACACTTCTTTATGTCTCAACTAAACTAAAATAATTGTAAACTAAGCGTTACAATTAGGCTTAGATTAAATATGGATTTAAAAGTAAAATAGCAAAATTATAGGGCAGCTGAACTTTCATAACTCAACTTTGGAACTTAAGGTCTCTGTGAGTCGAACTAGATTTATTGGCATAAGAAAGTTTAAATAAATGAAATGAAGTCTCCTTTATTAATTTTTTTTTGGTTTTATTGGTAACAGATGGATGCTTATATTATAAATGTTCGTCTGTAATAATTATATACATACATATATATATTTGAATAAATATTAAACGTTTATTTGAAAAGATATGGCAAATAAATTAATTGAATTGTAAAACAGAGAGTGAAAGTTAAAAATTAGAGTACTTTAATAAGGCAAAAAATGGCTTGTACCAAAATTAAGTTCCTCCAAAGTAAGTCCAACTCTAACCCCACTATTCTTCCTTTCGTTTTGCAGGCTCAGCGTCCGGAGAACACGGTTATGCAAGCGCTGGAATCACTTAACGACTCGCAGGTTAATGACTTTCTTAGTGGCAAGACTCCGCTCAATTTGAGCATGCGCCTCGGCGATCACATGATGCTCATCCAGCTGCAACTGAGCACGGTTAATCCGGCGGGCGGTGGTGCCACAGTGGCCCCAGCCGCCGGTGGTGGTGCTAGTGGATCCGCCACCACCACCGCCGCCGCCGCCACGACTTCCTCGGCCACAGCGATGCCAGCTGGCACTGGCTGCTCCGCCGCCTCCTCCTCCTCTTCGTCGGCGGTGCTGGCGGTGGGAGGAGGTGGCAGCACTGGAGGCGGTGGCCCCACCACCTCCGCATCCTCATCGTCCTCGACATCGATGTCGATGTCTTCGTCGTCGTCGTCTTCATCCCGAACCCGCTCCTCTGGCCAGCGAGCCAGTGGACGAATCGGACATGGCCACGTGCACAGCCACCAGCATCCGAGCTTGCACGCTGCCAACTGGCATGGCCATGGTCACGGCCACAGTCACGGACATGGACACGGCCATGGACACGGCCATGGACATGGGCATGGACATGGCCACCATCACCATCATCACCATCACCACCATCATCATCACAGCGCCTCTGCGGTGGCTGCGGGCAGCGGTGGTGGGATGTCCTCGCTGCGCAAGATGTACGGCGATTTACCCAGCTCCTCCGGGGCATCTGGCGCTGGGGCAGGATCTGGCACAGGCCAGGCCCAGAGTTCGTCCCCGCTCAACGGAAGCGATCTCACCAAGCTGCTGATCAAGGGCGGCATACAGAATATCGTGAAGAGCTTCGCGGCCGCCACAGCTCGTCCTGTGGCCAACGGTGGCTCCGGGTCGAGTCCGGGCAAACCTGTGCTGGAGCAGTCGCCCATCAAGTCGCTGTCGAATCTCGTCTCCAGTCCCATCAAGATGACGGCCATCAAAAACATTCCCCTGCCCACAACGGCTGCCGTCAGTTCCAATTCCAGTTCCAGTTCGAGTTGCAGCTGCAGCTCCTCCAGCACCTCCAGTTCATCTTCGTCCTCTTCCAGTGGAGCCTGCACCGCCGGCGGCTGCCAGCAGGATCCCATAGCCGCCAAGTTGACCTCGTGTCTGTGCACACGCCTGCCCACGCCGCCGGTGCCTCAGCCGGTGGCTTCTCTGGTGGCTCCCACTCCCCTGGCCAGATCCGGATCCAGCGGCTCACCCGGCAAGTGCCCGGAGTCCAGCTGCGGCGGGGCGAATGCCGGATTCGCCGCACGTTCGACTGCTTCGGGTGCAGGCGTCACCTCTTCGGGCAACTCGATGCTACACAAGACGGGCAACAACCGCATCACCAGGACCAAGCACCGTCACTACCACGGACATGGCCACAGCAGTCACGGACACGGACACGGACATGGCCACAGTAGCAGCAGCCACTTTTACCATCACGCCTGCGCCGGCGGTAACCAGTCTTCGGTTAACGCAGCCGCCTTTGCCGCAACCTCGTCTTCGTCCTCCTCGTCTTCCTCGTCCTCTTCATCTTCTTCCTCCTCCTCATCGTCCTCCTCCTCCTCCTCTTCGTCGCGTCGCAAGCTGGAGCAGGCCATGGCAGCAGGGGCAGCAGGATCAGCAGCCACAACAACAACGGCAGCGGCATCGGCAACGGCCACTGCAACGGCCACGGTGGCACTGCCAGCCAGCACCGGCGCTACAACCACCACCGCGGAGGCCACTGATGACTCCCTGCTGGGTGTGTCGGATACCAGGACCCTCGCCGAGGCCTCGCGAAATCTCACCCAGACATTGCGCAAACTCTCCAAGGAGGTGTTCACCAACAAGATCGATCTATCCGGCGCCGGCGTCGTGAGCAGCAGCCGCAGCTCCAGCAGTGGGGCAGCCTCGGCCGGAGCGGCCGGCGGCGAGGAAGCACCGCGCAAGAGCGGATCGGGTGCCGTTATCGAGTCAATGAAGAACCACGGCAAGGGCATCTTCTCGGGCACCTTTTCGGGCACCTTGAATCCGGCGCTGCAGGACCGCTATGGCCGTCCGAAGCGCGACATCTCAACCGTGATCCACATTCTCAACGATCTGCTGAGTGCCACACCGCAATACGGACGTGGTGCCCGCATCAGCTTCGAGGCCCCGACCACTGGATCCGTTTCGGGCTCCAGTTCGGGATCTGGCGGCAGTGGATCCTCCTCGACGACGGCCTCCAGTAGCGGGATGCATCACGGATCGCGCAGCAAAATGGTAAGTGTGGTCAACCAATTTATCTGTTATTTCAACGTACTTACAACCCATCATCTTTGCAGTACTCATCAAAGCATCACAACTGCGCCAAGTGCAACAGTCGCGCTCAACAGCAGCAGTCGGCGACTATGACCAGCGGAAGCGGTGGCAGCTGCTCCTTCCGCGACTGCCCAAGCTACCACTCCTCTACTAGCGCCTCCAAGGCGACCGGCGGCAGCTCCAAGTCATCGTCGCATAGCTGCTGCCAGGCTGAGGCGCCCAGTTCCCTGGCCAGTCAGTCCAACGGATGCGGCTGTCGCTACCGCCGTGATGAGGGAAAGGGACAGGGAGAGCGAGAGCGCGAGCACACTTGCCAAAAGTGCACCGTGGAGCTGGCCAACATGAAGACCCGCTCGAAGATGGACCAGCTGCGCCTGGTGATGCAGCAACACAAGCAGAAGCGGGAGGCGCGCAAGCTGAAGAGCGGTCCTTACGCCACGCCGGCCACCGCCTCGTCGGCCGATAGCCTCTCCTCGGCCGCCGCCAATGGAACAGCTGCTGTTTCGATGGGCGCGGCCGCCCAGTACAGTGCCGTGAGCGCCCTGGTGGCCACGCCCCTGCAACCAGCCGCTGTGCCCGTCCAGGCGTCGAAGGCAGCGCCCGCAAACAACAACATCACCAGCAGCAGCAATACCAATGCCAACAGCAACACTTCGACGGCACCCGCAACAGCATCATCGGCAGCCGCAGCAACAGCAACAGCAGCACCACCCAGCGAAGTGTCGCCCAACCACATTGTGGAAGAGGTGGATACGGCTGCCTAAGGGCAGCAGCACCATCAGCCAGAGCCACCACCAGCCCCGCTGACCTTATCCTATTTTGTAGCATTTACTAGTTTACGCAGCAGCAACAAAGAAAGAAGATGAGAGATGAGATGATGAAAATCAAGATGAAGATGAAGATGCAGGAGCAGTAGAATCAGATGGGCAAACAAAAGAAACTAGAACCACAACTAAAGCTTATATTAATCTAGAGTTAGTGCATAACAACACCAATTCTTATGTTCGAACACCCGCTCCTTTGAGTTTCCCACCTCCACAACGTGGCGAAAGGAGAGTGGGAATGGAAGGGAGCGCCCGGAAGGTCGATAAGCTGTTAAATTAATTTTAAGACCCTCACACACCCACTTCAGTCCAAGTCGACACACTTTGGAGCACACATGGAGTGAATGAATCAGCTTCTGGAGGCGAAATCCTTTAATGTTTTGTAAATTAAATTTAGTGAAATTTTTTTGTGGGCATCCCAGGCGCAAACGCAAGATCAAGCAATTAAGAACTTGGATCGCAAACGACCAGCAAAAGCAGCGGCTAATATAAAAAGAAAAACAAAAAAATCGAAAAAGGAAAATTGTAATAATGGAAATGATTAATATAGAATTAAATGTAAAACGGATACACAGACTATGCTGAACGAATTGTAAGCCAAAGCGGTGGCAAATTTTGGTAAAACTAAAACAGAATTTAGATTTACTTTTAGACACACCAAATCTAAAAAACACACAATCACACACACACACCTGGCTTTGGCAGCTTTATGTTATGTTTAACTTTAACCTTAACCGACGGCAGGACAGAAAGAAAACACTGCACTTGCTAATGCAAATGCAAATAATGCGACTGCGATGTGGCGCTTTAACCTAATTTGCCTTAATAGAAAATCGTTTTTCACCTATTTTTTTTTGTATACTTTATCACCAAGAATGTGTTTTGAAACGCGCCGGGAAATGAGGACGAGCGACGAATTGAATTTTGTTCACCTACACCTATACTATTGAATTAGTTAGTAAGACTATGTTTTCTATTCATTTTACAATTATCATTACACGTATAATTACCGATTACCGAGTGGATTAGTTAAGTTGCGCAGCAGAAGCGTCTTAAGAAGCAGCAAGTAACGCTAACTTAGCTGTAGATTTATAATTTAAACACAAGCAATTACTTTTTTTTGTCCTACACTTACTATCATCCAATTCAAATAATGCAATTAGTTCTAGGCGAGTTTAACTTTTGAGTTGGTTTGATTTGTCTTTGCCTTGTGTGCACCACAACTACTTGATTTCAATAAATGTTTAGTAAATGGTTTAGTTAACTAATTTCCTTTGTTCTTTATTTTCGTTGGATTTTTGGTTTCTTTATTATTTTCAGCTTATTTTCGGGCTGCATCTTGTGCAATACACCTAGACAAAAACACACGAGTACTTTGATTTGATTGACTCTTTTCGAAATGATGTGCCAATTGCAAATACAAATACATGTGCATACATATATGTGAAGACCTAGTAAGAATTGTAAATTATATATATTTATATATATATATATATATATATATATCCTCCTCACACACACACACTCGACACGCGAGGAGTATCGAACTAAGTGAAACTTTTTATCAAAGAAAACCCCAACTTGACACACATATAAAGGCATCAAGAAATGTGTTTATAAGACGTAATTATTAAGGGCTAAGTAAAAGTTATGTGCAATTTATACAAATTCCGTTTAAGTTTCTATAGTTTCGCTCCTATACCCCTAATTATCTATATATTCATAAAGCTTTCCATCTATCTCTACATAATTAAATCGCTAGTTATATTAGCATTAGGAGACACATAAGTTCGATGTACGATAACAAATCTAGTAATAGGCTTAGTCGAAGGACACCAGAGGCAGGAGATATCGATAAGGAAGACAGATCAGATTGGGCGGAAAAGAGAGCCAGCAAACAGCAGTGGATTGTGGAAATGGAAAATGGGAATGGGAATGGGAAAATGGAGGAACGCTGAGAAAGGACACAGATGATAATGGGTGGGCTTTGAAAGGGCATTACTTTGGTTCAGATGGGATTTCGGTTAGATTGATTGATTGATTCGGACTCGGTTGGATAATTTCAGCATATCTGCGTGATTTTCTAACAAGTACAAACACACAAACGATGAGATTTTTTACATATATAACATAGTTCAAATATTTACACACCCTCAATTCACATAAGAAATTTAACCCAAAACATATGCGCAACATTTGCTGAAAACGACAAAAAAAACTCCAAAAATGATAAAATCTATGGGAAAAACAAATTTTGAATTGTAAACTAAATTAAATTTTTGTCGCATTTATTTTGAATAGTTAAAATTTATCAAAAACGAAGCCCCAAGCCCAAGAAAATTCGTATATATGTATGTGACATATATACACATATATTTTTGAATTGACATTTTGCGTCTTTTTTGTTGACATCTTCTATATCTTAAAATAAAAAAAAAAACTTAAAGAAATTAGCTAAATTATTACAGGCCCTTAAACTGAGTAGCTGTTGAAAACATCCAACTGCAAATCGAAATGTTTCTCCACTCACGTTCCCCACAAACTTTAAAAACGAAGAAAATGTATAAAAACGATGTAGAAGATCCATGAAAATGGAGAATAGTTTATATGGTATCCCGTAGGCGTTAAGTGGGTTCGTATAGAGCGAACTTAGAGAAATTTTAATGCTTCATAAGAACTTTTGAATCGGCAGAAGATAAAATCACTAGACCATGGTGTTTTTGTCTCTAACACAATGGAAGTTCTAAAAACCAGTCTATTATCAGGCATTCGCAGAGTCAAAAGTTCGAAACCAAACAAAGTTCAATCGATTACATTTCGATGACTTTCGAAAATAAAAATGGCGTCTCCATTTATTTTTTTTGGAAAAATGCACATAAACACACGCATATAGTGAAAAACATGCGAATAAGAAAAAACATTAATGGGAAACTTGTTTGTCATAAAAATCCAGTTTTGATTGTTGTGTGTACTGATTAAATGACCGTGAACATATTACTTATATACACAAATATATATAGATGCATATACATATAGATATACACTTTGCCATAGCCAAAATTGAAAGAATGAACTTTAAAAAGAAGTTGGGAAACAATTTCTTACAATTGCATGTATAAAATGATACAAAGTAAGCAAATGAAACAATGCAAGTAAAAAGTATTCATCAATAAACATTATTTCCAAACACAATAACCCTAAGGTCAAAAGCGTATTAATTGGAAAAATTTAATTGGATTGTTTAAAGTTTAAAGGCTAAGTATTTATTTATTAATTTATTAAATAAATATTTTTGGTGCGATCAAATATTGTAAGTATACAACGGATTTTCACATTACACCCACGAAAAAAAATATTTCTCTATTATTATTATTATACCCTTGCAGAGGGTATCTCATCTCCGACCCTATAAAGTATATATATTCTTGATCAGGATCACCTCCTGAGTTGATATAAGCATGTCCGTCTGTCTGTTTCTACGGGAACTAGTCTCTCAGTTATAAAGATATCGAATTGAAACTTTACACACACCCTTATTTTCTTTGCACGCAGTATATAAGTCGGAACGGGATCGGACGACTATATCCTATAGCTGCCATATAACTGATTGATCGGAAATGCCATAACTTTGGTGTTTGTAAAGATAGGAAGTTGGGATTTTCTATGGGCTTTATATTTGGCCAATCAGTCCAAACCAAATTTCATAAGGATCGGCCGACTATATCCTATAGCTGTCATATAACTGAACGATTGGAAATGCCATAACTTTGGTGTTTTTAAAGTTAGGAATTTGGGACTTTTTATGAGTATTAAGAATACATCATATGAATAATTTTGAAGAATATAATTTACAGAATATTCTGCAAGGGTATATCAACTTCGGCTCCGTCCGAAGTTAGCTTTCCTTTCTTGTTATTCTTAATTTACTAGTATTTACATTTATATTATATTATTTAAATACAGTAGAATCCGGTTATAGCGACTTTTAAGTGACCGGCGATTTTACGTCGTTATACCCGGAAGACAGTGCGTCTTGTATAAGATTGTATCATATAACCGAACGAACACTATAAGCGGAGTCGTTATGACCGGATTCTACTGTATTATTATTTTGTAAATAGCCAGTTAAACTAACATTTAATACTGCATACTTTTGGGCTAAAGAATGCCTGGACAATTTGTTTCTACCTATAATGCCGGGCAAAGGTTGGGGTTTGAGAAGATTCATCCGCTTCGACTTCCTGGATGACGAAGCCGGAGGATAAGCTGACCCTTCTCTGCAAGGTCAGCGTCGCATTGGATTGCGTGAACTTCACCGGAGAGTACCTCGTCGTGCTGTTCTGTCTTCGCGGCCATGCTGGAGCACGATATGGAGGAGCGAAGGCTGATCCGAGTCGATATAGTCGATGTAAACTATGAGGTCCTTGAAGAAATGCTTCTATACATCTACACGGGCAAGGCGCTCGATCTGGAGAAAATGGCTGGGAATCTGCTGGCAGCTTCTTCATAAGCTGAAGGCGATTTGCGAGGTGGCGCTGAGCCTCAGACTTTCTGTGGAAAACGCGGTCGACACACTTATACTAGCTGATCTATACAGTGCCTATCGACTGAAAGCACAAACTATAGAATTCCTAAAAACAAATGCCATCGATGTGAAGAAAACATCCAGCTGGGACAATCTTGTCACAACACATCCACATTTGATAGCGGAGGCATGTTGGGATTTTGCAACAGAACAAATACCATCAATTGAAACACCAAGGAAACTCGTGAGATTCAATATAAATATCAGCTAAACCACAAGAGCAGCAAATCGTACACCAACAACTATCAACCACAAGCCAATACCAACAATCTATTCAACTATTATATATTATACGGCAATTCTAGAAAACCAATAAATTATCAACAGCAGAACGATTGTGCAAAAGCAGAGAAAGCAAAACCGTTTATTGTTTGTATTATTATTCCCATTTAATATACTTATTTGTTGATTTGATATAACCTATGATTAATATGTTTACGAGTAATTATTATGAATTAAGTGTGATCTTAAGTCCAAAAACGCAGCAACAAAAGAAAAGAGAAATTAAATAAATTAAATTTAAAGTAATGTTGGAGTTGCATGCCAATTTCTGGATCAGCATATATATCTATATCCATAGATAGCTAAGGAGTGTGGCGAAATATTCAGACGAAACTTGCAAGTCCGAACAAAGTCAGGTTCACAGTTTAATTGTGATGAAACCTAATTAAAAACGTTGTTTTATAAAAATATATGAACCAGCAATGACTTTAGAACCAAATTTATGTAAGGTTAAGAGTTATCAACAGTGCAGGCATGTGAAATTCCGATCGAATTCTAATCACTCAAGAAATTATCAACAGCAGAAATATTTACAAGTACAGAACCAAAAGCAGACCAAGGAGAATAGTCATCCAACAATATTTTATGTAATTTAATTTAATTAAATCAATTTTATTTGTTGATTTAATATAACCTGCTGCTAGTGTTAACGAGACATAAATATCATTAATTAATTAATTCTTTAGTCCAAACAAATGCAGCAATTAATAAAAAAAGCAATAATACAAACAAAATGGAAAATAAAAAAGAAACAATTTAATCAGCGCCACTTAATTGGAAATTTTGTTATAACTTGATAAGTAATATTATTTCTATAAATATATATATAAATTTATACGTTAATTCCAAGGGAAAGGAGAGGTAATAACTTGAATAATTTATGTGATGCTCTGTACAGATTTATATTTTGATAGCCGTACACTTATTTGTCTTCAACAAATTTCAGTTCCTTCTCATACTTCTATTCGTTCGTTTGAATTAAATCAAAATGCTAGGGCTGGCATCAATTGTATTCTGTTTCCTGTTATTGCAAGGACAACTTGTTAATACTCAGGGTCAGGATGGTCCAAGGCAGTGTGGCGCCTTTTGCCTGGCCGCACTCAACCCTCTTTTTGACCATTCCCGAAATATCCGGCACAGTTTGGACAGAATCGAGGCTGGGCAGTCAGTTTTAAAGGACTCCTGCGGGAAAATGGTGTCGCACGAGGATCTTTGGGTGGGACTTCAGAAGGGTCTTCAGAAGGGACTTCAGGAGATAAAGACCGAGCTGGGTGCCCAATTTCTGGCACTCCAGACTCGCCCAGAATCTGGTACGATCAAGACGAGATTAATCGCATCGAAAGAACAATTTAGGGCGGTATGTATAGTAGGCTTATGTCCTTTTCCCTTGCAACAATTAATTTGTCATTTTGCACAGCTTAAAATAGCAACTGATGCCAACAACAAACTCAAAAGCCAACTTAAAATCCAAGCAGATCTTATAAAAACAAAAGATGACCAAATTAAAATCAAAGATGATCTTATACATCAAAAAAATGCGCAAATATTAATTGGAAATATTTTTAATAATAGAAAAGATGCGGAAATCAAAAGCATGGAACTTCTGATAAATCAGAAAAATAAGCAAATTCAAAATTTCATTAAAGAAAAAAAGGACTTAATGTTTGACTATGACGGAAGTGGTAGTGGAAGTGGCAATGGTGAGAGTTATATATATATATAGTTATATATATATATATATATATATATATATATGATATGATAGGATGGAATCAAATACTTAACTCGACGAGTCGAAATTGGATCTACCTCAATTAATTTTTCAAATTCAATTTAATTACGATAAATAAATAAAAAGCAAATTAAACATAACACTTTTTGCGTTTTCAAATTTTTGTGTACCCGAGCTTATACCTTATCTACAATATAATAATGGGTCACGAAAGTATGCGAATGTTATCAACATTGTCAATGTCACTCTAGTCATTGCGTATGTGCTACAAAACGTATTACTAAATGAAAAGAATGATTTCAGGTTTTTTTGCGAACATTTTAAGAACATTAAGTGATACTTTGTAAATGCAACTTGGTTGGAAATTTGGTAACGCATTTAACGAGGTATGGCATTCCAACATTCGATCACTATTTTCAAGGGTTTTGATTTAAAAACCGAAAAATCTAGCTAATTTTTCCAGATTTTATTCAAAAAATAAAATTTTTTAGCTGTGAATGCCACTTGATTGGAAATTTTACAACGAATTCAACAAGGTATGGCATCCAGCATTCGACCACTATTTACCAGGTTTTCTATTTAAAAACCGAAAAATCAAGAATATGCTTCCCATACACATCCAAAAGAATGAATGTTTTAAATATCGATGTTATAGTCACTTTTTAAGTTCAAAAAATTCTGCAAATAATATAAAATGTTGCAGTACTTTTTTCTGTAACACTGTTTTTAATGATTTCTTTATTTTAAATCTTCACCACCCCTTCCAAAAGATTTGAATAACCTTAAAAAAATACAGCTCAGTAAGACTTTTTTTCCATTTTATGTTTATTATGCTCAATTTTTGGTTTTATACTTCTGTTTACGCATGTGATTATATATTCTTTTATTTATTCATTCTGTTTTCGGTTTTGGGTTTAATTTGCCTTTACAAATAATCATTGGTATGATCGTTCCTATATAATTTCTATGCAATTAGCCCGTTTTAATAAATACTCAATATATTCATTAAATTTGTTATGCAATTTCACATTCCATATAAATAATGTACACCAAAAAAAAAAAAACAATTCATTAATTATTAGTTGTTGTATGCATTTGTTTCGCTTTTCATTCATCTCTTTGGTTTGCAGAAGCAGTTTTGTTTTATGTTTTTGGTAATTTTGTTTTGGTTTTTGGTGGGCGTGGGCGTGGCCCGTGCCAAGCAGCGGAAATGCGTCCAAAAAGTCGTTCAATTCACAAACATCAAGCAAATGCCCCGTTGTCATTAAATAATTAAATCGTACTCGTAGTTAATAATAGTTCATCTTAGTGACTGCTGAATGCCGGTTGCTTGTGGATTGCGTTTTTTGGGACAAATAGCGAGTATTTTACACATACATATACACTCAAAGAAATGCAATTCTCCCTCTCTGTCTATCTCTAATTCTGTTCCTGTTGCCGTCTCTATCTGTTCGAGTCTGGTCTACAGTTATAACTCTATAATGCGATCCTAGATGTACATACATACGTTGTTGCAAGCTTGCCTGTTTCTAGTCCGACTCCATTTAAATCCCTCTACCTTATGGCTTATAACGTGGGTCGTCTAACTCTGTTCCTCTCTTCCCCGCCGGTCTTTCCTCTCTTTCTTTTCCCTTCGGTTATCCTTTTCTATTCCCTCTCTATATCTATCAACTTGTTAACGAGTAGTAGCACAATTTTTGGACGAAGATGGTTGAAAACGAAGCGTCTAAGTGAGTGTAAGTGTGAGTGTGAGTGTTAGTCTGCTAAACTAAATCCTCTATGGGGGTATGTATGTATTTGTATGTAGTTGTGAAGCGCTCCTTAATTTACACGATGCATACATTACGATCTGGCTATATCCGTTAAATAACTATCAAAATTCTCGGCTATGGGTGCGAGTAGAAAACGAAACGCTGCAGTTACAATAAACAATCCCATTTCCATTTCCGTTTCCGTTTCCATTTCCTATCTGGCCTAAGCTTTCTATTCATCCGCCCTCTGTATTTTGTTATATAAATATATCGAGGTGGTGCTATATAGTGTGTGTAGATTATATATACTATATCAAAAGAGCTGCCTGTCTCCTGTCTGTATTCGAATCCCGTTTGGGTCTTGAGTTGCTGCCTTGTGCTATGGTGTTTGTTTTCATTTGGTTTTTACAATAAGTTTGGATAAGCAAATATATGGGGGCGTAACTAGCTGCAGTATTCTCTGACTAATGTCGCCGTTCAACTAAGCTAAGGACGTTTTCGCAAAAAGGTCATTGTGTTCATGTATATATATATATATATTTTATATATATGTATGTATGTCCTGGCCGATGGCCCGATCTCACACACATTATTAACTATTATTACTAAGCTTTGCAAAAAGGCGTGCCATGTTAGTTATCGCTTCCTCTTATTTGTCGTAGTAGCTGCTCTTAACTCGCCTCCGATCGAACTTTGTCTAGTTTACTCACAAAAAAAAATCGATACACCCGTGTGTAATATATGTTAAGTATGTATATATATATATATATAGGTACACACGCATATACATATATATATTTACTCCCCTTCTCTCTCTCTCTCTCTCTCTCTTTTTTCTCTATATGTAAAGGTATATATATATACTAAATATCGTAATATCCTTGTAAGGTTTTTTATAGTTAACAATTAATCGCCGTTTATTATCCTCCCGCAGGCTTAAATATATATGGGATTTTCCTGACCAGTGAGCAGGCGGAACATGGAAGTGGGCATCGTCTTCATGAGTATCTGGAATGTGTGGATGGGCAATTAGATAAGATATCATAAATTATATTTCAGTCTATGCCTTCATACCTCTCCCACGGATGTGGCCAGCAAGTTAACGATCTTCTCGTGGGGCACAGCCACCACACTCTGGTTGTTTATCTCGATGATGCGATGGCCCACACGAACACCACCCCGCTCCGCAATGCCGCCACGCAGCAGGCTGCAGATCTGCAAGAGAAGAAGATGCACCTGATTAGTGAAATTAAATTAAATTAAATAATTAATTGGAGTTTCTTTAATACAAAATGTATACCTACGACTTAGTAAGACATCCTGTATAGAGTAACAGACATTTGATGCCTACACCTTATGATTAATAAAAGTCTACATTTGGGTAACCATACTCACATTGTTCAATATGGTAGCTTTTAGTGAACAATAAGCTTATTTAAAAGCCAACATATTTTAATTTAAGTTTCAGGCGTTGCACTATGGCCTAAAAATATCTCTAAGCAATTTTAACATCTTACTTCCATCTGAAACCTTCTAAACTTATTGATGTTGTTTAAATTAAACACAAATTACGTACACAAAAGCACTAGAAATCGACTCACATGCTTTATTAGTGAATAAAAGTTTAGGTTTGGCCATTGGTTTGTTTTTTTAAAACAAGAAACTTTTTTCGAAAAAATAATATAAAGTTTTCAGTTGAGAACGAAATAAGGAAATAGTTTAAGTTGCTCAGTTAGTTTGTAAGCCAACAAAATGAAGGTTTTACAAGTGATATTTTTAATGGATATGTATTCAAACATACATTTGCTGACACCCATGAGTCGCCTCTATTTAGGTGGGCTAATTTTGGTATGTGTTAGTTAAAGCCCTTTTAGAAACGCTTGCTCATGAAACTCCCAACTCACCACTCCGTTCTGGACGCTGAATCCGAGCTGGTACTTGGTCTCCGGCCGCTTGATCTTCACCTCGACGACGGGGGCGCAGGGCACCACGGTGAACTTGACCACCGTCTGGTTCTTGGTGTTCTTGATGTACGTCTGGCAGGTGGACAGTGGCAGGCCCACGAGGCTCAGTCCGTTGATGGCTATCAGCTGGTCGCCGATATTGAGCTGGCCGCATCGCGCGGCAGCCCCGGAACTCATGAGGTTGGCAATCACCACGGTGGGCAGCATGGATCCCCAGCCGCTCTCCACGATCACCACGCCCAGGATCTCGCCCTTGGCCTTCGGCACCACCACCTCCTTTTGCAGCTCCTTCTTGGCGAAGATCTCCAGCTCGTCGCCGAAGATCTCCTGGCTGTTGAGCACCTCCTGGTAGTCCATCTCCTTGACGAACCGATGGTCCTCGATGCCATTGGCCTTGAGGAACTCCATGTAGGCCACCTGGAAGGCCTGGCCAATCGATTGGGCAATAAATTGCGCCTCATCGCTCTCGAACACATGGCATATCATCTTCGGGGTGCGATTCGGCTTGGGGGCATCATCGATGTCCTGGGGAACGAAGCGACGTCGGGCCATTAGGACCACCAGATCGCCGATGTCGGCGATATAGGAGATGGTGCGCAGGGCGTGGTCCATCATGATCTCCTTGAGGTCCGTGTTCAGAACCATGATCTTCTCCGTCGAAATGAACAGATCCACCTCCGTGCTGGGCTGCACATCGCCATCGGGGGCCTAAAAAGTGGTTTACATTGGTCAATTACTAATTACTAATCCTTGTCAAGTATTTAGGGTTGTGTGGAACTGGGATTTGGCGGGATATTCAGGGGACAAGCTTCGCTTTTGGTAACACAAGAATTACAGCGGGCCAAATGTCTTCGATCCAATTTAATTCAAGGCAAATCAGGCAAACCAGAGGTGGGTGGTTGGTTGGTTGGGTGGGGGGTTTTTCCGAAGGTGGTTGGTTCAGGATTTAGTGGGAATAGCTAGTGTTTCCATTACTTACCAGCGCCTATTATGCGTTTTTATTTTTATTTTTATTTTATTTTTTTTTATTATTTGCATGGCGATACGTGGTTTAGTTAGCGTGGTTGGTCGTCGCGGAGCATTTGATGTGGAGGAAGTGATGCATGAAAATATAACAGTAAAAAGTTAATGAATTGTTTTATTTTTCCTTGTTTTCCTTATTTTGTTTGATTATTTTTGCTCTTGAGGTCGGTCTTTCAATCAGCTTAGCACAAGGTCGTTTTCAGGGGGGTTTGTGGATGGCAGGTGGTGTTGATCGGAAAGCGGAAATGTCGGGACGGGTCGGGTGCGGAGTGTTAAATCAAAAATCGGAGATCAGAGCGATTGAGCGGGAATCAAAAATAGCTGCTAATTTTGTTTATTAGTGCAAAAGGGTAAAGGAAAGCAGTTCAAGGGATTGTCACAAATGTAATGGAAATGTTATAATTAGAATCTGAGTTTAAAATTCTTAATCAAACTTCATTTATTATTCTGATAACGTTAAAAAATACAATGAATAGACATTGTACCCTTAACATTTGTATAATATTTAGAAAAGAAGAGTTAGATAATAGTATTCTTTACAAATCTAAATGTAAATATGTAGAAACTGTGACAACCTCTGATCTTGCTCTTTAATAGGACTGACGTATTTCTACCCACTACAAATTAGAACGGATCATAGCACTAGTTAAAACGCAAGCTGATCGAAGCAATCGATCGAGTCGGGCGAGCATTATTGGATGTCTCTTGTCAGGAGGTGCCCGAAGGAAGCTTACCTTGATCCTGGAAACGGCTTCCTCGGCCTGCATCATCCGCGTCGACTTCGTGGGCTGACCCTCGCAGACCAGCTGCGTGGAGCCCAAGTACTTGGCCCTGAAGAGTACGCCCTCGATGAGCACTGCACCGCCTGCAGTTGGTGAGATGGAGAAGATGGAGAGTGGAGAATGGAGAAGGGAGAACCCGGTTAGGAGGTCGGTTGGAAAGACTTTGGGAATCATAGAGTACATGTGGAGTATAGGTTGGTCAGTGTACGTGCATGTGTGGGTCAGCTATCTATCAAAATCATGTTTTCATATCCTTTAAGTTAGCCTAAAGTTTGACCGCCAAACGAAAAATTACAGATACATTTAGATTACAAGCCAATTTTTTGCGATTTTTTGATCCCTTCACATGTAATCATTTTCCTATACAATATATTTCAAAAAGTTTAGAAGGCCAACCTCAGGTTAAGTTTATTATGGAATGCTCCTTTCTTAATTTTGCAGTTAGAATACACATTTACTTGACCAAAAGGTTTACAACAAATTTTTGAATAGTAAAGTTTAACTGAAACAAAACCATCAAATTTGTAATAAAATCGACCTATTTTATAAAATGTACTTTAAAAACATTGATGGCTTAAAAATGTAAAGGATAAAACCGTTTAAACCCCAGTTTCAGTTTACTTACATAATCAATGAACATTTTATAGATTTTCGTTATAGTTCTAGTTTATAAATTTGGAGACAACAAAATAAATTGTTGAAAAACAGACAGAAGGACTAATTATTGAGATCGGAACTATATACAATATACCGTCTAGAGTAGGAAAATACGTTGCTTATCAAAAACCCTAAATCACTCCTATCAGATTATTCCTTGTTTCGTGTTATCTTGTTAGTGTTGGATCTTAAATACTAGTACATAATGGAATTTTATCTTACAAAGTATTGTACACACACACAGACACAGTAAAATGAAGAGTAGAGTTTGGTTTTGATTTGGTTGAACGAACGAACGACGCATGCAAAAATACGCAAATAAATATGCGAAAGAATACAGAGAAATGATAGGTAAATATATATACGATTAATACGGATTATCTGGATCAAGAATTGCATATAGGATAATCAATTTACACATTACGCTGCCAACTTTGAATTTTGAATTTGCTCTGCTACGCTTTCGAAATTTTAGCGATTCGTTGCGACAATTGACAACGACAACATCAATGCATACCGACAACATGGCAGGCCACAAGAGTATACAATTATATATATATATATATATATGCAAATATGCAAATATGCAAATATGGTTATACGGTTATACGGTTAAAGGAACAATCGAACGAAGGATAAACCCAACGCATTTACCTTCTTTGCTCTTACTCTTTTTCACTTTTTTCTCGCCACTGTTGCTGTTGCTGCCGCTGTTGCTGTTGTTGCTGTTGCCGACGTTGTTGTTGGCGCTGCTGTTGTTGGCCACCACGGTGCCATTGCCACCCGATCCCGATCCCGATCCAGATCCCGGTCCAGATCCCGATCCCGATCCTGTGCCCACTGGCACAATGGTTCCGCCATTGAGGGCTCCCGACTCCGGCTCGACCAGCTTGATTCCCCCGGCGCCACCGGAATTGTTGCCGCCCGCGGATCTCTCGGATCCGCCACCGTTGCCGGGACTTCCCATCGCGGGCGTGACGCTGGCCACCACTGCCGAGGTGGCTGCCACGGCTGAGGCCACCACATCCACGGTGCCGGCACACAAATCTCCGCCAGAAACAGCCAGTTTACTCGGCGATTTCTCACTGTGCTCCGACGAACTGCGCGACAAGCTGCGCTGCACCATGCCGCCCACCAGGTCCAGCAGCTTGCCCCCGTTCCCGGAGCCCAGGGTGAGGCCCAGGCCACCCAGTCCGCCGGATTGGCCACCCTTGGGCGGAATCGGGGGCGGCAGCTCCGGCGTGGAGCTGAGCAGGGCATTGTAGCCGTTGCGCGTCTTGGTGCTCGGGATTTGCTGCTTGGGCGAGATCTTCGAGAGCAGCGAGCGCGGCTTGCGGTCCCAGCTCTTGTTCTCATCGTAGTAGCCCTGGTCGTCCAGCCGCTGGTGGCCCAGCAGGCGGTCCGTCTCCAGATCGGTGTCCACATCCTCCTCGTCGCCGCTGTGGTTCTTTGAGTGGTTATCGGAGCCGGATTCGAGGAGATCCTTGCCAGCGCCGCCATCCAAATGGCGGGACAGCCAAACGGGTGAGTTCAGGTCCGGCGATGGCGATCGCTGTGTGGCCGATACGAGGTTGGTCCTCTCCGGAATGGGCGGTGGCACGCCCCCTCCGTTGCCGCTGCTGCTGCCGTTGCTGCCGGCGCTCCTTGGCTTGCCACTGCCGTTTCCGTTGCCGCTTCCGTTTCCGCATCCATTTCCGGTGACCGTCGCGGTGGGGGAACTGCGCTGCAGCGTGGAACTGATGGCCGCCGCCAATGGAGTGTGCTTGCTGCTCGGCTGCAGCAGATCCACGTCGTTGTTGCCGCCGCACGCGTTGCCATTGCTGCCATTGGCGGCATTGTTGTTGGGCTTGCGATGCGGCGCCGGAGCGGGCGGCGGTGGCGTCATCTGCACCGTGTCCGGGCGGTGGAAAACACCTGGAAGAAGCACACAGAAACATATTTTATATATTATACATAAGCCATGTGGGTTTTGATTTTTCATTTCCCATGGATAGTTAAAAAGTGGAAACATTTTATAAGGCCGATTTCTCAATGCCGTTTTGGTAACATTTAATTTTTGCTGTATTTTATGACTTCGATTTTTTAACCTATATATGACTCTATACTTTACATAATTTGGTTTCTAAACTCGAGATGATGGTTGGTTTTAATATTTTTTTATTATGTATAATTAGATTAAAATTAGATGTCCTATGGGACAGGTAGCAGAAAACTAGTTTAAGAAACATAACCCCTTTAACAAATAAAAAAAATAATATATTTTTATGAAACTACGTTTTTAATTTTCATCACAATTGTACTAGCTGCTAAATAGTAAACCTGTCGTTTAAAGAATTAACTACATTTTAAGAACATGAATTTACGTTTCCGAGCAAAAAGACTTTCAAGTTAACTTTCTCTGACAAATTACCGAAATCGGTACTTAGAACTATGATTTCCTTTTTTGGTTTAATGGCCTAGAAAGCCGAGCTAAGTTTGTTTATAATATTGTTCTGTTTTAATTGTAACAGCTAGACTAACAAAAAAAATGGCTAATATTGTTTTGTTTCCTTCTTGTGCGTCTACAAACGGAATTGAACTTGGGCAATTTAATTTTAAGATAACATTTCGACGAGCTGTGATGTCTAGGGCATACATTTGTGAATGCCTCCTGCGACCCATGTGACCCCCAAAGGACTCAGGGGACGACCTCTGGACGCTGTTACCTACCAATCGAGTAGAGCGAATCCAACTCCGGATCGATGTTCTTGAACACTTTGCTGTGGTTGCTGGGACTCTGGTCCAGTGACAGTGTCTTCGGCTGACCCGGCGTCTTCGGTTGCCCATTGCTGGGACTGGGCGTGGCGGTCAGGTGGTGACCCACTACGCCCACGCCCACGCCCACAGCCACGCCCCCATTGCTATCCGTGGTGGAGGTCGTGGTGGTCAGGTTGTGCATGCTGTTCAGGCTGTTGTTCGTCGAGATGCGCTTCATGTCCATCAGCATGGAGATGCCGCCGCTGCCGCCGATACTGTTGCTGCCGCTCAGGCTGGTGGGGCACTGACCTTGGGTGGCCCCCAGGCCACCACCCACCACCGCCTGCTGCAGGTTCTTGTTGTTGTTGTTCTCGGTGTCGCTGGTGTGACCCGAGGAGAGGCCATCCTCCAGGACCGGCATGGCCGAGGCATAGTACTTGGCATAGTTCGAGCAGGAGGTCGACACTCCGCCGTTCATCTCACCCGACAGACCTGCGCAGGATATCGTAGTTGATTAGTAAATTGAGCGCAATCGTTAACTTATTTATGCAAAATCTTTTAAATGGAAAACAAAATTAACTGCAAATTTTAAAAAAAAAGTGTTTTCAGCAAGGCTTTTTTTGTCTATAAAAATATTTCAAATGAAATGAAAATATTCAAACAAATTGCCTCATCGGGACAACATAAATAAAAGTTCAAAATCAAAATCAATGAAAATAGCCGCCTTATATCAAGAAAAGTTTGAATAATGCATTAACCTTCTTTAAGAGTTCATTTATAAGTCGATATTAGATTGCTTTATTTATTTTTTTTTTGGTTTAACATATAGATTTAATTAACGTCAATCAACCAACTAAATGGTTATAACTTATAAGACATTGGGAATAATAAAGACCAAATAACGTGAAAACATAACAGAAGTGATTGACAAATTTTATAACAAATTAACAGTATAAATATTAAGGACTTGAGAAACATTGTTTAATAGACAGGTTAATACTGCTGATGTACTTTAATTTTAATTTTTGTCGATGAAAATATGTATAATTGGTTGAGAGTGGAGCCTTCATATTTGTATACAAATTTGAACCGCTTTTATGCATATATATACATATATACATATTTACATATGCATATGTGAACCAGAACTTGATTTTCAATATAATTGGTAAGCAAATAGTAGTCACTTACTGTCGAGATCGCCACAGTTGGAGTCGTAGTCGGTGGTCTCCGGCGAGTAGCGGTAGTTGTGTCCGCCCCCGGGCCCACGCCCCCGCCCCCTCCCCCACCATGGCCGCTACCCGTGCTCAGCAGCTGGTTGTGATTGAGCCCGTCCTGGTCGCCGTCCCGCTCGCCGCTGCTCCGGCTGGTGGAGTCCAGGAAGAAGTCGAAGTCCCGCATCAGCGGACTGCCGCTGTAGTGTCGCCGGGCCACGCCCATGCCGACACCGACGCCCACGGCCACGCCCAGCGGCTGGGCGGTCAGCTGAGGGCTGCGACTGCTGGCCGTAGCCCCCGTAAACGTGGCGCTCGGGGGCGTGGCCGGAGGTGGGAGCCGCCTGCTGGCGGTAGTTCTGCTCGCGATCCTGATCCAACGGCTCGTCCTCATCCTCGGCCTCGTCGTTCTCCTCGTCGGCATCGTCCTCGTCGTCCTCCGCCTCCTCATCCTCGGCCAAATCCTCATCGTCGCGCTCGAAGTTGCTGTGGAACTCGTACTGGATGTCCTGCAGGATAAAGGTAATAAGTTTATACTTTTAGCAACATTTTTAAGCAATTAAAAGAGCAGTAAACGAATTTTTATTTTTTTTTGTTTTGTGCCTTTTATTTTATTATTATTTTGAATATGACAATTTAATTTCCTGTACTGACTCAATAGCTTTTTGTAAAAAGGATGTTTTTTTAAATTTATAAATTAATATTCAACTTCTATAGTTCGAGCCACGAAAATAAGTTGGAATTAGTTTAGTTTGGGTCAGTTCCAGTTGAACAAGTTTTACTGTATTAAAATGATAGGAATAATTATTTTCATTTTCGGTTAGTAGAGGCATCTTCATTTAACATTATTCCCAATATTTAGGTCAATAGTAATGTTCTGAAACATAACATAAATTCAAATTCCATGGGCAACAATTGGGATCAACAATAAATTATAAACAGAATGAATTTGTATATCTTTTTTAATAAATTAATTTTAATATTTCGATATCAATTTTAAATTTTGAATGTAACGTTTTTTGGTATGTGGCTCGGACGATATGTAAAATCATTAAAAATATGAACTTTTTCTACTTACAATGCTGTCCACATCGCTGCCGTTTTCCATGATGGGCTGTTCGTCGGTGGAGGGGCACTTGAAGAACTCCTCGAGCACCTTGCGCGTCTCCGAGAACTCGTAGAGGTAATCGAAGGTCGACGATTTCGTGTGCAGGCTCAGTGGACCTAGTCCGGTGCCCGCTGCTGTTCCATTTCCTGATCCTGTTCCGGTTCCGGTTCCTGTTCCGATTCCGATTCCATTGGCAGTGCTGCCCGCTGCCGCTGCTGCTGCTGCTGATGCTAGTGGTGCTATCGGTGGTGCTAGTGCCGTGGACGCGGCTGTCGGGGCTTGGAGGGGCGTGGCCGCACGGCTGGAAACCTCGCCGGCGGCTCCAATGGCCAGACCCACTGCCTCCGGAGTGGTCAGGTCGGATATGGTGCCAATCTCGGACACATCGTTGCTGGTGTCCTCCGCATTGTTGTCGCTGCTCAGCGGTTGTTTGTTGGTGTTGGAGTTGTTGTTGCTGTGGTTGCTCATCAGACTGGCAAAGTGTTGTTGCTGCTGCTGCTGCTGTTGTAGTTGCTGCAGTTGCTGATGTTGCTGCTGCAGTTGCTGCTGCTGCAGAGGAGGGGAGCTGCTGCAGGGCTCACGATTGGGCGGCGAAATGATGCGCTGAAATTAAATGAGACAGTAAGGTAAAATATATGCATTTGTTTAATTTTAAAATATTACTAATATATGACTTCCAAACGATAGCTTTTATATATATCGCTTAATAAAATATCGTCATATTATTTATACCTTCAAAGCAGTATTTCATGAATGTATGAAAAACCATAATGAAAATCATTTAAGGGGAGTCCCCCATTCTCGGTTTCAAAAAATATATTTTTTGTTTTTTATTTAATTCGAAGCTATAACTTTTCAAGAATGTTCCTTTAAAATTTCAAGTGATTATTTCAAAAACTTTTGAAGACATATCCGATTTATGGTGGAAGCGTCAGGCGACGGCGAGAGCTTCTCAAAACTTTAAATGCGTTTTTCTCGAAACAGTATTTTTACGACTGGCGCATGAGGTTACAAATTTGAAAACGGTTTTCTATACATATATAGCTGTGGCATGAACTAGGATAAATCAATTCGGTGAAGATGTCGATTTTCTAAAAAAAAAAAGGTCCGCCATATTGTTAATTTTTGTGCAAAATTAATCCTAGTTCATGCTAAAGCCAAACATGTACTCTTCCTAATCCCGTTGGAATTTTAGGTTTCAGATGTTCCAGTGAGCGGAAATCACATGCGCCGCCGAAAAAAAGGCTTTTGTTCAATGAAAAAAAAAATATATGTTACATTTTTTTCTTATTTTTTAAGACTTCAAATAAATGGATGCAAAGTTACAAGCCTGGAAAATAATATATGCACATTTACCAGCCCATTGAAAATCGTCAAAATTTGAAATCGAGAATGGGGGGGTCCCCTTAAGTATTTGAAATCACACCCACCTGTGGAAAGCCCGGACGAACGGGATAGTTCTGCAAGGACTGCTGCGCCTGCGAGTGGATCTGGCCGGGATTCAGTGGGTTGGGACTGGGGTTGGGTATGGGGGTGTGGGGTATCAGGGAGCTGAGTATGTTGTGGGAGTTGTGGGGATGGGTCTGGGCGAGGGCGGCGAGTGCCGCCCGTGCCGCCGTCTTTTGCAGCGAGGTGGCCGTGGAGCTCAGCGGTGGAACGGCGGCCATGGGCAACTGCTGCTGCTGCTGTTGTGGTGTTGCTGCTACGTCTGCCGTTGCTGGTGGTTCGCTTTCGTCCGCTCCTGCTGTTGCTGTTGCTGCCACTGCTGCTGCGGCCGTCACTGCCCCCAAATTGCTGGTGGCAACGCCGATGCGTCGGGGTGAACCTTCGTACTCTGTGGATTAAATTGATTTACATTCGAGTTCAAGTGGATCGAGTGAATCTGAACAAAAAAATTACAGTCGAGTGCCCGACTGTGAGTTCAAAAATATGTTGCCTACCTATATGGGCCGACAAAGGCTTGGCTTTTTATACAAAAAAATGTGTATTTTTTTAAAAATATATTATGAGTGGCACAGAGTTTGGCATTCTTTTTTATACGAAAAAATAGTTCAAGCGGAAAAGGCAATGTATCCAATAAAGTGGCTATCAAACTGATGAAAGCACATGAAACAAGTAGTAAAAAGGAATCTTAAAGTTTAATAATAGCACTTATTATTTTGAATGATACATTTTGTTCAGAATTTCAAACTAGTTGAAAACATGGCCACGCTCCAGTTTGAAACTGCGTTTCTTTATTTATTTAGGGAATGGCAACGAGAACCTATACTCTTTGTGGTATTAATATCAAATAGTTTTAAATTAACTTATTATTATCCTAAGTACAATTGTTTTAAGGTAAGAATGTAAGGCTGTTCCCTTGGGTTTGTTTTGTTACTGAGTGTATTATTTACCAATGATGCCGTGGCGCGACTCCACGGCCAGCGTGTAGTTGCGCTCGAGCTTCCAGGCGTCCAGCTTGTGCTCCCTGTAGACGTTGACCTCCAGGTTCTGGCCCTGGTTCAGATTCTGCATCTGCATCTGCATCTGCATCTGCTGGTGTTGGGCCTTATCCTTATCCGTCGGCTTGCCGGGCTTGCCACCCTCCTCCGCCACAGTTTCGGTCGTGACGCGCAGATCTGGATGGTGAAATGGGGAGGAGATGGAAAATATAGCTTCGATGAGGGCCAGTGGCAATGACAAGGGTCTCAGCCAGGATTTGGGGGTACGGATAATATCGGTCCGACTGCTTGGCATGCCAATTAATTGCAATCAATTAAATTCCACTTTGGCGCGCTTCCTACGCTTTGTTCGTAGCTCGCTCCCCGAATTCCCGTTTCATACAAATTTGCAGTACACTTCATTACGCATGATTTGCAATTCAATTACCCGGCCCATGTCTATCAGTCCGGCATTCAGCCAGTCGGAAATTGGTTTCGCAGGCCGACTCGCCCCAAAACGCTCCACCCTGTGAAGTGGGCGCCCTCGAAGCCACAAATTGCTGCAGGCACGTGCAACCACAGAGGTTGCTGCTCGGACAGAAGCAACACTCCGACTGGGGTTTACCCGGAAAAAGGGTTTGTGTACTCGGCAAATGCAGTTCAACCAAGGATGCTGCTGCTACACTGTCTCGCACATTTGTAAAATGTTTGCTCTTCGAAGGCATGCCTAAGAAATATAAATACTATTTGCTCTAACTCACATTTATATTGAGTATCTATACGCTCACATTTCAATATTCAATTTTAGCCCGAAGATTTCCACCTACAGATATTTCGATTGGTACTTTAAGAAAAATTGAATGAAATCTTATTAAATTTAACCAAAAACTGTCAATGAAAAATCAACTTTAAATCAAGGTATGTATGTATTATTTCGAATTTCAAGACAGTTTATAAAACGAAGAATTCACAAAGTTATTTAATTAAATATCCGGCCCTCGACATCTTATAACCAAAAACTTTGAATGAAGTAAGGGTACTTTTCAAAGTTGGGAAAATGTTTTCTGTTTTCCAGAATTTAAGCCCATCACCAACATTATTCGAACAGTTATATGAGCATGTCAATAATAATAAACGACAGCGGAAGTTCGGCAAAGTGAATTTTGAAGGGCTTGAAAAATTCGCAACCGTGTTTTATATGTGTGTGTAGATCAAGATTGAAATATAAACAATCGGATCAAATTTGTTAAAATAGTTGTTTTTGAAGAAATTTGTTTATATCTCCCAGTTTCTGTCGTATATAATGTTTATTTTTACCATTACTGAATCAATACCTTTATTTTTATAAAAATCGAATGACTTTATCCTATATTTAATGGTTTTATATAATTTTGTATCCTTTCCTTGAGTTGACTATAACCTATGGCTATCATATATACAGTTCAATACAATATACAAGTGCAGGCTGTCATAAATCTTCGGTGTGAATGCAAGGGTATTAAAACATCGGCTTGCCGAAGTTAGCTTTCGTTCCTATTTATCAACTTACGCTGCCAGCTCTCGTTGGGATCCGCGTTTCCATTAACCAGGCGATGATCGCGCTCCATTTCCCGCTCCCGATCCCGCTCCTCGCCGTAAACAAGTCGCTTGCGCTGCTGCTGTTGCTGCTGCTGACCCGCCAAATGGCTGAGGTGGTTGTCCCTGGCCGCCTGCACCTCCTGCAGTTGCAACTGCTGCTGCTGCTCCAGCAACAGGTGCTCTCGTTCGCGCTCCCTCTCCCTTTCTCTTTCTCTCTCCCTTTCCCGCTCCTCGCGCAGCCTCAATTTGCGCTGCTCCCGCGGCTCCCAGTCGCCAGGATGCTGATCCAGCGAGGACTTGCTGCCATAAAGGTAGTGACTGGCCAGCGGAGTCAGCCCATCGGCGCAGGGATTGCTCCTGGCGACTGAAATCTGTTGCTGCTGCTGCTGTTGCTGTTGTTGCTGTTGCTGCTGGGGAAAGCTGCGATTTACCGGACTACGTCCCACCCGCAATATGTGTTGCTGTTGCTGCTGCTGCTGCGGTCGTTGACTGATGCCGTACACCTGTTCCCGCTGCTGGTGGTAAGCTCGTCTGGCTGAGGCATGCAGATGTTGCTGCTGCTGATGATGTTGCTGTTGTGTATGCTGCTGTGTCTGTTGCAGTTGCTGCTGCGTATGTTGCTGATGCTGCTGTGTCTGCTGATGTTGCTGCTGATTTTGTTGCTGAGTTTGCAGCTGCTGTTGCTGCTGATGTTGTTGCTGTTGATGCTGTTGCGGTTGCTGCTGATGTTGTTGCTGTTGCTGCTGCTCCTCGGCATACTCTGTGGGCGAATGGAGCAGCAGGCTGGCTCTTGTGGGCGGCGCCTCCCAGTAGTTCTCCTTGATAAACGGATTCTGACTGCCATTGCCGTTGTGCAGTTGTTGTTGCTGCCTGTTGCTGGCGGGCAACGCACCGCTACGTTTACGCGGCATTTCAGCGTAGCAGCCGTTGCCACGCCTACTGTCGCCCACCGTGTGATAGTAAAAGGAGGCGGGATAGTCGGGCTCCTCGCCGACCGCTCCGCTCCTGCTCCGCTCCACAGCTGACTCGCCCGTCGTGTCCTGCTCCTCCTCCAGGTCCTGTTGCTGCTGCTGGTGGTGGTGTTGCTGCTGCTGCTGCTGCTGTTGCTGGTGGTGGTGGTGCGGCGGTGTGGGCGGCGTGAGCGGGGCGCACAGGAAGGGATTTGTGGAAATGCGCGGCGTCACCGAGGACAGCGATTCGGAGGAGTGCGAGGAGGCCGAGTGCGGTGGCGGCGATTGCGTTATAATGTTCACACTCTTGTAGTAGCTGGACGTGCTGGTGGGCGTTGGTGTGGGCGTGGCCTTGGGCTGCGGACTAACGCTGACGCTGGCCAGCGGCTCCCCAGCAACTGCTGCCGATGTGGGACTGCTGCTGCTGCTGCTGTTGCTGTTGCTGTTGGTATTCACGTCCGCCAGGAGTGCATGTTGCTGCTGTGTCGCCTGATGTTGCTGCTGCGGCTGCTGCTTGGGTCGGCACTTGGGGAATAGCAAGCTGATCTGATCGTTGAGCGGCGGCGAAGGCGAGAGCAGAGCCTGCGACAGAATCAGCGGCGGTTGCTGTTGCTGCTGCTGCTGCTGCTGGTAGTTGCTGTTGCTGCTGTCGCAGTCTATCTCAAGGCTGCCGTTCAGAGCGTAGAAGCCGCGTTGCTGGCTGACCGCTGATGCTGCTGCGGCGTGTGGTTGCAGTCGCTGGTAGGGCAACTGTTGATGCGACTGCTGCTGCTGCTGCGCCTGATCCTGCTGCTGCTGCTGCTGCTGGTGGTGATTGTGGTGGTGGTGATGGTGATTACTGCTACTAGTTGTTTGTCCAGCAGTCAGTGTTGTCAATGTTGTGCTGACCATTATTGTTGCCAATAAACTGAAAGTGGAAAATGGAGTGATTTAGAAAAACGCTTAATAAGCCACTTAAAGTCCTCCCCCCATTTGTATACACGCTTCACATCCTGCTGGCAGTTGTTTTAATAAATGCAGGCGCAATGTCAACCTTTGTCATGTTCCAGCGGCAACAGGGCGTGACAGTAACGAGTTCTGTCGCCTTCGCAGTCGCCGCTCGGTCGTCTGGGTCACGTTTCATGGGGGAATATGGCTGGGGCAAACAAATGGCAGCCGTAAGACAGGCAAATATTTAATTGTCCACCCAGCATGCCCCTCCTCGGAAAGCGAAATGCGAAACACTCGTGCAGCAGCCAATCAATGTCATTGAGCGATTGCCGTCGGTTTGTTGAATTTAAATTTTAAAATGCTCGCCTGCGATGGCCGTGCGTTTAAGTTGGATTCAATTTGCATTCGCTACGAGCTTTTTGCCATGTGGCATGCAAATGAGCAGCCCTGGTGGCTTTTTCGGGTGTGGACAGCAGGTGGAACTTGGGAAAGTCGCTGGGAAACAAAACCAGTAACATGTAAAGAGATTCCGAATTTTGATTGCTCCTTTTTTTGCCGGCTAGGTAATATGCAAATACAGGAAAGATGCGGCTTTTTATTGGCGTGGATGCCAATGTGAAGCATTGAAAAATCAATTGAATAGAATTTTAATTGGCTTCGTTTTGCGTATTTTAGGTTTTTTAATCGCCTCTGAGTTGGCAATTTAATGAAAACGATTGTTAAGGTACACTGAAATGTAATGAATTAAGGAATTGTCTAAATAACCCTGGAATAACCCTGTTTTTTAAAATATATAATGTGCCTATTGCGTGAACCTACTTGTTTTTAACATGTTGTATAAAAATGCATTTATTTTAGCAAAATCAAATTAGGTAAAAAAATGACTGTGTCACTTTATAAGACACTATATTCCTGTACGAAAACTTTGGTTTCATCAAGAAACAGAGCGCTACTGCGTACATTTAATAAATATATCAAAGTAATGTAATCCATATACTAGTTTTCATAAATATGTCACAATTATTTAGGTATAACAACCCTTAAAGTTCAATGTTCTATAAAATTGTTTCCCCTATAACACAGCAATCAGCCGGCCACTCGCAAAAAGGTTTTTCTTAAACTGCTTAAACTGCTTAAAGCTGCAGCACATATCCCCTTTTGGGACCACCACACTGGCATTCCAACCCACCATCCACCCAAAACTCAACCCACAAGTTATGCTAATGCGTGCGGTGTGCAGTGTGTGTTGCTGCCTGGGGCCTAAAATATTTTCCCAACAATCAAACTCAAAATTTCGAAAAGGATTAACAACAACAGCAGAAGAAGCCAGAAGCAAGACGAGAAAAAAGTCAGAGAAGCGTAGAAAATATACAGAGGAAAAAACGGCAAAGCTGAGTTAAATGCTTGCCTTGCTTGGAATATAAAATCAAAATATGTAATTATAAAATAAAAAAGCTCAAAAAAAAATGTAGTGATAAGAATGTAAAGATTCTGGTTTTGATCATTTTATAACTTGAACGCAGGGGAATGAAGTCTTGTTTTCCAAGTTCTTTAACAACATGGCCAATGCAACATTTAGGCCAAGTGGAAGTACTTTCTGGTCAGAAAACTATACTTTAATAAATGTACAAATGTAATACATTGAAATTATATTGCCTCTAATGCAAAATAAATAGCAAAGATGGGGAAAACTGTGAATATTTTTTGTCTGTGTCACACATATGTAGAAGTGGGAATAACCGAAGCGAGCAGTGAGATATGTGAGCCGACTTCTGTTCGAGCTGTTGTTGCCGTGCGTCTCGCATCCCTTTGTGCACTCGCATGGAAAATATGTTTTCGTTTTCAGGAATACCACACAAGTGAGCTGGCAAAAGGGCAAGGAGCTGAGGCAGGGGGACTTCGTGTGCGCAGAACGCTTCCATGGAATTTAGAATTTGGAGGAGTGGAGTCTGGTCCTTCGTGGCCGAAATCTACACAACAGCTAACAAGTTATAACACCAGCAACGACACCCAGAGTCCTATCCGTATCCGGATGAGGATATCCCAGGACCAGGACCAGTGCAACATTTTCTTTGAGGCTTCACACGACACGAACACGGCTAGATGGGCAAACATTTTCACTGCTTCCCCGTGGGATGTTGGATCAAGATATTCCCTTGTCAGAGAAATGCTGTCACAATAAAATCTAGACTAAAAATGGCTCACCTTGTTTACTTTAAGTAATATACTTTATCGAATTTAAGACTATTCAAAGCCTTTTTGTTATGCCATCTATGCCAATTAACCAAAGTCTTTTATCATTATCTTTTTCTCCCCTTCTAAATTAAGCTCTTAAGCTAAGATATCTTTTACCTCTACACTTAATTAATTTACTCTTTTTGTGACCCGTGACTTTAGCTCTTCCAGCTCTAGGATTTTTTTATTAAATGAATAAAAAGTATTATTTACATTGTAAATTTAACTAGCAATCTAAATAAATTCTAAACAGCTCAAAGGAGCAAAGAGCTCAGAAGTACCTGCGGAATCGGGGATGTCGTCCCTTCTGAAATTCTATAAAGATTTTGTTTTCCTCATGCCCCAAGGAATGACGGGATTGACATTTAAGAGAGCAAAGGGGTGAACTGAAATGCGGAGGCAAGTTGAAAATGCTGGGAAAAGCCATCTATCTGTCTCTTCATCTATCTTTGTTGCTCTTTCCGTCAACATCAAGCTGTCGCACAGTGGGCGGGAAAAAATAAACATTTCAATTTTCACTTTAAGTATCTTATATATTTAAGTAGTCATACATATCTGTGAGGCTTTAAGTTTCATGAAAAAATGTAAGTATGCACGTAAGTAGCTACTTTTTTATTCCTAAAAGAAACAAATATATACAAACCAATTTAAAACCTAAAAACATATATATAACAAATAATTCTAACCATCTTTAAACAAACATAGTCGAAGGCCCCGTAGCAAGTACCATGCCCTTTTATGTTAGCTTTAGTTCTATCATTTATTATAAATAAATAAATAAGCCACCTTTTTTATAAAAATTGAATACCTGTATTTATTTGTAAAGAGTATAGAAAAAAAAAATAACTACATTCAAAACATTTGTTAAATTATACCAATGATATTATGCATTAAATGTTTGATCCACAAAATAAAAAATATTTACTTATTTTCAAGTTATATCTTTTTCTAATCTACGAGCTTATTGACCAAATATCCCACGGCATGTTGCCTGAAGTCCGTTGCCTGTTTTTTCCTCTTTTTTCCCAAACTATCGATCCTTCCACACTACATGCTTGGGGTCTTTAGCCTCGTTCCGACCACCTTTTCATGTCCATGTCATGTCTGGTATTTTTTCGGGTCCGAGCTGGGAAATTTGATGCCTTGGGTATGCCTAAGCAGACTCTGACAGCCTGTGTAACGATTGCGATTGGCATTCCTTTGATTTACTGGGCGATGCGCTGACACTGCGCTGCCCTTATTTCCCTTTATGATTCGGAGGAGGGTGTCAGCAGGATCGGGGAGTCTGAGCCCCAGGATCCTCTGCACTGCAACCAATTTAAGCCATTTAAAGTTGCAATTTAAAATTCAAGACCATACTTATTTGCAATTAAGCTTGTAATACATCTGAGTTTGGTTCATCTCTCATACCTTTTTGTTTCAAATAATTGTATGCGACTAATCAATAAAAGTGCAATATTATTATTAAAAGACAACCGATATTGCTGCGTTGTTTGTTTCCGTGTGCCCGCCATCTGCCTTCAGGTGATGCTAAGTGCGGGCCATAAAAATTTCATAAATTCTTCAGCCGTGGGGCACACATGCACATCCTCACACTCTCGACAGGACTCCCATCCTTGTCGTAGACCTGGCAGCTGCATAATTAAGCCACCAGGACGAGAACGAAAACGAGGACGAGCTGCTGGTGGGCGCGTCCTTGGAGTTTTATTAACTTAATGTCTGCTTAAACGATGCGTCGCTTGTCGCTCCTTAAATATTTAAAATTAATTCCACACCGTTTCCGTGCCTGGCCCAATGAATCAAAATCAAAATCAATTGCCAGTGCCCACAGTTTGCCACTGATGTTGACGTGGTGGTGCTGGGTGTTGCAGGGTGGTGCAGGGTGGTGCAGGGTGGTGCAGGGAGGTGCTGGCTGGCCAATGGAATGGCTGGTGGAATTGCTGGCCTATTGCGGTGGTATGGCTGATACCGTCATTACGGCCACATTGCGGCAGGACATCGGCAAACGACCAGCCAACGACGTGGGCAACGGGTTATATGCAATTACCTCTGCCTATGATGGCATTAATTATGCAAAACAACTAACGCTGCAGGAGGCAGTGGGTGGTGTTGGCTGGTGTGGGGTTGTAATGAGAGTGGGTGGACTGGGTGGACTACTACCTACCGGGCACGCAAATCCACGTGCCTAGATGGCGGACTTGGCCTGACTTCCTGGCGATTGCATGCGCCATCGGCAGGACTGCCGTAAATGAAACATGCAATTTATTTTAACCCAAATCGTTGGCTGTTTTTTGCCCCTTATGCAATTACTTGCCATCCCCGGTGGGGCGATAAGTACTGCTTTGTCTGGCGATTGAATGCACACGAATCCCCAGCCCGACATGTTCTTCTTCCCTTATTGTTTTTGTTGTAGCACACTTCTTGGGGCGTCCGCGGAGTTTAGTTAATATTTTGCAGATTTTCGCCTAAGCTGTGCAATTAAGCCAGCCTTTTGGCTTTCACAGTGAGCACTGTGAGCACTGCCCAAGGATTAATTCAATTATGGCCAGGAGATCGGGATGCGGGGAGGGGGCGGTGTAACTTAACGTGGCATTCGTGTGGGCAAATTGTTGCTAAGCGGATTTGAGTGCAGTGCATGAAAATTGCTGCAATTTGGGTTAAAAACCATTTTGGCTAAGAAAAAACCCGCGCACTGACAACAAACATGAAAATAAAACAAAAAAAGGGAGACGTCATGTAAAACGCCGCATGACAAAAGCACACAGCGATAAAAGAAATGATGGGGAGAACCAAAAAAAAGAGAACGAAAGTGAAAGCGAGAAGTGTAATGAAAAGTGAAAGTGACTAAGATGTTTTTCCGAGCTGTTGATGACGTTGGCGAGTAGTAATGTTGACAAAAGCAAAACCAAAAAAAAACAAAAAAAAAAAGCAACGACAACAGCAATAACGGTGAAATTGTAACGTTTGCCAAATGAAAATGGCAGCACGCAAAAATGGCGAGAACAGAATTTAGGGTGAGAGGCGGAAAAGAGGATAAAGTGAGAGCGAAGAGGACGACGAAAATGGCGAACGAAGTGAAAACAAACATGACGAACAGACAAAGAAAAGCGGGGAGGTTGCCACCAAAGTAGTCTCCAGGGAAGGAAATCGGAAAAGCAGATCTTAAGTCTTAAAAATATATTCAAAAGAAAAAAAAAAAATAAAAAGAAAAAGAAAAAAAAAGAAATGTCAAATAGAATAGATATAAGATATAAGATATAAGTATTTTTGAAATGTTCTTAGATTTGAAAGCGTTTAACTTGATTTTCATCTAATATTTTTGGTAAAGAAAAGTTTTTAGGCTAGAACTTAATATACAGGAAATAACCTTTACTAACGTTGAACATATATTGATAATATTGTTTAAGATGGTTTGACTTTACTTGTAAAAGAATGAAATTTAATAGAAGGTAAGCTAATATCATACAGATTTAAGAACCAATGGCATACATATTTGTATGCAAAGAAGAAGTTCGTAAAAAGTTTTAAAGTTTTAATGTGAAATTGTCAAAGGTTTCCTTCCATAATAAATTGTATATATTTTTAAATATCATAAGAAAAAGCTAAATCGGTGTATATTTTAAGGAAGATTTTTGTTTGAAGAGTTCCCATGGTCGAACCCCGGTCATCCTCGAATCGAGGAGAAGCTTTCGAGGAAACAGAACTGTTCGAGCCACCCACCCCAAAAAGAAAACACACACAAATCAAATTTGTTGCAAGGCTCGTAACACTCGAGGGTTGAGTGACTGGCTGATATGTTTTCGACTAACTGACTGACTGACTCATGCCTGGAAAGGTGGATATATAATGTGTATACACATGTGGGTTGGACACGGGGGATGTTTTTGGGGGGGAGGGGCGTGTTGAATGGGTGTCATTGTCGCCGGTGGCAAATGTGTTGCTTACGGGCCTAAGGGTCCATTAATAAAATGAGTTGGGCATAAATTTGAACTGGCAGAGGTATCCTGAATTCCCAGGGAGGTCCATTGCAGCGGTGGAGGGGGGATTGGAATTAAAGGGGAGCAGTCGGAGGTGGCCTAAATCGATTGAAAAGTGAATACTCCATGCAGCCCCACACAACAATGCAAACACCTTTAAGCGGATTATGCAGACCCAGACTTTTTCTCTTTACTTTACAAAACTCCTCATCCTTAATTTGGGGACTACCCCTCCCCTATCCATCCTTCTCCATATCCTCCTAAATGGATCGTAAAATTTAGCTCCTCTTAATGCTAATATTATTTTGCCAATTTTTCCTGTGTACGCATGTATGTGTATGTGCCTCTGTTTGACTGACGATAAAGTGTTTTGGCCATCACCTGAACGCTCAGTCACCTGGCTTTCCCGCACTCAGAGAGCTCCTTTTCCAGCCCCCCTGGAACTGCCAATTCCGGTCCGGCTCTTTGACATATCTCGGTGCGTGCTGAGCTGGTTTTATGGCACAAGTTTTCATTGGCTTAATGCATATTTAAAATTGGATACATTCAACCTGGCCGAATCGTCTCCCCTATACGCGACTTCCCAAAACTCCCCGCCTCTAGTCTCCCGAATTTTCCCCTTTCGAGCCAGCATAATGCCGCTTTGAGCTGCAGTATTTAAACTGATAGCGATGAAAGTTTTAGCACAACGTGCGAGAATGGTATTGCACTTGAAAAAATAGGCTGGATGAAAGTCGGAAATATTTCTAAGATCTTCGGTGTTTTTCAGGTTAGATCGGCAAGCATTAATCTGTGAAGTAGTTGTGTTTTTTTAAGTATTGTGGTGCTTTTCAAATACTTTTACTACTTCCACAAATAAAACAAATTTTTTAAGGCCTTAGCGAATTATTTAACAGTTCTATTTACATTTTAAAAAAATATTAAAGAAGTGTTTGGCGTTTCTATAGAAATAGTTTATTAATGTACTTTTACAATTTTTCAAAAATCGATTTTATTATCTTTCAAGAAAAAGATAAACATGATATCCAAAATGCTGTTTGATTTTAATTCTTGTTTTCAACTGCTGTATTTTTTCTTTCAGAAATTGCAATTGAAATTGACTTTCTATTGATCTGTCTAAAAATATCTATTTTCATTTTTGGTAATTTATGACCGTCAACAGCTCGCTTTCAGCAACAGACAATTTTTTCAGCAGATTTGCAGATTAAAATTTATTATGACACACTTTCAGACACCTTTATAGTTATTTTAAATCGCTGCATTTGTTGATTTGTTATCAATGTATGCATTCATATTTGTATTTGCAGAACATTTGTTAATCGTATAAACTTGATTACTTATTTTTAACCACAAGGTGTATTGACATAAGCACGCCGGCGGCAAAAACGTTGTCAATAAAAAGTGAACGTATTGTTTGTATTTCTTATAAGACAAAGCTTGCTATTTTTTTCTCTGTTGGAATAAGTGGGGTTTTTGGATGGGGGTTGCAGTGGGTGGTATGGGCGGTATGGGCGGGTTGCTGTGTGTGGTGGTTGTGCTTTCGCTGTCAGTCCATTATCAGTGGGGCTGCAGCTGCAGCTAAAATAGAACTCAGCTTCAGCTGAAGCACATGCAATCCATAAACTTCTCCATTCGGGGGTTTGGACTAATGTGTTTTTAAGGTGCACCCCTCCCCTACCCCACCTCCACCACTCCACTACTGACACACATATAGTACGTTATGAGGGGATACTATATAGCTGCCATACTTCATGTTGGGCTTTAATTCAACGTCTTCGGCTGTCGTCGCTAACTTCAATTATTCGAATGCTATTCCAGTCACGTCCCTGTGTTCGTGCCGGTTCTTCCTCTTGGCCTCTGATTGTTGCTATATTGCTATATGGCCCCGTTCCTTCCATAACTTTTCGTAACGATTTTTTCGCAGCCCAAGCCAAATATAAAACAAAAGTACCAAAAATAGCTAGCGAAATTTACAACAATCGCACGCCCACGAGAACGAACACACCCCTTTTTTTTCATGGCCCCATTGCAATTTGTGGCAACTTTCCACCCATTTTCAGCCCCCTTGTCCGAACTGTGTTGTTTCAGTTTTAGTTTCGGAAAACATTTCTGGTTGTTTTTCGGGGGCTATAAAACGTTTCGAATTAACGTTGGTTGCCAGACAATTGGGACACAAAGGGATCGAGCGGGTGACGCTTAATGGGAGCCTTGAGAATGCTTTATTAGCCGGATAAACTTTATTAAAGCGTTAGTTTTGTCGGCGAATTTCAACTGTGCTTCGAACGGGATTCGGTGTCACTCTGTTCAAGAACGTCGCCAAATATATGTATAACATCATTTGTTTTTGCGAAAATCAAATATACAAAAGAACTGGGGAACAATGAACATTTTGGGAGTCTTAGAAGAGCTTGGCTTATTGTTTTTCACTACATTCGAATGGAGCCTAGTGATGACAAAAATTTTTGCATAAATTATTTACAACCTACACATATGCAAATAAAAATGTATCCATAGATGAATTTTTCGGTTGACAATGACTTGCTTTTTATTTCCATTGGAATACTGAAATTTACTAAATTTAATTTTGTATATTAAGTAAAATCAGTTCTGAATAACACTGTGCTTAAACATTTTAACAAGTTATCCCCAGAAACGTTCCAGTTAAATTTTGGTTTTTTGAAAATCAAATTTATTTATTATTGCCAATCAAAGTTTGCAACAGCAATTTCATGCAAATAGAAGTCGCATTTAATTTTCTAATTGAAAATCAGAAATGTTGCGCTTACCAAGAATATAACAAATTTCGCAGAACTCACTGTTAAGTTTTCAGCTGAAGGGAACTGGCTTTATGCCAGTCCCGATGAATCAGCTATCCATTAGCTCTTTTCGTCAGAAGCCATCTTCATTAGCAGCTTCCCGTTATGTCGCTGATGGATAGACCGTTAATGCTGGCACACGCTTCCCCTTTCTCTTTCCCCTTGCCCCTTTCCCTTTCCCTTTCCCTTTCCTGATCCCGATCCCGACCCAAGTTGCCAGGACAATTAACCCGGTGGAAGAGGGCCGAAGTTAGTGGAGAAAGTGCTGACAGAACCGGCGATGGACGGCTAGTCCGAGTTAATGAAATGCTGGCGACGCCGACGACAATTGGAATAAATTGCTGGTCCGCCGGAGTGGCTCTAGTTCGCGAGGAGAAGGCGAGTTGGGGTCGTCAGTGTGGTTGGGAGTGTGGTGTAGTGTGGCATGTGGCGTGTGGCATGAGAGCTGGCGACTCATCAGCCAGAAAGCCACTTTATTCTATTTCCGTTTCCGGCTGTTGTCGCCAAGCGTCCTCCAGCCCAGTTTCACCCACTACCACCCAAACTTTTCTTGCCCCTGTGTTGCTCTAGTCAAGCTGCCGAGTATGTAATGTGTTTCCGCTTGCCACAAACTGTGGCAGCAAGTGCGTGCCAAGCAGCGCCAGTGAAACCAAAGCAAACCCAGCACAATCCCAATCTCGGATCCAGAGCTTGGGACGTATTCAACCTCTAGAAACTCTGGAAGCCAGAGAAAGTCAGTGAAGGCTATAAGACTCTAGGATACCCGGTGATATCTCGTTAGTCTAGCCTTTCTTTGGCGGTATAAAGAAACTTGGCACAGTCATTCAGTTTTGAGTTTAATCGAAAGCTACCTTCCTTCAAAGAGTTCTTAGAATATCACTGTTATAAAATTGGAATAAATTAAAAACCTGACGAAATGATAAATACAAGTATGTTACAACATCACAAAAACAGTATATATATATATTTAAATTTTCTTACCAGCTAATTTTAGTTTTTAAGAAAAGTAAAAATTAAGGTGGGCTATCCTCTTTGTTTATATTGTCTTTGCAATAATTATGAAAACCATTTAATAAATAATTTAATTTAATTTTTAATGGTTCGAGCAATATGTCTTTTAACGAGTCGTTATTTTTATAGCATGCTTACTTTGCAAATAATAAATTTATTTGTAATAATAGCCTTGACTAAATTTGCCCTGGCTCAGTTTATAATCTCAAAACATAATAGCTGTAGGTGTTTATTGAATTTATGGATTAAGGAACATACTAACACACTGGTTCCCAAATCCTTTGGTATTTAAAGAGATTTCAGCACAGGCGCTCCTATATTTTCTTCTGATCATAAAGACCTTAAGGTACGAGCACGTACCAGTAGGAAATATAACGTACATCTAATCCCCACGAGTAGAGGGTATAAGAGGCAGCTGGCCAAGACGATGTGAGGCGCGAGTTTGGATGTTGCAAGTGCCTGTGGCAGCCACGCCAAACCAACAAAATGACACTCAAAATGTCAACGCCACCGAGGAGCAAAGGAAGCGGGCCAAACGGGGCCAGAACAGAACTTTGTATATGCACAATAATGATGGCTCCGCTCCATATCCCCAGAAGTCTGTTAGCTCCCACGCTGAACGCGTACCATATAGTTGCAAGCCAATCCCGAGATACGCATTTTTATTGTACAGCTGGAATGAAGACGTTGACGGAGGCGGTGGCAAGATATATGAGCGTTGCATGAGGCAGCAGCCAAAGTTCTTGCAAGTTTCCCGAGTTGACACACTCGGAGAAATGTGTCTGACAGGGAATGAATCACTTTGCCGTGGAACTGTGTCGTTTGCCACTGGGATTATAAACTTAAAATCGTTTGAAAGCGAAACTTTGAGAACATGGTACAGAAATTTGGGTTAGTTTGCATTTGTACGTTGTTCAATTAAGTTTTAAAACATCTGTAATTGAGATTTCGTTTATTATTAGCACTAAATCGATTCAGCTAACCAATATAGAGGAACCAATCACTCAGATTATGAATATTCATGTTAACATACATATTAAGCACATTTGTTTAAAAGCTCATCTATTTGAAAAATTAAAAAATGGCTAACTAATCGTATTTTTTCTTTTCAGTGTTAATTTTTGGTCAGTGCTGGGGATTCAGTGACAAGTTGGGATTGCTCAGATTTATGCAGCTGAAGGCGTTGGGCGAAGACGAATTGGGCTAAGAGTGCCAACTGCAGGGATAAACGGAAAGAGTGATGGTGTGAGTGTGAGTGTGGAATCTGGGGCAATGGGAGCTTTATTAGTCTGACGCCCTTCGCCAGTTTTCCCCATTTCCCCACCCTAGAATGTGGGGGGTCAGGCAGTCAAGTCAACTCGTCTCGTCTCAATCTGGCCAAGTATTTTCCAATCTACCACTAAATACGCTTAATAACTTAAGACCCTCTCCGTGTTTTGCCCCTCTCCACCCATTGCATACTTTATGAGCTGGGATTATGGTCATTAAGGTGGCAGACGACCACCTCACATATGTATGGCATATGCTAGCAACAGTTGGCGCTCATTTCGTGTGAGTGGGTGGGAGTTGCAGTTTTGGATGGGGTTTCGCTTTCCGTGTGGACCACAAAACGTTTAGCGTTAAGCCGGCAACAACCACGGAAGTGTGGCATTGGGGGGTTTGAGCTCAATTATGTTTTTGGGGACCCCAAGCTGAGAGTCAAGTGGTATGTCCCTGGCTTTATCCTTTATCCTTGCCACTCGGACCGAGCCAAATCGAGCTGGGACTTTCGGGGCAACGTCATCGATGAGTCACAGCCGCTCGGAGGGTTGAAGGTTGAGTTCTAGTTTCAGTTTTAGTTTTGCCCAGGCGTTGTTGTTTTTCCCGCCGCTCGTTTGCCAAATTAGTTTCGGGCTAAGCTGGCGGGGTAAAAGTTTTATTTTTAGACCCGTCGCCCACCACCACCCCCATTATTATTTTCATTTCCATTTCCACTTCCACCCACAACAAAGTGACATGGCCACCCCAAAAATTATCTGACAAAGACACCCCGAGGGGCTGAGGACGAGTTCAATGACACGACAACGAGGAGATGGCTGCCTATTTAAGTGTTAAGAGGGTTGAGCTGGCAAGCCCAAGTGAGTGTCTTTCTCTTCCTCTCTCCTTGGCTTTCTCTCGCTCTCTTCCTCTCTCGCCGCCTCCCACAACTTTCCCATTTTCCTGAGGGGTGCTGACTTCGCCCCCACGCTGATTGAGCCTCACAAATCGATTTCCATTGATTGATAAAGCTACCAAGGCAGCGACAGTAGAAGCATGCGATTCTGAGAAAAAAAGCAACGCAGATTTTTTCATAAACGATTTGTTGGGCATCATGACTTTTCGACTTATTTTTAAGCGATTTTACATCATCGTCGTCTCAAGAAAGGTTTTTTTTTAAATCCTAATGTTTTTACCCCAAATCTGTGGAAAGTATCACAAAGAATGGTTTTCCAGGGCAAAGAAAGCTGCGACCCTGGCCATCTTAAATATGTATAATGTATACTCCTAGAAATCCTCATTCATTTATATGTATTATAATTGTAGGCATTTTAAGATCTGTGCCTTCAAATTCTTTATTCAAACTATAGAAGTATACAAAGAAAAAAGATTCAAAATGATAGAATAGAATAAAAATATATATTAAGTAATATATTTCATTAAATGTACGATCTCCGGGAGTTAGATAGCCTGCTAAAGGATGTTTTCGAATCAAAGTGGAAGGAGGAGCCAAAAGACCCCGGGTAAGGTCAAATACTGTGGTTAACTCAGTGCACAATGCGCAATACCGATAAATCAATATTAAAAATAAAATGACAAATAAAATGCCACGCGTAGTTCGCAATTGGTATTGTGATAAAAGATTCGAGGCACTCTGAGAAGGAGAATTGAAGGAGAATTGAAAAGCATTGGAAGAAGCAGGGAGCAAAAGAAAAACATTGTACAAATATTCCGAACACTTTCCACATTCATTTATTAAGCAAACAAACGGGGGGTCGAACCGTCAGGCAGACGGCGAGGGTGAAAAGGGGGCAGAAGGTCGCCCGGAAGGCGGTGATTGGGGAGGGGGGACGGCGGGGTGGAAAGCATTAGGTGGGCGGATTCAGATAGCGACAGGCGTCAAAGGTCGGGCCCCTTATTTATTTCCAATTCCAATGCCGTGCCATTTGTCGGGCAAATGTTTCCACACCCCCAATTAACCAAGGGAAGGGTGCAAATTGGGTGCAAAAGTGAATAGATACAAAGACTAACTAATCTTCAGATGCCCGAATCCGCAGTGGGTTTCAGTGGTTCCCCAAAAAAATCGCAGTGACAAAAAAATTATTCAAAAGTATAAGTTTAAGTTTAAATGGGGAAGAAAGGTATTTAAACAGTGTTGTTTAGGGTTAAACTTTAAACGATAGCATTAGATATTTTCCTTAGGATATGGCTGCCATCTTATATATTTAGCCACAACTATAACTATAGAATATCGGGTCTATACCTTCTACTTTCTCTTCCTTTCACTGTGCTTTTCAGATGCCGTTGGCGTTTTCAGAGAGCGAACGATTTAAAGAGTCGCCCAAAGACACGTACGAAATGCAGGAACGGGAAAACGGGGAAAATCAATGGAAATTTATGTGACTCAAATATAAAACCATTTTATTTCCCTTGTCCACCCGTCTGCCGCAGTATACATTGCGATATTTTCCACAATTTTTGTACACTTATTTGGGTCCCTCTCTATAAACCTACGCGAATGCAGCGAGCATTGAAAATTTCCCAAGAGGCCACTGTACGAGGCAGATAGCCGGTTTAAATTCGTGTGCATTGTGCATGCTTAATTGAGTTGTCCCCTCCTCCGGGATTTTCTTTTTCTTCCTGTTTCTGTTCCTGTTCCTGTTCTTGTGCCTCCCATATAGGCGGTGGTGGTGGTGGGCGTGCCAACACATGTCCCTATGTGTGTGCTCCAAACAGTTTATCGAAGCAAGCACCCCCAGAACCATCCCCAACCCACCTAAACCCACTCTGTTGATTTAGCCCTGCAAAATGTCCTCGGCCCGTAAATCGCGCACATCGCTTCAGTTGATTTCCATGTCACTGACAAAACACAATTTGCTTTCGCCTTTTGTGTACATAGCTAAATTCTAGATGGGCCACTGCATTCAGCATACAGCATCGTTGGGGGGTTCAAGTGAAAAAGGATTAAAGGTAGGGCGATGTCCGCTTTTGTGGCTGGAGAGGTCGAGCGTTTGAACAGCCCGACAGGGCAGCAAATAACTTGGCCAAGATGACATCTAATCTCAAGAAATCCAAGGGGTGCGGTCTGACGGTCGATGGGGATGTTGTTGGGAGAGAAACTGGAGGGGCTTATTAACATAAACAGGAAAGGAAGCTAACTGCGGCCACTCGAATCGCATGTACCTTTGCAGTCGTAAGAGAAAGGTATTATCTATTTGACTAGGTTCTATTTAGACTTTCATATAAAGTGATCGTTGGTTCTAATGGCAGCTATATACTATACTATATCACATATAGTTGTCTATTTCTATAAAATGTAAAATGTGTTGCTGTGTTAAAAAACAAGATAGCAATGACTATTTATTATACCCTTGCAGAGGGTATTATAATTTTGGTCAAAAGTGTGCAACGCAGTGAAGGAGACATCTCCGACCCTATAAAGTATATATATTCTTGATCAGGATCACCTCCTGAGTTGATATAGCCATGTCCGTCTGTCCGTCTGTCCGTCTGTCCGTCTGTCCGTCTGTCTGTCCGTCTGTCTGTTTCTACGCGAACTAGTCTCTCAGTTTTAAAGATATCGAATTGAAACTTTGCACACACCCTTCTTTCCTTTGCACGCAGTATATAAGTCGGAACGGCCGGGATCGGCCGACTATATCCTATAGCTGCCATATAACTGATTGATCGGAAATGCCATAACTCTGCTGTTTGTTAAGTTAGGAAGTTGGGACTTTCTGTGGGTTCTATATTTGGCCAATCAATCCGACCTACCAAATTTCATAAGGATCGGCCGACTATATCCTATAGCTGCTATATAACTGATTGATCGGAAATGCCATAACTTTGATGTTTGTAAAGTTAGGAAGTTGGAATTTTCTATGGGTTTTATATTTGGCCAATCAATCCGACCTACCAAATTTCATAAGGATCGGCCGACTATATCTTATAGCTGCCATATAACTGATTGATCGGAAATGCCATAACTTTGGTGTTTGTAAAGTTAGGAAGTTGGGATTTTCTATGGGTTTTATTTTTGCCCAATCAATTCGACATATTAAATTTCATAAGGATCGGCCGACTATATCCTATAGCTGCCATATAACTGATTGATCGGAAATGCCATAACTCTGCTGTTTGTTAAGTTAGGAAGTTGGGACTCTCTATGCGTATTATATTTGGTTAATCAATCCGACATACCAAATTTCATAAGGATCGGCTGGCTATATCCTATAGCTGCTATATAACTGATTGATCGGAAATGCCATAACTTTGGTGTTTGTAAAGTTGGGAAGTTGGGATTTTCAATGGGTTTTATATTTGGCCAATTAATCCGACCTACCAAATTTCATAAGGATCGGCCGACTATATCCTATAGCTGCTATATAACTGATTGATCGGAAATGCCATAACTTTGGTGTTTGTAAAGTTGGGAAGTTGGGATTTTCTATGGGTTTTATATTTGGCCAATTAATCCGACCTACCAAATTTCATAAGGATCGGCCGACTATATTCTATAGCTGCCATATACATAACTGAACGATTGAAAATGCCATAACTTTGGTGTTTTTAAAGTTAGGAAGTTGGTATTTTTATGAGTATTAAGAATGCATCATATGAATAATTTTGGGGAATATAATTTGCAGAATATTCTGCAAGGGTATTTCAACTTCGGCTCCGCCCGAAGTTAGCTTTCCTTTCTTGTTTTATTATGGAAAAGTCCAATCGAGATAGCAGCTATTAATTAATTTAATTTAATACTTATTAAAGGGGTCTTGCATTCAGCTGTTCCCCTAAAGTTCATCGCAAAAGAATCGGTTTGAAAAAACCAAAATCGTTTAATGACCTTAAATAAATGAAAATGTATCTATTCCTTAACAGATTGCCTTGCGGCAGTAAAGTTATTTGTTAGCTTAACATTGAGAATGGAAGTAAAGTCAATTAAACAAATGAAATGGTTTTTAGTCCGGATAATCAGACAAAAATTAAAATACGATTTTGCTGAGTGGGCCGACTATGAAATTGCTTTCTTTAAACAAAAAGATTTGCAAAATTATGGACCCACGCAATCTTCCAACCAAGAATATATAAACAAAAATTACTGGCCATAAGCCCGATTCTTTCCTAAACCCTACTTTGGCAAGTGTATTTGTTATTTGCTCACGTTCTTAATAAATTGATTCAATTACAAATCGATTGCTTTGCGGATTTGCGCAAGATATCATATTCAATGAAGTGAATTAAAAAGTAAAGGGATTTGAGGTCATTTGAAATTTATTTATGTCTTTAGGACAATGCCACGCTATAATGTACATTCGAGCTATACATAAAAACTCTTGATGTAGCCCACAAAATGTGGCAACACAGCTGCAAAATTAAACAAAAGTAAAGGAAAGTTAAGGTAAACTTGGGTACGGACCATAGGAAAGTCGCATGTCCCCAAATCAATTAGGACTCATTCCAGGCCCATTGGTTTCCCAGACCCATCGTGTCATTAAATGCTGTCGGAACTTGCGAGCCCTTTCATCCATATTCATTAGGCCCCAAGACGCAACAAAGTTGCCCGGGACAAGCAACAGTTCTCCGGTTGAGTTGAGAAAGCGAATGGGAAACTATATTTATTAATTTTACAAGTGAACGCTTTGCTTTCCAATTCGATGTGGCTGCAGGACCGACCGCAATAAGCCTAGAATCCACAATCCATAAGCCCACTCCTCCTCTACTTCGCCATCGCCATCATCATCATCATCATCATCATCAGTTTCATCGTTTGGCGTCGTTAGGAGAAAGTTTTCCAAGCCGCAGAAATGATTGCTGTCACTGATAAGGCGACTGACAATGGTCGAAAGGAGTTGGCTGCGGCGGTGGGGGAAAAGTTTTCACTACTTTCGGTTTTAATTTCGCAAATTGCATTTGCCAATGTTATTTATTCAATCCACTTGCCGCTTTCAAGCAACGTGGAACAGGTGCAAGTGGCTACGCGGCTTGGATTGTCACATTCCGGCGATGAAGCTCGTTTATTAACACGATTCTGGCTATGCGGCGTGTTGCCACATAAAATACTTGGCTGCCACTTCACCCCTCCAGGTTTTTCCCCATCAACCCTCTGTGTTCGCAGCCAGCTCTAATCGATTTTTGATGAGATTTTTGTATTCAATTTTGGTTTTGATAGGTAACGAGCAGCGCTTCGCGGGAAAGGTGGGGGTTTTAGGGGGTCTCAGGGGGTTTTAAGGGAACGTGGCTTTTAGTGTTATAAAAGGGGTGGAGTGACTGGGGAGGCATAGCAATTCCCGGCGACAACGGCATCGGGAAAGTAGCTTCCGAAGAAAGATGAAAATTGGAAGTTGGGACAGAAAGTGGAAGTAAAAAAGATGGGTTGGAGGACTAACAGTAAGGCGCGGCCATGACAACGATGCCATTGACATAATTCTGCACCGCTTTTGTTTGTATTGCAAATAGAAGGGGCCGTTAAAGAGATGGGGTTCGTAATGGCAGAATGGTTGGAGGAACTGGTGTGGCAACTAACCATACGCCTTGGGTGGTTAAGTAAAAGCAAACGGCTCTTTTTTTGTTTGGCTTTCATTCGCTTGAGCTCGAGTTGATTGACGCAGTTCCTCTCATAACTGGTCTAAGGTTTCCCTGCAGTTTACTTTCCACTGCATTGCCCTCCCCCAATCCGCCACGCCCCTAATTATTTTTAAGGGTTCTTTTCGAATTGGAAGGACAAATGTGTGGTTCTTAAGTTTTCCTTAAAGTTTTGATAGTTTCCATTTAATATCCACTTAATGGCATCGTTAGTTTTTTGGGTGGTAGAAAATAAAATTTTAAGGGAGCTTGGAATTTCCTGAGATTTACATTCTACATTTAAGTGTTCAGATATTATATATACTCATACTTTTTTTATAGTTTTTAAATAACATTGTGTTTACATTTCAATTTTGATTTAAGGTTTGTTTTCTTTAAAGTTCCTTTTTCATAGAGTGCGGGAAAATTCATTGGGAGTGATTTGTAAGGATTTAGTAATGGAAATGGGTCACGAGTACGTTTATCCTCAACCCATCGATTTCTGCTCTCTTTTCATCCATAGTTTTTCACGCTGTCTATCTCTCAATCCCATCTCGTTATCTTCTCCCCAATTTTTTATAGCGCAGTTTTCTCCTTTCTTCGACAGTGTCGCAGTCTTAGTTTCGCATTGGTGCAAATCACATTAGTCGGCGTGAGTCTTGGCAAAAAATCAGAGAACAGTGAAAGACTGATTGAGCCTGAACTTCGCAGATGGATGTGCACGTGGTGCTCCCTTTTGCACCCTTTCGCACCCTTTCCCGCCATCAACTCCCTCCGGGATCCGGCAATCCCCGCTCTCCTTTTCCTCATTGAAATTGGCAATTTCGTTTTCATTTAACGCTGACGAAATGCATTTCCTGAAATGAGCAGCGACCAGGACGAAGCCGGAGATGGAGTCGTGGTGGAAGGGTCAGGGGATGCAGCAAGGGGGATAGGGGATGGAGGATGGAGGATGTGCCTGGCCCAGAAGTCCACTGGAGCGAAGGAGGCGGACGAGGACGAGGACGAGGACGAGGTCTGCACTCCCCTGGCTTTGCGCAATGTCAGACGTTGCCGCAAGGACGAGAGCCGGAAGTGCAGCACGGCCACTGGGCAATGGCATGGGCCACTCCCCAGGGGCGGTGGCTGGAGGTCAAACGGGCACAATAAGTTTAATATATTGGCATGGACTTAAGCCCAGTCCAGTCCAGTCCAGTCCTGTCCAGGTGGTGCTCGACTGCAGGTGCTCTGCTTTTTTGCAGCAACATAAGACGACCAACATGTGTTCACTGTTCGGGACTCTCGGATAAAGAGAGTTGGGTGGTTGGGGCTCAGATGACTGTCAAGCCTTGTATGCGGACCTTGGCAACTGATTAAGGCATTCTGGCTAATTCCATTGCACCTGTGACACGACACTGCATGCACTTTAATTTGTCTGCTCCTTGTGCCTCTGACAGGAAGATGTCGAGCCGATGAAAGGTCAAGGAAATACGGGTTCAAATTAAGGTGCTGCGTAACGTAATGTAAATGAGATAATTAAGTCCTAACAAGCCGGTCTTCAAGGGCAAGACATTCATGAGTTGGGGTTTCGTACTTGTTTTCCCGAATAAAGTGTGATAATTTCTGATCAAACAGCAAATGAAGATTTAAAGACGATAGGAAAAGCTTTAACTGTAAAAATGTATCCTTAGAAATTGTAATTTATACCCAACTAGTTTTGGTTACTTCACATTCTCCGGTTAACTTAGGTGCGGTGTCGAATTGTAAAAATCCACAGTTCCCTTTAACAGATTCCTTTAAATTTAACTATATTCAAAACTGAGGGATACTTTCTTCGGCTAAGCGGGGTCGAACTTCCTTCAAATTCATCTATATTCCCAGCTCAACTTTTAAATTGCATTTAAAGTTCTCTGATCCCCCCATTAGACAACAAAAAAACGTGTGCCGCGTTTCGTTTCCATTTCAAACCCTCGTTGTTCTTTATTTCGAGTGGACTTAAGTTCCCACCTGACTTCTAGAATGCGAGCTTTAATTCCCCTTCAGAGGGAGCTGCACAAGTTTTGTTCGCTTTATCTGAAACATTGTCCGCTTATCTTCTGCAGAAGAGGGGGGAAAAACAGATTTGTGTGGCTCAGGTCGAACTACAACCTTAGTCCTTGGGTCTAACCCCCCTCTCCCTCCCCTCCATCCTCGCTGGCCATCTGACCTCAAAACTAAATCGAAACTTGCAGTTGCAGTTGCAGGACAATCTCGGCGTTATCCTTCCGCTGTTGTTCCTTCCTCTGGCCGAAGTTTGTGCGGCTCGAAAATTGGAGAGTCGGGAAATGTAACAATTCAAATAAAAAAAAAAAAAGTCAAATACTTTTCAGATCATAGAATCGAAAACCTTTCCTCCCAGTCATTTTATTTCGTTCGGTTTTGGTTATCGTTGTTGTCATTTGTTGTTTATCCTTGCGTATGCATTTGTGCGATGGGCAAACTTACCGAAAGTCCTCGAGTTACAACATGAAACAAGTCGATGCCGGAGACACCTGTAAACGAAAGAAGCGGAGAGGAGAAGAAATCCATTAGTTCAGTTCTTGACAAGGCTGCCAGTTCATTACACTCTACACTCTACACCCCCCACGAAACCACCCCCGAAAGTATTAATGATGCAACTGTCAAAGTTTTCGGGCAGAGACTGTACCTGCTAATGAGGCAACTCCAGATTCCTCAGGTTGCCCCAAGGCGCCCCTTATCTTTTCTGGGTAAATTGAAAAGAATTAATGACAGTTCGGGGGAGTCAGGTGGAGACTGTTGCCACCACGTCAAAGACATGCCAAACATATCACGTAAAACATTAAAATGTTGCCCAGCCAGCAAAGAGGAAAGTGGAGAAATGAGATGGGCAAACAATGTTTGCCTGTGCCAAATGGAAATGTTGTTAAGGAAAATGAACAAAAATAAGTAAGGAAAAAAATACTTGGAATGAATTAATGAAATGGAGTGCTTTGCGTGGGGTAGGTGGTGGCAAAGAAAACAATTAAAAGAATTTATTGCTTCAGTTTAATGAATTTTCAGCTTGTTTGCACGCACACACATGCCAACTTGGGTTGGGAGTCTGCCAGCTCAGCAGTTTCATTCAACCATTTGATGCATGTGGGGGTGGGGGGTGGAGACCAGAGGTTGAAGGTTACAGGTTTGAAGGCCTAAAAAGGCGCCACAGGTGTAAAATGCTTATAAATCTGCGGCCCTTTGTGTGCGTGTGTGTGTGTGTGTGAATGAGAATGAATGTTATTGTTGAGCATTGTTTAATGAAGTTTTTTTTTCTCGTCCCGAATTCAGGATTTGAGCAGCTGCTTAGACAGGAATTGATGGGCAGCCAGGATCTGTTGCAAGGAACGAACGGTGAGCCAGCTGAGACGCGGTGTTACCCGAAATCATTTTAAATGGTTCTGAAAAAATGCTTTTGTTTCGCATTTATCCGTTAAGGCAATTAACAAAGTGAGAAGATATGGGCAAAATCTCACCTGCGCCAACCAGCTTTTTAAGGTACTTGTAATGAAAAACAAAGTTAAGTAATATGTCTCTTTACTACGTTTAAAAACAAATAAAAAGTGATCTTAATAGCATTATTATTTTGATCTACGACGAGCAAGTCATCTAGTATATAAAGTAATCACAATAATAAAGTTTTTCTTAAGGTTGGAATGGAATATTAATAAATTCATTGCTCAACGAGGACGGAAGCTAACTTCGGCAAGCCGAAGTTTTAATTCCCTTGCAGACTTTGCCAAATTGCTAAAAGTGAAAAAGTAACGAAAGGAATAAGGTATACATAAGTAAACTAGATTTGCATCGTTGCAAGTCAATTGCTTTTATACTGCAAAAATGTCATATTTTTCGGGGGGGGGGCCTTTTTCCCTAATCAAGATATGCGTAAATAAATAAGAATTGAAAAATTTTATGTTAGTAGCTTACACGCGCAAAATATTCTGATAATCATCAAATTTTGACCGATTTCACCCTATTGTTCCTATGGGATGCTATAAGAAATAGACGTCCGATCGGCACGCGCTTTCACCTTGATCAATGTATGCATAAAAAAATAGGATTTGGAAAGATTCATGTCAATAGCTTGTATACTGCGTGAAATATCCTAAAAATCATTAAATTTTAACCGATTTTACCCTTTTGTTCCTATGGGAGCTATAGGATATAGACGTCCGATCGTCACGCGCTTTTACTCTGATCAAGGTACGCATAAAAAAATAAGATTTGGAAAGATTTATGTCAATAGCTTTTACACTGCGCGAAATATCTTCCATTCTTGCAAGTTATATCCGATTGTTCCTATGGGAGCTATAGGATATAGACATCCGATCGGGGCGGTTTTCAAACTTGATCTGCGTACACTTGTTTAAGGACGACTGTGAAAGTTTCAGATCGCTAGCTTTTAAACTGAGCTCGCAAACGGTATTGAAACAGACAGACAGACGGACAGACGGACATGGCTATATCGACTCCCCTATTGATCCTGATCAAGAATATATATACTTTATAGGGTCGGAAACGTCTCCTTCACTGCGTTACAAACTTCTGACCAAAATTATAATACCCTCTGCAAGGGTATAAAAATGAATTTTAAATTGCCATTGCGACAAGGTGCATTTTTAGATGAAAGCTTATAACTCAAAGGTAAACGTGGGACAGATCAGTTTTCAAAACAGGAGTGATAAATATGGATTTTTCAGTCAGAGTAGTAATTGTAAAAGCCAGACACTCAAGTTATATTATGGGCTAAGAAGTGTTGATGGAAAAGCTGGTTAGTTGGGAAATCGGACACCTTCTATGCAACGCTTTCCCGGCTTCTTTCCCTCGTTGGTTGGCAGGAAAAGAGTGAGTGGGTGAGAGGAAAATATAGGTGGGAAAGTGGATAGTTACGCGCGGACAGGAGGGCGTTTTAGGTGGGGTCTTGGCTTCTCTTGGCTTCAATTATGAAACAATAAACAATTTGCTTGGCCCTTCCTTGTCATCTCGTTCCGTGTCCTTTTTTGCCTGGCGGCTGCTGCTGTTCTGCAAATTGGCTGCGACACTCGACTCCCCTCCCCTCCTTTCTCCCACACACACACACACACATTTTTGGCTACTGCCTGGCTTGTTGTCATCGCCATTTCGCCGGAAGCAGGTATTTGATAAATTTTTTGTGTCATCTTGTATTTCATTTTTTATGTTCCCATCTTTTTGGTCTGCTCGTGCCGGCATTTCCATGATAACATCCAGCTCTGGTACAAATTTTAATTCAGTTTGGTTTGCTTTTCGGCTTTGCTTTTCAGCAGGACTCAATTCTGCTCACATTTACTGGCTTTTTCTTTTTTTTTTTTGTGTGGCCAGAAGGTTGTTAATTTATTGGAATCCCCTTGCACCAGTCCACTTCGAGCTTGGCAACTGTTCGCAGGGCAACGGATGAGGCAACTTGGCCTTGCCAGCAGTGTGTTGTATTGGTTATTGATTTGGTCCTGCCACCTGGTGGGCTTAAAAAATGAACCCACCTAGTCTTTGATTTTACCGAGCTTAAGTTTCAGGAAAGAGCCCACTTTGCTTAGAGCAGAGGTATTCGAAATCGGTAACAACAATGAAAATAGAAACTTCGAAAACAATAAGCCGTCTTTTAATGGTCATCAACTTCACAAATTAAAATGGAGAGCAGATTATCAAATTTGTGTTTCAATTTAAAACAGATATTTGATTGCCATCCCAATAAATAGCTTTTATTCTATTTCTTTATTTTGGGATAAAGAAAAGGAAAATGATGAGGGAAACACTATTAATCCTTTTAGAATTTGACGACGCTGTGAAGAGTAAAACTTCGACCCTAGAAATTATATATTTATTCTTGATTTGCAACACCAATTGATTAAAACTTGCACAAGTCTATTTAATATTTAAAGTTAGTACAAATTGCATAAGCATATGACCAGGGTACTTCAAGTTTCTTTTTTTTTTCGATGCTGGACATACTTTTCAATTTTCTATACATGTTATCCTTAATTCAGTGAGAATGGGCATTTTTTCTTTGTTGGAAATTTACGCAGTAAAATCCAGGCCAAAGGCAAAAGTCAATTTGCCAAGGTTGTCTGGCTTTGGTGGAAAAGAAAGGAGAACTGCCTGGGAGCTCGTAAATCTTTGCACTTTTCACTTGGCACTGACCACTGGCTTCCTCCCACTTTTGTGGCCTTTAATATTCATTTGTCGGAGTTGAAAAATTGCACGTTTCTCGATTCTCGATTTGGATCCAGATTCGATTTTTTTTCTTCTTTAGAGCAGTTAACTTTTTGGTGTGAGCTTAAAATTGCAATCTGCGGACAGGGTCGAGTAATCGCGGAGTGGGCGGTGCTCTTATTCGCCTACTTTTTGCACTTTGTAGTGGACCGATATCGCCGTTGGCACAGGCTTCGATGAGGTCAGGATATAAAGCCTTAATTTATGCAACGATTTCCCTGCGCAACGTGTTTATCGAGCGTCTTGCACAACAACATTGCGCTCAATGGAAGGTGTAGCAAAAAGGATGGGAATAAAATTATAAGACAGATAATGGGCTATTCATATTGGAAGACCCCTTTAGCTGAACACCAAGCATCCGAAACGGATTTAATAAGCCCGAAATTGCAAGACGAGCTTCAGTTTCTGTCAGCAGAGCAATAATAGTTCACTTAAATTGCGACAAAATTAAGGTGCGTAGAGAAGTGTTTTCAAATTACCAATAAAGGTGTTTCAAAGAATGCAGTTAAAAACGTATTTCGTAATCACGGCCATTAAGTCACAACCCGTATTTTAATTTTTTTTTATTCTTTACTCTATTAAAAAATATAACAGGGATAACTTTCTTTTATCAGGTAGACCAAACTGCCAATAACTTATTTTTTAAAAACTATGTCAATGAAACTAATATGAAGAATTCAACGCTGCTTAAAAAGTCACAAAATGAAAAATGCATCTACAATTAAGGACATTTGGGAAACAGTTCTGGATTTTGTCGCAAAGAGACAACATTTTGGTGTGAGAGGGGAAAGGCAACCAGATGCATATGGTATGAGGTATCTGGGATATGGTTGAATGCCTGGATGGCTTGGTGGGTTGGCTGCTCCACGAGTGCTGAATTCTGGGAGTTGGGAGCTAAGAGCCAAGAGCCAAGAGCTAAGAGCTGGGAGATTGCATTTTACTCGAGCAAACTGGGGCGCAGGATAACACACGAGAGTCTGCCGTTGTTGCGGCTTGTGTGGATGTTGCTGCTGCAGTTGCAGTGTTGCAATGTTGCAAGTGAGAATGCATCATTAGTGCAGGAAAGCCACGTGTTGCTGGCGGAAAGAGCGAGCGGGGCACTCGAGCTGCAATAACCCACTGGGAAATGGGTAAACCACTCTCGAAGGAGGGGAAACCATGTGGCAAATGAGGCTAGAACACAAGTGAATCCAGGCAAAACCAGAGAAGACGTCCTCGTCTCGCCGTCTCCGTCGCCAAGTGGCAGTGATGGATAGATCCCGGCAATGGATGGAACAGGACAGCAGTCAACGTTCATTTCCTCGCCGGGAAACTAATATTCAAGCAAGCAGCAGAGTGCAGAGTACCGAGAAAGATATACATGTTGGAATCCGTGCGGTTGACTGAATTTTCTCGAACAGGAAGATTGAGTTATCAATGGGACATTAAAGCCAGGACATCAGTGGTATTTAATATACTAAAAACTTCTATACCTATAGATATTCATTTAATGTATCTCAGGTTTTCGCATTTGAGTCATCTTTAACATAAAATAAAGAGGTTTGGGTAAATGATATGAAATATGGTTAAGCCGTTCCAATACTATCTTTAATTACCTTATTATACCATTAAAAAATATTTTAAGAAAAATATAAAATACATGTTTCCTAATATAACAATCAAGTCTATGCTATAAATTTTCGTCATATTTTCCTACAATTACTAAATGACTCTCGCCTCGAATGGTAATTCAAATTTTTGTTTATTATTTACCCAAAACATTATTTTAACTTTATCAAGTCGTTTTTAAAACTTTACATTTTCTATTCCATGTTAGTTGTTGATTACTAATAAACCTTGTAAAGTAAATGAATAGTTTTACTAAGTCATTTAATTAATTTCCAAAAATACATTGCTTATAAAAACATTGTTATTAGCAAGTGGTTAAATAAACAGAGAAAATTGCGTGATTTTATAAGCCATCCAGTGTCATGTATTTTTAGAATGTTTACCGACAATTTGTCACCTGTGTGATTGTACAGGCAAATTAAGGAGGCGCCTCAGGTCCCGATGACTTAATACGCTCAGCACAAGCAAAACAAGTCAAATTTCCGGCTGATAGAAACAAAAACTCTCTCCAAATCTCAAAGTAATTTCGTTTTGGTTGTAGTTCCCATTTAGTGATACCCGTATTTAGCTGTCGCCGAGGACCCCTCACGATGCCCAAACGCACTCCGTACACCTGGTTGCAGCCGGACTTTCCCGGCGATGGCAGCGACATGTCCTGGCAGGATCCGACCCTGCTGGTCATCTGCCAGAACGCCGACGTGGACACGGCGATGCAGCCCCTCCTGCGCTCCCTGCAGCAACCCTTTGCCCCCGGACTGGTGGCCAGTGTCTTCGTGCACGAGACGATGCGCAACGCCTTCTGCGAACGGGTGCGCTCCTCCATGGAGCTGATGCACCGCCAGGCGGCCAGCCACGCCCACTACCGGAGGGCCGTCGAGATGGTGGACTGCCTCCATGCGGAAGTGGTCAGCATGCTGACGCCGGACGACATCCGCTTTCAGTTCAAGATGTCCGTCGGCTCGCCGGTGATCGTGTGCGAATTCGATCAGAGTTTCTTTGGCGGATCACGGCCCAGTTCGGTGGTCACGCTGCACACCTTCCGCCACGCCTCCGAGCTGCCCCGCCTCCTGGCCAACGAGCGGGTGCCGTTCGTGAGTGCCGCCGTCTGGGGCAAGAAGATGGCCACCGTTTACGAGGCGGCCCTGCATCTGGACCTCACCGTCGTCTACATCAACTGCCAGGCTGTTCCGCTAACTCCCGTCCAGGAGTTCCTCGAGGCGAAGCAGCCGCACGTGGTGCTGGCCAGGTACCATCACTTCGAGGTGATCCTACACGGCGCCCAGCACCGGGTGATCGTCTATCCGGCCAGGGTGATCTGGGAGCCACCGGTCCGGGCGTCGGCCGGAGCCGAAGACGAGCCCCCCTCGGAGGGCAGGAAGATCGCCACCCATCGGAAGTCGAAGGACAAAGCTCGAGGCCTCGCCAAATCTAGTCTCAGATCTTTCTCAAAAGTTTAAGTAAAGTCCAGTTAAATTACCAGTGTAGGGGTATGATATAAATATCCCCAAAAATATAATTTAAAACCGTGGAATATATAATTTAATTGTTTATAGCTTTTATTTAGTTTTAAGTCCTGGCCACAATCACTGCTGGCTATCAACTGATCTCGCTCTCCGCTCACAACTCGCTCCAACCCCCAATTCTCTGATAAATGAGAGCGATGAGAGCAAAAGAGAGATAGAGAGCCCAGCGAGAGCAAGCTCTACAACAACAACAACGAAGGAATACAGTAAATTTTACATAGTAATAGGTAGCAATCCCGCTACACAAGTACTTTAAGAGTGTCTATCAGGGATTATTGCTTGCAAAAGGAGGCCACGAATCTTTATTAGATCTTTATTAATTAAATGATTATCCCTTTATTAATATTTCGATCACTTCTGGGAAACCTTTTCCGGGTTCCCGACACACAACACAATCGCTTGAACTCTTGCAATAGTTTTTTCTTGGCAAGCGGTTATCCTTGTATCGGCTCGTTGATCATTTGTTTCTGCTATCTGTGGCCTAGGCTCTCATATGTATCTGTTTCGTCCTCTTATCCCTTTTATAAGTCCGCAGTCTGGGCCTTCAGAGGCATCCCAAAGCCATAAACAACACCCGACGCGTATGTAAGTGGGCGAGAACACAAAAATAGTTCAAGTGCCTACTTTCAGCAAGCCATAGCACTTAGTCGTGTTTCGCCGCTAACCCTTCGACCACCCTCCACCCACCACCCACTATCCACCTCCCATGGCCCACCACCACCCCCACTTGGATGCCCCGCTCCACATTCAGTCATGCCACATTGCATCTATCCGCGATTTTCGCAATGAGTTTCACTTAACTTTTGCGTCACTTAAATGTAATTTGTGGAACTTTTTGGCGCAGCCTGTATGTGTGTGTGTGTGTGTATGTGTGTGTATGTGTGTGGGGCCGTGGCACATTCAAGATGGGGGGAGGGGGGAGGTGTATGTGTGTAGCTGTTGTTGGCCATTCGATTGCATTCGCTGGCGGCATCGCATCGTTCGCCACTTTTGAGTGCATTTCAGTGTAATCAAGCGCCCACTTCAGGAGTCCTTCTCAGTCGAACCCCCCTACACAAACCATCCCCCACCCCCCCCACCACTTACACGAAACCCCATTTTGCAACCCGCACTCTGTTGCAGTTTCATGCTTTCTAGCATTTCATCATTTGTTGCCAGCTTTTGCCTGCCAACAACAAAATGTTCTCTAGTTTTTTATTCACCATTTCGATTTTGTGAGCCTACGGAAAAAGAAAAGTGGGGGAGAAAGTGAGGCGGTGGGCGGTGGGCGGAGTGCATGGGTCTGGTTGCCCAGCCCTTATGCATTGTTTTCATATTTACCACCCCTTTTTTGGCGCCTGGCCGTGTGTTTGAGTGGCCTTTTAATGCAGCCGCTTAGCGCGCGTGTTGCAATTCAAGTTGAGTTGTTGCCGCTGTTCTGTTTGCCCTGCCGTTGGCAACGATATTCATTATTTATTTCGCTGACCCAGTTGCCGCCTGGTCCATGCCCTGACCCAATTTCCCAATCCCAGTCCCAATCCCACTCTCAGCCATTCAGTTTGCTCTCCGAAATGGCTCGAAAAACGAAGAACAGTTTCGTTCATTCGATCGAACAGAGGTTCCTGTCTTATCGGATCTTCACTTTAATTGGTTAAGGGGAATAATATAGATCAACGTCTTTTTAATTTGGTTCTATCACAAGGCCTCTAAGCAAACGAAGCAGGCAAACAGGTCAGTAAAGTCAGTATAAGTCTATTCTTAATTTACGTCCACTAAATTATGCATTACAGGATACTTTCGACACTGCAGTCAAAAAAAGAATCTTGATATGAATTCTAAGAAAATCCCGAATACCATAGAATTTTATAAAATGAATAAGGTTATTTTATGTTATAATAAAGAATATTCATAAGGAAAGATATAAATTTCAAAATAAGAAACTTCCTACATAAATTCAACATTACTTTATTGATCTACACAATTTCTAAAGTGACTATTTCCACATAAGCCAAATAATTCAAAGATGAATGATATTTTTAAAGGACTCTGCTGTAATTGGCCGAGCAGTAAGGACTTTAACATCTTGATTTAAGTCTCAACTGACTGCGATAGAAATAACCATTGCTGTGACACCCATTCAAAAAAAAAACTACAATGCTCTTGAACAAAAGAGAACATGAAATGATTAAGGTGAATATTGGAAAAGAAGTAATGGACAGAAGGAGTTCAAATCCGATAGAGAGCTACTAGAAAGAATCTGGCGGTAGGTCAGGAGTAAGTGGATCAAGCGGGGGCAAAACTGGATTGGATGGACAGCATCAAATTGAGTGGAAGATATTGTATTAGACGGGAAAAGACGACAGGACATGTTGTGAGAAATGGCCAAGAGAAGGGGACTACAAAGACGAAAGGAAAGCCAAAGTCAGAGATGAGCGGAATGAATGGAACAACAAATCCAACTGAATTCATCCATCCCGTCCTTTGTCATTCGCAGCCCGAGGCAACGAGGTCCTTCCTGCGACAATTACAAAATTTAGATTATGTTTTTTTTTTGCTTTTTTTTCACTCTGTTCTTCCCACAAACAATGCAGGCTGAATGGTGGTGGGGGTGTTGGTGGGGTCTGTGGGTCGTGGTGCTGATTGACAGGAAACAACGCCAACAAGTTGTTGACGGCACTGCCACAAAAGGGGGCGGCGTGGGCGGAAGGGGGCGTGGTGGAGGGAGCAGCTGTTGCCCGAGTTGGTGCTGAATTAACTTGCATTGTACGGGGGCAGACAAAGCCTGGACGATGGCAAAAGTTGGAGGCGCGACAGAGGAATGTATATAGTGAATGGGTGGTGGGAAAAGCTGAGGGAGGGGCTGGGGGGCAGCTACTCGGCAACTTATGCAGCGAAATGTTTGCCGTCGTTCGCTGCCATTGTGCGACGGCGTTTAAAAGTCTTGCCCTGCCACGCCCCGTCCCGTTCCGCCCATCTTAGTAACTTTTCGACCAACCGCCTGCCACCCCCTCCTTCCGGCTCACCTTAGCACCACCCACCACCCACATATTCCGTTGCATCTCGGAAGTTCGCACACTTCTGCTTACAAGGCATACACAATTTGCTTCTTCATCACCTACACAGGAAAATAATTTGAATTTATTAATAAATTAATAATTCGTTTGTTATACACCTTATTTAATTTATATTTAAAATTTATTTTGTATTCAGCTTAGTGTCAAAAAGCAATGAATTTGATTTATGTCCATTCAAAGAATTTTGATAGGTTGTAAAGATTAATATTGAATGACTTTTGACTTGATTCTTGGCTAGGACCTAAAAAAAAAAAACAGAAATTTCAATTGAAATGTCAATTTAAAATGTCCAAATGTGTCTTGATTTACTTATGTAAATATATATTTGATATAAGTAGCTTGAAATCGTTTTCTTTGCTTAAAATGTTGTCTTGTTATGTTTAACATGTTCAAAATGTCATTTTAATATGTTTCAAATGACAAGTTAATATGTCTAAGATGTAATTGTAAAAATTTATATTTGACATTCTATCATTTCTATTTGATGTAAAATAAGTTTCAGGTTTAATTTAGGCAGCATGAATGTAGCCATGTATTGAATTCATAGGTTTATTGTAATACATTAATGATTAGAATTTAAAACCAGACTTGAAAACTTCAATATTATGGCGCTGTGTTTTGGTATTAAAATTGATTTCAACTTGTACTAGTTTTTTATGCCATGCCCAATGCTTTTAACAATATTAAGGGCTAACAGTATAAGCAGATAGAGAATTCCATCGAGTTTAACATTCGCAAGTATTAAGTGTCAAGTGGCAATTGGAGTGGGTTTTTTTGACGGTGTGGGGACATTGATGTTCGGATGCAGTGCAGCCTGGCAGCCTCCTGGAGATAGCTGGCCAAGTGCTGGCCAATCCGCCGTCCTCGAGGAGGAGTACCCACCCGCCTCCTTCCAAGGACTCTTCTTTCAATAGCTTTTCACTTGGATGGACTGGCGAATGCGAGGGGGAGGTGGTCGGTGGTGGCTGAACGGAGGCTGGCAGGTTGGAAACTTCTGCTCCTCCGGCGGCCCCAGTGAATTCCCCATGCCGCTGGCCAGGTGCTGTTGCCACTGTTGTACGGAAACACTACAAGGATAATGGCAGCAGCAACAACAACTGGTTCCGAACAACAATGAGTGGCTGCCTCGACGTCGCTGCCATGTTGCAAAAGTAATTCAATTTGACTTTTTGTTTTGAAGCTGTCGAGTGGCACAAGGGATGAAAGGGGCGGCGTGGCAGCGGGGGCGTGGCAGGGGATGCTGCAGTACTCAAGGATTGGCAAGAACAACGCCAGCTGGCCAAAGAAACTTTTCGGGGGCGGTGGGGTGTGGTTGTGTTGGCCATGACGGTGTATAAGCTGCACTCTCGACGGCCTGCCAGAGTGGTCGAGAGCGTCAATTGATTTAGTCATTGAGTTATTGCCGAGTTGACGGCCCTCGCCTCGGGGCACTCATTCCCTTTCCACTTCCGCCCACGTCCACGCCCCTTTAAGAACGGCTGACATACCTGAGCCGACCCTGAATGAAATCCTGCGATATTCTAAACAAATAATGTCAAGCGAAAAGTAAGTAAAGGCCGCAGTTGATTTTTAAGGCATAAGATCAATATCCATTTTGAAAAAACAATTTGTGGAAAATCAACCCATAAATATGTTGCAATGTCTCTAAATTAAACCGATTATATCAATATTTTGAAGTTAAAAGCGATATTTGGCATTTCGAATCCACATAGTAACAACAGGTTTTTTTATAGAATATTAAACGAGATAGTTTTATTTTTAAAGTACATCCCCAGCGAAAGGTAAAAAACTTGCTTAACAACCAGTTATCAATCCGAGAACAAATTTAACTTTAAGCCAAGATCTTAGCCGAACAATACATTTCATCTGGCCTGTCAAGTCCCCACCGAATGTCTCCATCGCAAAACAATGGAGCTCAATGGAATATATTTAACTAAGCACTCGGCCCTTGCAAAACAGGGTCCAGCATGGAGATGCGAACATTCCATTCAAATGCTATGCAATTAATGCTCGAAACTGTGTACGTGGGCATGCCAATGCGGCATAATGCTTTAATCTCCTGCCCGCCCGACCATATGGCGCCGCAGTCCATCATTGGAAGGCAAATCACAGCTGGCCCCATATTAATTAAATAATAATTTCAGCAATTTGGTTTTGATTACATTTACCCATCCCCATCCTCCCACTGCGTTTGCTGAACAGGCCGCAAAACGACTGCGTCGACAGGGAAGACACCTTAAGTGAGTCCTCCCCAGTTGCCGGAGCCGCTCCCCTGGGGCAAAATATGATTTGTGGTCAAGACGGGCGACGAAAATGAAGAAGCCATAGGCCAAAATTAACAATTAAAGTAAGCCAGACCCGGATCCGGAGCCCAAAAGCGGAGGTGCGGACAAACAAACTGGCAACTGGGTGCTGAGTGCCGAGTGCCGAGTGCCCGGTAGTTTGAGTGGCAGGGCAAACAAACAAAGGGCCAAGATATAATATACATGTTTGGGATTTGCCAAGGGAGTGGGACTGGGTATATGTCTTAGTTGGGATCGGGGACTACAGACTGGGGCTTTGACTTTGACTTTGACTGGTCCTGCCGAGAGCAGTACAACTGTTTGGGCTCCGATTGCTGAAGTTTGGTGTGGCGGGAAGTCCATAATAGTTGCTGGGATTCCGGCATGAAACACCACACCGCACTTTCGGAACTCAGAGCCAGCCTTGAGCACTCGAGTTGTGAGTACTGAGTACTGAGTACCGAGTACCGAGTACCGAGTACTGCCTGCAGAGGCAGTAAATTGCATTTAAAATGCCATAAATTAAGAGACAACAACTGACGATGGCGCCGATGCTGAGGTCGGGCCATTGCAGTTTCCACTTTTCGTGCGAGCGGCTATTAAAATGCATTAAAATTGTTTTTAATGTCAGCTGCATAGATGCACACACACACACACACACACAGACAAAAGCACGTTGTGTAAGCTACACCGGATAAAGGTCACACACACATAAGCCGGCGCTCGAATGCATGCATTAAAAAATAAATTTGAAAAAATAAGCACAAAGCGCTGCGACCTCGCTCCCCCCTCCCCCAACATCCCCCCTCTGCTAATCCAATTTGTCATAATTAAATTACTTTAAGCCACTTTCCACTTGCCAGGACTTTTTTCCACCCGCCTGCCCACTCTTGAAAAGTTTTGAAGGCCGCACTTAGCGCGCGCATAAACCTCAATTAAATGCTCGCTCCGAACAAAGGGGAATCGGAGCGGGAAAATCGGTGAAGGGCAGCGGGAAAAGTGGGAAAATGGGGAAAAATTGGGAAAAAGCGGCTAAAATGCGGCAGGGCGGAAAAGTGCAGCCTGCTTTCGGGCGCATTAATATCGAATGAGAAATAATTACAAGAGCTTAACCAGGCGATTTCGATGCTCATTACACTGCACTCGCTGGTCGGTCATTTGACATCCCCTCCCCCGTCCAGCGGCCACGCCCCCTTCCCGCCCACATCAGCCGGAGAGATAAAGGCAGACACACACATAAACAATTATTAATACGACGAGCCATTAAATGGCACCGGCAATAAAATGAAAAGTGCCACCACCTTTAGGAAATCATAAAGCGATGGGAAATTGGGTGGAAAAAGGAATGCAGAGAAGTAAAAGATAGGTGATGCAAGTCATTTATCGCGAAAATGCGGTTAAAGAAAAGGTTTAAGTCCACAAGTTTTTTGTACATCAGCAGTCCATGCTTTAAACTTGAATTAACTTGTTTTCCTTGCTTCCTTAGTTGTATTACTCATACGCAGCGTTGTCTTTTGTTACATGATTTTAATAACTGTAAAGTAGATAATCAATGACATAAGTTTAGCCCCCAAGTTTTTTGTGTTTCTTGAAAAAACTATTTTCCTTGCTTGCGTAGTTTTATTGATCATACGCTGCGTTGCCGTTTGCTAACAGATAAAAGTCAATGTGAAATAAACTAAGTCCGGATAAATACATAATAAATTAACCATTAAAGAAAATTGTTTTAAATAGTCAAATTACATACACAAAAAGAAAAATTAAAATTTTATTTTATAAAGGGGAATATCAAAATTATTAAAAATTAAACTTAACCTTTAAAGAAAATTAATTTAAATAGTCAAATTATATACACAATTATATACATATTCACATTTCTACTGCTTGTTAACTCATTAAAATCAATTACAAATCGACATTCATTAAAATGAGCTGAGGCTCTCAGTTGAAAACACATTGAGTAAGTTTACAACGTTAACATTGTTTCGCTTTGTGAAAATAACATAGAAATGCATTTCGTAATTGTAGTGTTAGAGGATATCAAATAAAATCAAATAACATTTAATTTTAATTAAAAAACGATGACTAATTTACTTATAAAAGGAAATTAAAATGTTTTTAATACTCAAATGTACAAAGTGTATTCCATATATTGTTCGAATGTAATGAATGCCCAACTAATTGGCTAATGACAAATGAAAGAGGAAAATTTGAAAATGTTTTTGCGCAATTACGAAGATGCATTTTGTTCGAACAGTCAATTCAATGAAAGCAGTCACAATATTAAAGGAATATGTGTTAATTAATATGCGTTTTAGATGCAGTCAGTTGGCAAGTACAAGAAATAGGATAAAATTAAAGTGAGATCTTAAAACAATGGTTATTGTTGGTGTATTTGTTTTTAAAGCAGATTAGCTAAGGAAAATAGCTTAATGGCCCTGGCCATATTTCGAAAGCAAAACTAAAAGCATATTGTGTTCGCCTAAATATGTGCAAATGAAATGTGCATCGAGCGTAAAAATTCAAGCCTCATCAGCTTAGCGCTTAGTGCGACCATTTACCCGGAAAATCTCCGGTAATGGGAAAAAAAAAAATCAATTAATTGGAATCGTGCATAATGAATGTCGGACAAACGTGTTTACAAGCCCGAAAAGGCAAACAAACCGATTTCCGATGACAAAATTACTCATTTACAATGCAATTTTGACGCTATATAAGAATCGTGTGCATACACGTGTGTGTATATGTGTACGTACATAGCACTACATATGTACACGTTACCGAGCATACATATATTACATTGTATCCTGGACGCTTTTGTTTCGAAGGACAGTAAATCATTGACCGAAATTGGTGCGCTTCAGTGGAGAGCTGAGCAAACACGGCGTAAATTAATAAATATTAAAATGTCCAGCCATGTCCTGGCCACCCCTCCATCTCGCTTCCTCCTGCTGACTTACTCATCTGGCACTTGAAAATGAACAAAGCGATAAAAAGCACAAAACACTCAGCCGAGGGGAGTGAGGGGGAATAGAGCAAACAAACTTCTGAGCCATTACACAACAAAATGGCGTTAACAGCGCAGCAAAAATGGCGAACATCCGGTTGGGTTCGCCACAGAAATACCCTTCTGGGATTTCACTTGCTGTTGAAAATTGTAGCATTTGGTAATGCCAGCATACCTCATCACATTTGCAGGGTGCATGGAAACCAAGCGAAACGATATATAAACAACAATTCAAATGCAAAACACACACACACACACACACACCCACTGCACTGCACGTATTGAAATAATATTTTTACATTTCATGTTGCCAAAAGGTTTATTCAGCGAGCAGACGGCAGTGAAAACCCTCTAAAGGCGGCAAAAAATAAAGAAGTGCCGGAAAAAACCAAGTCCAACCACAGACGGACAGCAGCTCCGCGGGGAACCACCGAAAGGGGTGAGTGGGGAGCGGGGCTCCCGAAATATGCAATGATAATCAGAAAGGCAAACACGAAGTGAAAACTCCATGGGGGCCATCAGGATCAGCATTTGCCTCCGCATCTGCATCCGCATCAACGTCAACATCAGCAGGCGAAATGCTGTTGGTTTTCCCATTGGTTGCTGATGTTTCTGATTGTGATTCTGCACTCAGAAAATAGAATTGCCTCAATTTAAGGAATTATGAACTCGAGTGCCCGAAATGTAGGTTTAGGAAAGTGAACGCATGGCCATTCATTAAACGTTTAAGGCCATAAAATGTAGGGAGTTTGGGTTGGAATGGGACTCTAGTTCAGCGGTGGTCACTGAATACGAACAGAATATAATATTATCTTCGTTCAATCATTTTTAGATATTTATGCATGTTGATATACTCTTAAGGTTTTTTTAAGTACAGTTATTTATACACCAAAAAACGTAAATTTTATTGAATATTTTCAAAACTTTTATTAGTACATTTGCATATCATACTAAGAAGCTCTCTAATTCAGAATTTCAGAAAGTCTTTCACAAATTCCTTTCCATTATAAACAGAATAATAATATGTACAATATTACATTAAATACCTAATCTGAAAAGTGGTGTTTCAAGTGAGATAGTATATTTTTGAAAGTTCAATTCATTCGAATCCCAGACATACAAAGTACTTAAAGCTAAAACACCTAATAAAGAGGCTAGGTACAAAGACCTAGGATCATATCACGATATTTAGAGTCCTTTGTATGAGCTTTAAGTTCATAATTTTTTCTGGCTGTGATTCTGAATCAGCCGCTTCTGTTTGCCAGTCAATCAAGGCACAGGGAGCACTGTGGCGGCACCACCACACCACTATGTGTGGCTTTGGCTTTCGGTGCCCCACCCAGCACCACACGAGCAGCACTAATTGTGATGGTTTAATTGGCCAGGCCAAGCACAGCCACATTATTTAGAGGCATTTTTAAAGTCAATGACAATTGGACCGGCAACAGGTCAATTTAGTCCTTGAAATAGAAATATAAATGCCTAACTGCATAATCCTCAACGATATACCTGTCACCAATTAGCACAAATGCCAATTAGCTTTGCTGAAATATTTATAATAACTAATTATGATCTGTAATAATACTTTACTGCAATGCATATTTAATAAAGTAATGCTTCTGCCAATTAATAAATAATTTAACTCTAATTACCCAACCTTTTTGCCTAATTCGAAACTTTCCTTATTATTAAAAAAAAATAAAATTCTATCAAATTAGCTGCTGTTGCGCTTATATTTCCTTGACCTGCATTATTTACGAGCTTCTCGCTTACCACTTCACTATTTATTTATTTACATGCAACATTTCAATTAAATTTCAATTTATTTCTGCAAGCTCATTGATTATGCATGGCAATTAATTTTATGCAATTTTCAGTACGCAATATTTTCAATTAGTCGGGCAAGTGGAGGAGGCCAGCAGGCGAGGGGGTCTGAGGGACTTAGACAGCATAATATGCTAACTATCCACCCGGAGCCACCACACCCACTCGCTGTAATTAATACAGTCCGGGTCTGAGGCGGCATTCCAGAGATTGGTTGGCTTCAGTTGCATGAGAAAGGATTATGCAGAGGACGGGCCTAGTCCGGAGATACAGAGAGGGACATGCTAAAACAGAGGCAGGCATATTGAATGTCCGAGGAGCAGACAATTAGTTGCTCATGTGACAAATGCAAGGCCAGGCAAAATAAAGTGGACCCAACAAAAGACGAAAAAATGGGGGAAAGGGAGCCGGGCTGAGTTGGCATCTAAAATTGCATTTAAATAATGAAAAAGGCTTAAACAAAAGGCCGGTCAAACAATGGCAAACTGCAGCCAAATGGCCAACAAAAGTCGAACCGAGAGGAAAAACGGACGTGGGACGAGGGAAACAAACGAAGGTTGAAAGGAAGGACGGAAGGAAGTAACTTGGCTCAAATCAAGAACATGTAAATACAGTCAGGCCAACGTTTGACGCTTGGCTAGCCACTGTCCAAACTCCTGACCCCTGACCCCTGACCCCAGTAGCACGGATAAGAGAATTGTAAATTACAGTTGCATTCATTCAATTCCCGCCAAGGGATTCATGAATAAATAATGGCGCAACCCTGCTCCCACTCTGTCATCGGATATAGCTCATATACTTGTACATATATATATATATAGAGGGCGTCTGCCGAGGGAAATTTGAGACTCGCCTCATTAGCACTTTGTTTGCCCCGGCCACGCTGCGTATACGTAATAAGCGATATCACACCACAGCACACCGAACGCAATGCAAATAAGAAGCTAATTAGGCGCTGATTGATGTCTCTTCACAGCTAGCCACCCAACGCCAGTTGGCCAGCTACACAATATGGTAATGAATGGCAAACGATGGGTCTGCTGTCACTGCCACTGTCACTGTCCCAAAATGTCCCAAAAAGATAGGGAAACCTCAATGCGCTGCCAATGGGAATTGCATAACCATTGCAATCCCGCCTTTAGGGGAACCGCAGAAAGCAGGCGGCTGGAACTAAGCGCCTTAAGGCAGCATTTTCCGATTTCCCGACATTTTCCGTGCCAGTCTCTCTTTTCCAAAAAGCCAGCCGCCCCCTCCACTCATCAGCTGCCAGTTGTCGATTGTCAGTTGTCACTTGGCTGCCTCGTGTGGCCTGCTAATGCGCTGCGTAGCGTTGCATTGCACTGTGATGCGTCGCGACGCGACTCACATCTGAATGATGCAGCAACTGTATGTCGCAGGCTGCAAAATGCCAACTAGCAACTGGCAGGACCAGATAGGCAGCCCACTAATTGCCACCGAACGGAAGGCAGGCCATGGGATCACGTTAGTTATGCCACTGGGTTGCGGGGAGGTGGGGTTCCATGCTTAGTGAACGACTTTTTGCTTAAAAGTACAGCAGTTTTGTATTTTAATTAGTACACATACTCCTTGAACAAAAGAAACACTAATGAAATTGCAGCCAATAAATTGAAAACACTTGCAATAACATTAATATCAAGAATAGAAACCAACTTCAGCCAGCCAAAGTTGTTATCCCCTCACAGTCATTATTAAGTCATTCGGTTTTAATGCATAATCAATTTAGTGATTACCTCTAAAAGTTAGCTTAAAAACTTAACAATGTGATTTAATTAAACGTGAGCTAGCCCATAAAGCTAAGAAATTATACTGTTTAAATTAAAATGACCTAAGTTGCAAGGTGAAAGTGGAAGTTTGTATTTGGTAATTAGATTAAATTTATTTGTGAACAAGTTAGTGCAGGAAATTGTTTTGATTTACATCACTTTGCACTTTGGCCGGTGAGTTTCTCGGACTCCGCCAGAGGATTATGTCCCGGATGGCCATCATCATCGGACGGAACTTGGTGCGCTCCCAGTGGATGTTGTCGCTGCCGCGTTCTATCAGGATCTTGATCAGCCGCTCCATGCCGTCCATATCCCGCAGGATGGTCTTGAAGAACTTGCTGAAGAAGTTCAGTTCCCTCGACGTGGACAGGCACTCGACCAGCGGCCTCATGAGATCGACCACCTTGTTGGTGGAGTTGCTGCAGCTTTTGGGGCGAGGGAAAGTATAACTCTCAGATGAGGAAGCCCCGATCCCGTTCTGCTCCGGCTTGTGGTTCACTTACTAGTTGCGTATGAGCTGCATATTGGCGGACACGTATTTCTTGGCCAGCCGGTAGCCCACCGTGTTGGAAACCACCGCCTTGAAGGTTCGCCTGGCGTTGTGCTTGCGCACGCCCACACTCTCGAAGGTCCATTTGAGGACTCGTTCCAGGGCGAAGGTGTTCCGCGAACAGGCCAGGGCGGTCAGGAGCGACTCCTGCTCGGCGGCGAAGTTCGAGCGCTGGTACATCGCCTCCACGGTGTCCCGGTCCGACTCGGTGCCGAACTTGACCGCCGTGCAGAAGACCATCTCCCGCTCCCGAATGGTCATCCAACCGGCCTTCGCCGGCGTCCCCTTCGCGAATTCCTGGCGGGCCAAATTCAGGCAGGCGGGCAGCTCGTACTGGCAGGCCAGCCGCAGGATCATCGGCCGATGGGTCATGTTGCCAAGGGATTTCGAGGAGATCACCTTCTCGAATTGCCGCTCCAGCAGGATGCGCATAAAGGTCTGGGCAAACCGAAAAAAGCAAAAGGCCAAAATGCGTAATTCGGAGTTGGCTAAACGCCATTGAGAAATCAACTGATAGTCTACATAGTCTTACTTAGAGATTACAACTTTCCTCAAACCAATTTCATTTAAATTTCTTCAAAATTTAATGATTCTGATGTCTCTAACAAAAAATCAATGTAATGGTAACTTTAGACGTTGAGTTGATTTGCTGTTTCGGAATAATTTATTTTCTCAGTAAAACCTTAGAAAAAGATTTGTGGGTCGGCAAAACGCAAAAGACGAAATTAAATTACTTCTCTTTTTAAGTTTTGTGATTTAAACTTTATCATCGCATTTAGACTTTGTGATTCCTAACAAATTGACTTCTTGTTAACTTTCACTGACAGACTTGAACCTTAACATGATATAAAAAGTCATCATGTGGAAAAGGTTGGAAAAACTGCTGAACAGAAATGTTTTTATAGGCAGCCGAATATTATATTATGTTATGATTTGCCAAATTCAACTGTTTTATGAGAAATATGGTGGACCCTAAGACTTGCCCCTTTTTAAAAACTTCAGACCATTACTCAGATCTAAAGTGACTTTACATACGGAGTAAACATATCAGTTCTTCGCCTGCAGACCCACCTTGTAAATGCGGTAGCTGTGGCTCTTCTTGGCCACGTTGTTGATCCGCTCGAAGTTGTCCTTCGTCGCGGCCCACACCACGTACTCGTCCTCGTGCCTCAGGTAGCCGAGGATGCCCAGGGCCATGGGGTACTCCATGACGCCGCTCCAGGCGAGGCTGAAGAGGTCATCCACCAACTGGGCCCGGTTCACGCGATGGATGAGGCGAAACTTGACCGGATCTGAAAGCGTCTCGTTGAGCAGCTGCCAGTTGTGCAGGTCGTAGTTGACCCGCAGTGGAGCCGAGTGCTGAACATTGAGCAGCAGCCAGTCGCTCGGCCCGGCCATCAGCTTCTCCAGGCGGACGGGCGTGGCCTGGCTGCTCCTCTGGGAGATGGTGCAGGTGAGCCAGGGGATGGAGGTGGTGGCATTCGATTGGGGGCACTGGGGACAGCCGTAGCTGAGCGGGACCCACCAGCAGGTAGCCTTGGTGGCCCGCTGTCCCGCCTGCGGATTGATGAAGAACCGCTGCTGGCGCACCACCGCCGACTGGTCATCGTAGTTCCGGGTGACGGTGAGCAGGGGATAGCCCGGCTGCTGCAGCCAGGACTCCATCAGGCGCGTGATGTTCAGACCCTTGCCCAGGCGGCCATTGCGGTCCACTTGCAGCTGCAGGACGTCCCAGAAGTCCGAGGTGGTGGCACTGCGGTTGGCGTAGATCACCAGGAAGCGGCGCAACGCCATCTGCCACGCCTCGTCGCCCATGACGCGGCGCAGCATGTCCAACAGCACGGTGGCCTTCTGCACCTTCATCTCGCTGTAGGCCGCCCAGATGTGGGCCTCATCCGGCACCACCGTCGTCACCAGTTCCGTGTTCTGGTGCGCATCGAATTCCAGCACCTTCAGGTAGAGCTTCAGGGCGTGCCGCTCCTGGTAGGCCCATTCCGGACGCAGATCCTCCACACCGAAGCGGGAGAGGAACAGCGCGAAGGCGTTCTTCAGCCAGATCTCGTGCCACCATTCCACGGACACGAGGTTGCCGAACCACTGGTGCACCACCGTCACCGCCACCGCCCGTGCCACGCCCTGCTGGTCGGCCATCGAGCTGCGCTGGCTGTCGTACAGGATGGACTCCTCCGAGAAGGTCGGCAGGCCGCAGTTCTCCTTGGCCCCGAACGCAAAGTCAGGGAGGGCCATCTGGTCGATCTTCTTCTGCCGGAAGGTGCTGTTGAAGAGCCGCTCGTAGAAGGAGAGCAGCGGCGCCACCACCGTGTTGGCGAACTCCGTCTGCGACAGTGCATCCGGGCGGGCCCATGTGCTGATGGGACAGCCAGGCCGCGCATTGGACGTGAATCCTGGACGCTCGAACTTGCTGATCGCGAAGGCCACCAGGTACGTCTGCATCGGCTGGCTCTCCAGGAACTGCGTCCACACGTAGTCCTTCAGACTGGCGCTTTGGATGGGTGGCAGAGCATTTAATTCGCTATTGGAGCTATTGAATTTTCCCAAGTCCCTTTATTACAACTATATGTATTGGCAACGCGTGAATGTGTTCATTTTATCCTCCTTTTATATCTGGCGTTTGTATTAAGGAATCAATCCCTATAACGTGTTCTATTACTAGTAAAACGAGTCACCGATGACCAAAATCGAAATAAACATTAAATAAGCAGAAGAGGTCGGTGAAAAATGTAAGCTACACTTTAAATTAAAATGTTACCATAACTACAGTTTTATGTCTATTTTACTTGATCAGAGAATCCAACAAGACCTAAGACCAAACAATTCCTGAGAATAAGGGGATTTTAAATGACCTTCGTCAGATCAAGTAAGCCAAATATGGAAAGTTACCAATACAAATATAATCTTAACCAATACGGGAAAAATTATAGTTTCAAATAAATTTCTAAGCTTTTGCAGTCATACAAAACACGAAACAAATTTGGGAGCTCTCTTACATAAAAGTTAAATGAATTGCAATGCAATATCAGACTTAAGATGGGTTGTAGTAAAACCATTTGATAACAGAAATACAAACAATAAATTCGGTACACTTGGGCTATCCATGTTATCACTCAACCCTAAATAAAAGCTTTAAAAACATAATTTTTCACTAGGTTTTTCTACCTCAGCTTTGGTAAGCATTGTGGAGAATTGCTATAAAAAGCTATTGGGCCAATCTAAGTCAGGAATTCCCTGAGAAACAACTACTCACTGGCGGATGGTTCGTCTAACGGGCATGTTGGATAGAGCGCGGTACTGATGCGGATGGGCCAGGTTGATCTTGAACGGGGTCCTGAAAATGGGATCGTCGAAGCAGGGAAAGGCCTCGCGGGCGTGATTGGGCTCGAACTGGGTGGCCGCCATCCACTGGGCGAGGGTGGTGTTGTGGTCCACGTAGGAGCTGCTGTAGAAGCCGGTGTTGTCCCGCCTCAGAACACTGGTAAAGTCCACCTTCAGTTGGTAGGTGGTGTTGATTGTGAGAGCGTTCTTCAGGTAAACGGTCACCCGGCTAGATTTGTTATCTAGCAGTATTTTGGTGATCGTTACACCTTTTCCGCCCTTGGCCACCAAGGTCACGACCCTCCGCTTGCCGATCTCCAGGCCACGCGAGTTGAGCACCAAGCTCTTGGTGGCCCGCTCCGATCGCAGCTCAATGGTGGCCGTGCCGCCGAAGGGCTGGTACGGTTGGTTGATTCGCGTCACGATGTCCAGGCGGTACTGCAGCGGCACCACCCACCGCGGCAGGCGGCTCTCAGTGCTGCGACCTTGCAGCAGCGTGAGTGTGGTGAGTATTGCCAGGTAGCCCAAGTGCATGACTTTGCAGACTGGCTTCTGGAGTTTGTTTTGCACTGAGAACGGGCTGGGCCGTGTCCAATTGGCCATTCGTCAGGCCGATGGGATGCTATGCATCTAACTTTCAACCATTTTAATACCCCGTGATTCGATGGTATTCGATATTGACCATCGTCATTTGACATTATTTGCCTACATTTTGACAACTTAAAAACGGGTCACGGGTCAATGCCTAAAAAATTAGATTAGCCCATTCAATTTAGGAAAAATTACCTCATTTAGGATTTTCACTAAAAAACCAAAAAAATCGAGATAATTTTTTACAGGGTTTAGCCAAAATTTTTTCGTAAGGGTTTATTGAAAATTTCATTACGAATTCAACGATGTATGACATTCCAGCATTGGACAACTATTTCCCAGGGTTAGATTAAATAAACGAAAGATCGAGCCGATGTTTTCCAAAATATTTTTCATAATGGATACCCTCATGATTTTTTTCAAAAAATATAATTTTTAAGCTGTGAATACCAATTGATTGGAAATTTAATAAAGAATTCAACGAGATAAGACATTAAAAAATTTGACTAATATATTACATGGTGATGATCAAAACAACAAAACACGAATTGATTTTATAGGGCCATCATCAAATTTGATTGCAAGGGTATTCTCGTTTCCAGTATGTAAAATGATCTTGGCTAGTGATCACGTTAAATTAAATTAAAATCATAACCTTTCAGTTCTTATCATCTGAGAACAAGTTTCTATAAAAAATGAGTGGTATAATGTGCCAAATTAATTATATTTTATTTATTTTGAATACCTATTTCTTGGTCATCTTGGTCACAAATCTACAAATTTCCTCTTTAAATCTCTCCCGAATCGGTGGTGGTGTTATCAGTGGAGTCATCAATAGAGTTATCAGTGGAGCTGCTGTCGGTGGTGCTGGCAGGCAAACTATTCTCAGTGGCGGTAAAGAAATGTCTTGGGCGACGTGTGCGATGTGGGAAACGCAGTCCACATCAGTCACTCAGTCCACGCAGTCATTATCTTTAACACCGCCATGACCGCCAATATAGATAATATCTCCATCGGCTAAGTTAAAGGCATCCTTAAGTCCTTTGATATCAAGGCCAGCCTTAACGCCGACTTCACCGAATTGAAAATCAAATGTGTTAATTTGGGCCACGACCACTGACACCAGAGCCAGAAGGGTAATTGCAATGTAGGCACGCATTCTCAGACTTTTGCTCCAATCGCAACTGATTTGAATTGCCAACGCCAAGCCCCTTTTATACCCAAAAACTCGAAAACATCACCAAAATGCAGCCAAATCCCCGTGACGTCAGCTTCATCTGTGTGCTTAGCTGGAATCTCCGAAGAATGGAGAATTGCTAGATTGGGAGGTTATCGAGCTCAACTCGAATTGTTCGCCTCTAATTATTCGCTTGCATATTGCTGTCATCCATCGTGTGGCAACAGCTGGCCCATGTTTGAATTAAATCTATTGTTTCTATTTATACCCGTTACTCGTAGAGTTAAAGGGTATATTGTATTCGTGCAAAAGTATGTAACAGCTAGAAGGAAGCGTTTCCGAGCCTATAAAGTATATATATTCTTGTTCAGGATCACTAGCCGAGTCGATCTAGCCATGTCCGTCTGTCCGTCTCTCCGTCTGTCCGTCTGTCTGTCTGTCCGTCTGTCTGTCCGTCTGTCTGTCCGTATGAACGCTGAGATCTCGGAAACTATAAAAGCTAGAGGATTGGCATTTTGCATGTAGATTTTAGGAGTTCCTACGCAGCGCAAGTTTGTTTCAAAATGGTGCCACGCCCCCTCTGACGCCCACAAGCCACAAGCTGTGGCCACAGTTTTGATGATATTATGAAAATTTTAATTGATATGTATTTGTTTCGTCAATAAATATCGATTGGCCTAATAAAAGTTTGCCACGCCCACTCTAACGCCCAAAAACCCATTAAACGCTTAAGCCTGGCTAGCGCCTACATTTCCGCCTTTCATGGCGCCATCTAACGGATAACTTTGGAACAGCTGGCCAAGGTGCTCAACAGAGTCAATGTTAATTCTCGATAAGGATTTCTATTAAAGGAAATTGCGATGGTTTTCATTTGTCAATACCGAACTATATCCCAAGAACTATGCAAATCAAATCAAGTTAGCCAAATTGGAGGTCTGACTCAAACAATGGCGTATGTGTGTATGTATGTAAGCATATACATATGTATGTATTTACATTGTACACAGTTGCAATTGCCCGGCAAAGATAACTCCTTTCAAAGAAAGCTATTCGCTATACCCGTTACTCGTGTTGTGCAAACATTTAGTCTTTAATATACATAATATTATTTAATACTTAATCTTATATTAAGTTGTTTAGCTGAGTAACGGGTATCTAATAGTCGAGGCACTCGACTATAGCGTTCTCTCTTGTTTTATCTTAAATGCTTGAGTTTGAAATGACTGTGGGGCTAAAGGGGAAGATTTGCTGACATCGACGTCTATTTTGCAAATGATCAATATTTACCTTTATAAAAAAACAAGAAAAAGGTTTTTAAATTTGAAAAATATCTCGATTGTGCTGCTATATTCCCGAAATAAAATTGCAGTCAGACAAAACATTTTTTGTGTCAATTTTGTAACGTTTTTAAAATTTAGTAAAAACAAAAATACCAATGAATATGGAACTATTGGTCCTTGGTCCGGTCCTGTATACAATTTACACTTCGGATCTTCCAAACCCTGTTGCTCCTGGTACACTGATTTGCCCTAGAATGGAGCACCCGAAACCCGTTTTTTTTTTGTGATCTTTGGAAATAATTTGTCAATACACGAGAATAAGTTCCATCCTTGTGTGGCGTGTTTAACGAAGATATACCAAAAAAAAAATACCAGTATGCTGTGTTCTTTTATGAGAGAGATTTAGTTCTATTCACTTTCATGTTTATATCATTTATACATTAAAATATATTAATGGTTGAAAATTCTATGAGCTAAAATAATTTGGTAGCATTCTAGGAGACGATGGTAAGAATTGATGAGACTTTCGATAGATAAGAGCAATAACAAATAGAAATGTAAATGATTACGTTAGTTTTATTCAATTTCGACTGAATATGGAAGTAATAATTCGAAATGCTCTTCGATGGGATCTGAATCAGAATTTGTGGCTTTCAGTTCGGTTGCAGATGGGGGAAACCCAATCGAAATCGCATACATAAAGTGGGTTTCGGCGACAGGAAGAAAAAAGGCGACAAACCACAGCACAATGTCATTAGCGCATGTCGCTTTCCTTTTTCACTCGTTATCTCTGTGTGTGTGTGTGTGTGGGTTGGGCAATAAATTTCCAATTTTCGTGCAATTTTCGTAGAGCAGCACGGCATACCTATTGGAGGTGACTTCCCAGTCCGAAGCGCTGGGCTTTAGGAGCCTGAACAGGCCGGCCTGGCGTACTCATAAATACATTGACCAATAACATAACTTTTGTTTGTGTTGGTATATTGCCAAATGACCTCGTTACCCCGCCGGGAAATGGCCAGGAAAGCGGGGAAAGCAGGGAAAGGCAGGAAAATCACTGCCACAACACGACACAAAAAGGCGACAAAGGCACCAAACGTGCGGCATATGTTGCTATGTGGGTGGATGGATGGTTTGTGGATGGGTCGTTTGGTGGCTGGGCAGTTTTGGGTTGTTTCAGTGGAGGCGGCGTGTCCCTGGCCCCAACGGAAGTCGGCTGAGGCCCCTCAACATTCGTCCGCCTTGCTCGCAGTGCGGCATTATAATTAATGGGCATGTTGGGGCATGCGACCCCCGACCTTTCGTACGATTTGGGATATTAAATGTAACGATGCAAGCGGCGAGGCGAGACAGTTGGCTATGAATACGACATGTAGTGTGTGACGAACCAAACAGAGTCAAACCCAAACCCAAACCCAAGCTCAAACCCAAACCCAAACCCAAACCTACTGTCCACAAGGTAGGACTACTGCTGCTGCATCTGCTTCTCCTGCTCCTGCTGATGATGATGATCACATGCTATTAAACCGCAATACAATGGCAATTTTCAAATAAATGATTTATGGCTCTGGACATGACACACACAGCTGTCGTGTGTGTGCGGACTGCTGGAAAATGCCAAAACTGCCGCAGTCCTTTGCTGCCATAAACCAAATGCCAGAGACCGGTCCAAAAATCTACAAAAAAAAAAAAAGCGAAACGAAACGAAACGAAAAAGAGGCACGAAAGCCTGAAAAACTGAGAGCCAAATGCCCAACGGAAGGTCAGAGGTGCTGACTGAGATGCTGAAAGTGAGGTTTCGGTTCGGGTTTGGGCTTGATGCATGGCCCTGGGTTCAGTAAGTCGATTTCGTCCGGCCAATTGTTCGAACTGCAGCCAGTGAATTAAGCCAGGCCAATTGACACATGGCCAGTGCCAGCCAAGAATTCCCTTCCATTTCTTTTGTACTTTTCAGGAGCCATCGCATTCATTCAAAGGCGGCCAATATATAGTACTTTCGATGAACGATTATAAAGGTGCCTTTACTTTTCAGTCCAGTCAATTGGAGCTCAAGTTAATTGTTCGAGTATGGGAACTCATAGTTAATTGGAAGTGTTTTTTTTTTACATTTTTAAATACGCTATTAATGTTTGCATCAAGTATTTGCAAAATGCGTTAATGACACAAATTCGTGTCGTAATTTTTACATACAATAACACAAAAAATCTACTATTTTAATAAGCAAGAATACTCTTATGAACTACTATATAAAGTGTAGTAAGAAAAAATGCAGTATGTTTGAAAAAGCTCCATTATTTGATTTATTCTTAAAGTTATTCTTTAGAAAATGTTTTGATGAGCTGAGGTATATGAAGAAACAGTGTGTGCAATATTAAGGATTATCATCAGCAACATCTGTCGGAATTCTTCGGGTTTCGTCAAAAAAATCTAGAGAGTCCCATTCTAATTTATATCCATTACGTTAATGCTCTGGGGTGTTGATCAATTTGAGGGGTAAAGTCTTGAAGTAATGACATCACTCCAGCTTCTCCTGTCTCATTTTCTATTGATGAAGCTAAAGCAATAGTGTTGCTTGATATTATTCAGATGTGCTCGTCATCTGCCAGTTGGCATGCCCATCTACTCCCATACCACGTGATGCAATCTGTTGATTTGGCCACTTGGCGTGGCATACTTTGCAACTCAAGCGAGGGACGCTGAGTAAACTGGAAAACTGAAAACTGGGAACCGTGAAAATGATGATTCCCCTTGCCTGCCAGCCTCCAGCCGCCATTAAGTCATAACATTTATATTTCCCTTTTTATACCCTGACAAATCAGCGCACAGAAGTGGAAGGAAATGTTGAGATGCGGAGAAGGGAACTGTCAGTGGCAAGAAGGCAACGGGTACATTCACCTGTCCCAAGCACACACCCCCCTCCACGTTGATGTCTCTGTTTGGTGTGCGTGGTGCCATTGTTGCTGCTGTTGTAAAATTTAATGCAAAACTCGTTTATAAACACACAGCCGGCAAGGAGGCGGGAGAAGGGAAGGGAAGGGCATTTTCGGCGAGCAAGGCAAACGACATCGTCATTTTCTGCTCAAACGTTTGCGTGACAGCACCCCCCACTAAGTCCACCCACTCGACCACCCCACTTTGCACCACCCAGCACCCACTACTCATCACCCACCAGCGACCACCCCAACCAGCCATCATTTTACCACCCACCAAGTTGGCTGCCATTTTGACAGATGCCAAACGCAAAGCGAGCAGCAAAGCCCAACAATTTTTTATTTGTCTTTATGTTGTTTTGCTTGGCTGGAAGGCAAATGGCCAAAAAGCTTACCAAATCATCGCCAGGGAGATACCCTATATATTTGCTAAAACCTAAGAAGGACTCTGCAACGAAAAGATTTCTGCTGGTCAGAATGTAGCAGTATATGTAGATACATGTAAGGCCCACTGTACCATATACATTCAGATAATTACGCATTAAGCTTTCTGTTTAATAATCAGATCGATTCTCCGTTAGATTTAAGCATTATACTGTCATCCCTTTCTAGCACGTAAACTTAGAATTTAAGGATAAAATGTATGCCTAGCACACTGACACAGATAAAAGGAATGGAAGCATCGAGAAATATCGAGACGCGGCATTCGGTGGCTGGCGTTTGAGAAGAGCACTTGATAAAAGTTAAATAAAGATTTATACATATATTTAAACGGGTAAAGTGTTTTAAGCTTTTACACTAACAAAGCCTTTTAATTCATAAAGCTATATAGTGTCGAATTACACAAAATAATTTGTAAAATAAATCTTACAAAATAATATAGTCAGGTATTTACATAGCACTTGAGAATCATTTAGATATTATTATGACAATTCCAAGAACATTTTTCTATAACCAATAGCTTTCATTAAATTTGTATTATGTTATCATCCAAATAAGTTATTTATATGCAGTATTTGTAAAATTCATTAGTTTCAAGCTTTAAACAGTAATTTCAATACTTTGAAAGTTATTATGTTCTGGTTAACTGTTTAACTAATATTATAAAGGGTGGTTGGTACTAAGAATATATAGTGCCATGAAAAAAGTTCGAAAAATCCAATATGGTTGATATCGAATTGCCTATGTGGTGGCAATATTCCCAGCGTTATAGGGTGCCAACAGCAACAGCGAAACAAAAGACGAAACCTGCGAGGCAAAGTTTACGGCTCTGCCTCGGACCGTCGTTAGTTAGTTTTTACGACTCGTAACGCTCCGGAACCCCATCCCTCCGGTAACCATAAAGATTAATACCAAAGACCCACCGCCATCCGGAGCGATAACAGTTGTGAGGTCATTGCAGTGGCTCGCAAACTGCGGCAATCGTTATTATTGCAATTTCATTAGATGAAAGCCACAAAAATGAAATAATTAATGGCAGAGTGAAGCTGAAATAATTGCCAGCTATAATTGGTCGGTGCAGGGGGCTGTGCGGGTGGTCGCGAATGAACCACCGGAGTGGGTGAGGGGTTAATGATTTATAATTTATGAAATTGAACAACAATTATAACAATTAAATGGTGGATTTAGATTGCATTGCCAGTCTAAGCGGTCAATTAATTACTAATGGGATTAACAATGCGAGACAAAAAGGCTACTAAAAGTAAAGGGTTAGAAACAGGGGGTGTATGAAAACGGAATGAACATTTGATAAAAAGGGGAATAGACAAATCATCAATGGATCATTTGAAGTTTATTTTTTTTTTTAATTAACAAAGCTAAATTTTTATGGTTTTAAATATAATTATATGATCCCAATCGAAATTTGTTGTCATCAAACCAAAGTTATTTCTATTTTAATTAATTCATTTTTTTATTACCATGTTTAATAATACAGTGTATTTCATAAATAACCATTTCCATCAACATCCTTGGTCATAATTAATTTTTCTTGTTTCATTCGATACATCTGTTTAATTCCATACTTTCACGACAATGTAAACTAAAAGCTGTTTCATATTTATTTTTAATCCACCGCCAAGAGCCAGAAAACTGACCCAACACGAAGAAGCGGAAAACAGGGGAAGTATACTAGTAAGTCCGGCGGAGGATGTGGCCATATCGGGGCTACGAAATAGGAAAAACTCCATAAAAAGTTTTGCAATTGCTTAAACGTGCCGTTCGGGCCGCATCATAAACCAGGGGGAAACTTTCCCACCCGCCGTTCTGCTATTCTGATGGGAACTTTAAAGGCTTTAGTTTCGGAATGCATTCCCCAAATGTCTGGCATTCGGGGGTTAAGGGGCTAAGGGGCGCCAAAGTGCAGGACATGTGGGTGGGTGGGAGTTTTGGGTGTGTGGCTGTGTGCCACATTAGCCGCATTCGGGGCTTCTGCATTTTGAATTGCCTACTTTTCGGGGCTCTCATTTTGGGGCCTTAATAACTTACGGCTCAGTGGCAAAGGCAACAACAGAAAAGTTAGCTGCATTGTTCAAGATTTGTTTCAATTTCCCCATGCAAAACTCGGGCTTCCTTTAGTGCAGCCCCACACACAGTAAATAGCTCCAACACACTCACATACTTAGATATCCTGGCATATATATGTATGCAAATAGGCAACAACACGAAACAACTGCATGGCATACAATTTCAAATGATCTAATGAAACAACAACGGAACGAGCAACAACAAAGACACATAAAAATGCCACACGAAAGGGGGCGGGAGCAGGAAAATGGGGCGGGGCTGAGTGGCAGGAAAGCCCAAGGAAAACTCCTTTTTCCCCCGCACATGTATCTACATTTTGTGTGAGCTGCCAAGTGAAGGGAGAAAATGAGAAAGAAAGGATAAGAAATGGGGTGAAGAGGACCAGAAAAAGAGGAGAATCCGTTGAAGGAAGAGAGGAATAAGACCAGGAAAGTAAGACAGAAGTACAATAGTAGACTTGGATGAAAACCCAACGGAAAAGGGGATTGCAGAGTGCAATTGAAGTTGAAAACAAAACCCGGTTCTTAATTCAGGATTTCTGGTTACCATTTTAAGCTGTTTTTTGTATATATCTGCTTTATTACTACAATATTGTATAAGTTATTCAAAGATTAATGTACATTTTTGAGAAATGGTATGAAATATGAAAGTGGCATTGTTTGATTATATTCTACATTAATGATCTAGGCAGCCACAAAATAGATAAACATTTAATAGGATCTGAATTTTTAGGTTCTGAATCTGATATTTATTTGGAATAATATTTACATTAACAATATATATTTGAAATAATTGTATTTAAATATAATTGCATTTAATATAATCCCAAGGGCTTTTATAAAAAGCACAGTTCCAAATGAGTGTTGTGAATCCTGCTTCACAGTTTAAAAGATCGATTTCCGAAACCAAGTCCGCTATAAAAAAATCGAACTTAACGAGTGTAGAGAGATACTCTGAAGAACTGAAATGGAAATATCGTTCACAGCGTAGCCCAATTTCCTCTCACCACCGAAGATAAATTTAATCAACTTTGCTGTCCCTTAGCAGAACTGTGGAAATCTTGTTAAATTTTGCATCGGTAACTGGGCTACTGTTTCTGTTTCAGTGAGTGCAACTGTGATACTGCGGCAGCGACATGCTGACCGAACCCCCTTAACCCACCACCGGGCCCCCTTAACCCGTTGCTGGCCCCGGGGGAATTTTATCAATGCAGCGCCAGGCGACGCCAAAGGCGACGACCAAAAGCAGTTTGCGGCCGAGCGGGAAGGAGATAGCGGACGCCAGAGTGAGAGGGTCAGAGGAAACTGCCTTGCGGCTGCCGGAAACTGCAGAAACCGCTTTAGCCGCAATGACTGCGCTTGCCATGTGCCCTGCATTGCCACGCCCCCTTTGCGGAGCGCCCAACCGCCCGCGAGTCCTTTTCAACATGCATTAAAAAAGAGATGGCCGCAGCTCACTGAAAGGAAAAAACTCTGTGCCAATCGCAACAGAACCAGAATGGGAATAAATCATGTCGAATGTGAAGAGGGCAGCAGGAATTTAAAGTCAGAAATATGGATTTCATTCGCCAATTTATATGAACAATTCCACATCAATTTCTTTTTAATCTTAATTCAAGTGCATACATTTTAAAATTTTACAATCAGGGATATTTCCACTTCGCATAATTCATTTGATTCAATGTGATCAATAAAAACAAGAAAGGAAAGCTAACTTCGGGCGGAGCCGAAGTTGATATACCCTTGCAGAATACTCTGTAAATTATATTCTCCAAAATTATTCATATGATGCATTCTTAATACTCATAAAAAATCCCAACTTCCTAACTTTAAAAACACCAAAGTTATGACATTTCCAATCGTTCAGTTATATGTCAGCTATAGGATATAATCGGCCGATCCTTATGAAATTTGGTAGGTCGGATTGGCTGGCCAAATATAAAACCCATAGAAAATGCCGACTTCCTAACTTTACAAACACCAAAGTTATGGCATTTCCGATCAATCAGTTATATGGCAGCTATAGGATATAGTCGGCCGATCCTTATGAAATTCGGCATGTCGGATTGATTAGCCAAATATAAAACCCATAGAAAATCCCAACATTCTAACTTTACAAACACCAAAGTTATGGCATTTCCGATCAATCAGTTATATGGAAGCTATAGGATATAGTCGGCCGATCCTTATGAAATTCGGCATGTCGGATTGATTAGCCAAATACAAAACCCATAGAAAATCCCAACTTCCTAACTTTACAAACACCAAAGTTATGGCATTTCCGATCGTTCAGTTATATGGCAGCTATAGGATATAGTCGGCCGATCCCGGCCGTTCCGACTTATATACTGCGTGCAAAGGAAAGAAGGGTGTGTGCAAAGTTTCAATTCGATATCTTTAAAACTGAGAGACTAGTTCGCGTAGAAACAGACAGACGGACAGACAGACGGACAGACGGACAGACGGACAGACGGACATGGCTATATCAACTCAGGAGGTGATCCTGATCAAGAATATATATACTTTATAGGGTCGGAGATGTCTCCTTCACTGCGTTGCACACTTTTGACCAAAATTATAATACCCTCTGCAAGGGTATAAAAAGAATGCCAAATGTCTACTTGCTTATCATTTAATTATTTGAATTATTAATGAGTGGCCGCCTGAGTTCACGTGTAATAAGTCACATTTAACTAACTGTTCATTGACCACAAATTCGGGAAAACCACTGAAAGCTTACCTTAAGAAGGTAATGCTATTTCAGGACATTAATCTTACAGATGAAAAACAAAAAATTAATTGGAGTGTAAAAACTGCAAGCACTCGAGCGATTTCCCCGATTGGAAATGCAGTTTTGGTCGGGACAGCTTCTTGCCCATGGTTTTGCATATTGAGAATGAGAGTAAAACTTTGGAAGAAGGTCCACTCAACAGTTGTACTTCTTCTATGCCTTCTTTTCCGCATTAACCTTTGGCCCCCTCCCTTCACTTAGTTTCGATTGTTTTAGCCACTTAATTAACTCGTTGCGGTTTCTCTTTCAGCCATTGTTGTTTGACGACTTTTTGGCCGTGCCATGTGAATTATATTTAATAAGTTGGAGTGTCGACGCTCCATTCACCCAACCCCCAAAATGTTCGTCAATTTTCCCGCCACGTAACTGGAGCAGAAATTAGCACAGAAAGGCGAACCATGAAAATGAGATGGGGGAGGGGTGGAAACAAATACGACATTCATTTTCAGGTCCCCCCACCTATTTTCCACCTCTCCCTTGTGCGGTCAACTCAACGCGAAATTCACGGGTTTCCTGCAACGTGAAAACAGCCGGAAAATTACACGAAAAAGAGCGGTAGGGGAGGTTGGAAAGGGGGGAAAGGGGGATTGAGGGGCGTGGCAGGAGGACTGTTTCCGTCGGACGTCGGCGGCCAATTGCCACTGACCGAAAAATCGAGTAAGGAGAAGCCAAAGACAAAGTGCAGTTGGGAAATTGTAGGAGGAGGAGGAGGGCCAAGCAGACGGATAGATAGAAGGCTGAAATAATATTGGTTTAGCTTCTGCAGTTACATGGTAGGAGAAACTGCCAGAAGGGGTTTTCCAAGAAGGTGGAGTACATAAATTTTCAAACGGACAGCGGGAGGGCGGTAAAAAGGAGAATCGGAATGTTTCGACCCCTTTTCTCCAACATCCCCATAAAAACAACAAAGAAATTGCCGAAAGAAGTCGGAGAAGCAAGTCATAGATAACAGATTCCTTACCATATCTTAGCATACCCAGTATTTACGATATATAGCCACCGTATAAATTGCACAAAAGTGCTGCACTCACCTGAAAAGAAACAAAGGGAAAATGGAGATTAGTTTAAAGTAGACTATCGTATTTTTTCAAAAAATACAGAAAAAGGGAAAATGTCATGCCGAATAAAGAGATATAAGACTGTGAATTATACAGCAATTTAATTAAAACATACTGAAATCGTTAAGGCAAAGGTTTCTAAACGGAACCTGCAATATGGGTTGGCATGTTTATTTGCGAAATTTTTAATGACTGTAAATTGCTACTATTACATATACTGAGTTTATGCGAAAACCACTTCATGCACTCAAATATTTTCATTTATTTGCTTACTGTATTATTAATTTAAACTTTTAATATTTTTATAAGTCAGCTATTTATAAGATATTATGAAATAATTTCTCGGCTTATTGTTCCGATTATATTAAAATGTTTGTAACCTTATATTTGTATGTTAATTTGTAATACAATATTCTGCAACTCTAATTTTTCCAATCAAAAATTGTAGACTGAATTTACCAAAAAGTTACTGTACTTAACAATTAATGTTACTTATTACCACTTAAGTTAAAGTGCTCCAGCCGAAAAAATAGTTACAAATATCAATGTAATACAAACACATTAAAAATATACGCGGAACCATTAATATGCAGAAGACTTACAGTAAAAGTTAGTTGATAAAGCCAACCAAAATTTTTACTGTTTACGTTTTTATTTCGTAATCCTTTAAACTTTTTTTTTAATTCACGAATTCATGAGTTCATGAAGTTCATGACGTAAACTCTATAACAATCACACACAGAGGAGAACATTTTGTTTGTGTATGATTTGTTTATTTGGTTGGAAGTCATGCAAATGAGACTCCGACTGAGGCAAGCACAACAAACTGAACTTTTCACTCAACTCCCATGTAGGTGGGGACATTTCTAATTATTTTGCATTTTGCAGCTGGGGATCGGAGAGAAAAGTGCAGACAGGAAATTAAAATTAGAACGAGCAAAAAAACGGCTACGATTTAATAGACTCAAAAGCTTGTGTTTGCCAGAAGTTTATAAAATTTATAAAGTTTTCTACTTTATTTAAGGGATGCTTTGAAAACGATAATCCCATTTTGAAAAGCTTATAATAAAAATCTATGATGGTTTTAACCAAACAATTTTTTTTCTATTAAAGCATTTAAGAAACAATATTGACTATAATGATGGCCTTGAAAAACGATGTTCGCGGATAAAGTTATGTTTAAGTTCAATTTTTGTTTGTTCGCTTTTAAATCAAGTTCAGAGAAAATATGTGAATATTTAGTAGATAAATTTGAATGTATGCAATTGTGGGCGTTTATTTATCGCAACATAATTGACATACAAACACAGTACCCATGGCATTCGTATGCCTCATTCAAGCCACATATATGAACGATCTGAGCCATTAGCCTGATTTGGCCCTTACTGCAGCCACCCTGCAGGCAGAACAGATGGTGCCCAACCTCATTATAGCTTCTGGTCATGTGAATCTAATGAAATCTTATGACCAAAAAATGTGCCTAGAAATTTGCAAAGATATTTGCGCAACTGACGATGCCACAAAAACAGTAAGCGACTGAAAAGAAGTGGAAAGGGCACACAGAAATAAAGTAAGGACATTCTATGATATATGAGATAGGGATACATATACGAATATGTATATTTATATTTATATTTGTACACCCATATAGACGCCGCTTTCATCCTCATCCTGTTTGTGTTTTCTGTGCGTTATGATTATATCTTAATGAATGTTTTGGGGGCAACACATAAATCAAATTGCGAAAACGCCACAAGCAGTTGGACAAAAGGACAAAGGACACTCTCGACAAGCAGCCAACGAAAACGAGGCAAATAGGAGAAAAGGGAAAAGAGAGGAGGGACTAGGGAATAGGGAATAGGGGAAAGGAAAGCCACGGAAAATACTTGGCCTAATGTTCGCGCTGAAGAATGCAAAATCATAAAAGGGTCCCTTCCTTCAGCCAGCTCCATTTTCACTTCTCTTTGAGCTGTTTTAACGCACTTAGTAACACGACAGCTTGGCAAATGTTTGGCTTTCTGGTTTGATTTCCATTATGGCTCTTGATGTTGGTCACTCATCTCTACGCCCCACCCCAAAGCACACAAAAAACAAATATACAACAACAGAGAAACTTAGAGCATAATCTTATTTACAGAGACGACGAAAACGAAGGAAAAGCTGTCTGTTTCCACAGAGCCTTTAATGAAGCTGTCAACTTTTGCTCTGCGGTTGAAAGCGATCTCAACGATCTGTGCAGTCCAAGGGGTTCAATAGAAGCCCTCGAGATTCGTCTGCTAAATCTTGGCAGTTCCCATTTGGAGCAACTTCCACTTAACCCGGATAAATCCAGCTCTCGCTTTTCCCTCTCCTCATGCAAAATGAAAGCTATTGGGCGGTCTTTTCAGTTTGGACCAGCTCGACTAATGGAGCTTCCACTCCTTTATCCTATCTGCCCTCCGATTTGCATGCAGCATTCGGTGTCCAGGGGAGAGGGGCTGTGCAAAGCTTCACTCTGAATTATGCACAGTTGTGAGTTATTTAGGCATAAACTATACACACAGCAGGTGGCGATGACACCACCGCCCCACTGCCTTTCACTTCTTTCCCCCATTCAACGGTCTCTCGGAAAATGAAACTGCAACTGCAAATAGAAATAAATGTCATTGTCCGTATATGCATCTGTGCAATCTGTATCTATATTACTCTGTCTCTGGGTGCGTGTGTGCATTCAATAGATAAAAGCCTGGTATTGTCAGTGCTGTTCTTGCTTTTGCCGGCGAACAAATGACAACAAGTACACAGAAACTACATGCTGGGCGGCAAAGTAAAAAACAAGAACGAGAACGAGAACACTGCACACACAGAAAACTTACAGGGAGAATGGTAAGAAAGAATCAAATAAATTAAATGAAATAAAATAAAATAAAATCAACAAAAAGTCTGCGGCAAAAAAGGGCAAGAATCAGAGCCATTTTGAGGAGAGGGAGTGGGGTGTAAAGCAAGAGACCAGGCACTGCGCGTGTAGTGTGGCAAAAAAATGGCAACAACTTTTAAAACTCATTAAAATTAATGAAAGCCACGCACTTCAGGCTCAGGCCCAGAAACAAGAGGCGGCGACAGGGGGGGGGGGGGGTTTGGTGCTCAGGAGGGACTTCCAGCAGGCGGATTTCAGGGGTTTTTCACGGGCAGAGGCTGCTGGAGATGCACATGCAATGGCGCCTGTAATTATACAAGTGAGCTAGCATATTGCAACTGAATCTCACCCCCCTCCCCCTCCCCGCCACTCGAATGGAATACGTTGCTTGAAAGTTCATTAAAACAAATTAAAAAGCAAGAGAGCAAAAGGCAAAAATGGGAAAATTGTCGGGGCAAACGTGCCGGAAACTAGGCAATAGTGGGGTCACCAGGGGGAGGTTTCCACTGGGCGGGAGCGTGTCAAATGATAATGGCGAAGAAATGGCGTATGCTGCGGTCAGGGGGGGAAGGACAAGGGACAGCCTGATTCTGGCACAACAATGGGAAAGAAAGGGAGGCGGCCGCCAGAAGAATGGCAAGTAAAAAAGACAGCCTTGAAGGCCAATGTGTCAGGAGGTTACCCGGAATGGTGGCTCGTCATTAAGTACAAGAAACTGGAGCCGAAATGGGCAAACTTTAAGGTGAGAGTCGCCCCGGAAAATTCTAATAAAATTGGAGAAGGAGCGGTAAGCTAAGACAATAAAGAAGGCGGAGAAATGGGGGAAAGGCTGAAGAAAATGAGAAAGTGTAAAAAATAATGAGAGCGAATAAAATACCTCGCGGAAACACTTTCTCAATTAGTTGGAACTGCAATTACCGATGTGGAATAAGAACAAAACAATGGGATTTAAAAGATACTCGAAGCAGCAGGCAATGTGCAGTTACTTTGGAATGAAGAGAATTTCTTAATGAATTTAAAAAGAAAAAGATAATTATGCATATAAGACGGGTAAAAAAGGAAAGCAAAATAGTGGGAAAACACGAAGGAAAATGAGGAAGACAAACAAAAACTAACAGAAAAATGTCTAAATAAATTGAGGCACGACTGGAATGAGAAAGAGTCCAACGGAATGAAAATGTCTTTACGCAAGACATTGCTAATTGATTTAAAAATGCATTTCATTTTTCAAAAAGTCCAGTGGGGGCAAAGAAAAGGATTTAATTAGAAACAAAGAGAATGAAAGCGAAAATCAACATCTTGGGGCGAGACTTTTTTTCAATTAATTAATAACTACTTGAATGATGCCCAGAAGGAATCACAAAACTGAAACGAAATCTCTACACGGAAATTACATAACAATTCCCTAAAGGATATTACGTATACGCAGAGTGGCCGCACTCAAATATACAATACACACGCCATGTTTGGCGTTGTCTTGCACGTGGCACTAACACACACTAGGCACACACAACAAGGACAAGTAGAACCAAAAATCAATCGCATAAACTAACCATGGGCAAAGGTTCCAACAGGGTCACACCCAAACACTCGCACACGGAGCTCGATTTGACTTCCACTTCCACTTCCACTTCCCATGCATAATCGAGCAACGTCAAACAAAATTTCACTTGCCAGACAAACAGAGACGTTGTCCAAAACTGACAATCAAAAGGCGCCGGGGCACGAAAGGGGTGGTGAGAGGGGCTTTCGGGGGCTTCGGGGTGCCTACAACATTTTGACAGCAATCTCGCAAACACGCACACAAGCCGAAGAAAATTCTCAGCTCAAAGCTGGCCACAATTACAGCACCCAGAAGGAAAAAGGGGGGTGAGGTAATGGGTACTATAATGTGTGCACTGCTTACCTCATTCACCATCTCCCCCCCTCCCCTACCCACACACACACACACACACACACACACGTGAACCCCTTTCACTGTTTGCTGCTGCAGGGGCAAAGTCAACAAAGCGCGTAATTTACATTTAAGAATTGCTGCAAAAAGAACAGGAAGCAACAACAACTGGCAACTAACACGAACAATGCATTTGAATCGTTGTTGCTGCAGTTGTTGCTACTACTTACCACTCGGGAAACAGAGCAAAGTGCAACAAATGGGAGGCCAGCACTTGAAACTAAATTGTTTAATTATGATAATCAAGAGCGAATTAGGCGATGGAGAATGGAAGCCCAAGAAAAGAGGAGAACCGGGATAGAACGTAGCCATATGGCGCAAACACCGTGGATAAAGACTTTTAAGCCGTCCCAAAGCGATGCATCCATGTAGAATTATATTATATATTATTTTATCCACTCTATTCTTTTTATCTCTCAATGGTTATGATTAATGTTTCAATCTTTATTTAAGGTGGTTTCGTCAAATTGTTGTTATTATTACAATTTTAATAGATTTCACTTAATCTTAATGTTTTATTTCTTTGCTTTCAATTTAATCAAACCGAAAAGCTTTAGATTATTTATATAATGCTTAATCAAAACCCGTTGACGTCAAAGCAAAAATGCTGCAATGCAAAATAATCAGAATAATAATGAAATTAAAATCAGCATTGCAATTAGTTTAAATTGGTATTAAAGCACAGAAGTGCATTCTGCAATCGCACACTAAGGATTGTGCTAAAGCAGATTAAAATAATAGAATTATAAGCAGTCAAAGGAAACGCACGATTAAGATATACAAAACCGAATGTAAATGCCCCGATGCGAAAATAGCACATGAACATGCTGGGGTTGGCAAAATGATCTGGCCTCCATAAGAATGCCGGGCAATTGCGGGACGACGAGGGTTATGTTAAGGGGAGGACTAACGAAATGCGAAATGCAATTTTAAAGCATACTTCGGGGCCAACGAGCAGAAGCGAATACTCGCATACACTTGTGCAACTACTAGATTTTGTTTTTTTTTTCTCTAGTTTTTGTTGCCGCCGCTGTTGGTGCTTTGTGGTGCGGCAGACGAGCGTGAATTTTAGCATAGTAATTAAAGTCTAATGGTTAACTGAAGCCGCCGCAAGCCCTCACACACGCGCCACACTCACAAATGAGCAGAGTTGCAAGTTGCTGTCGCATGCAACGCTGGGCTTTAATTAATGTCAATGCTTGTTGACAACTCTGTATGCGCTGAAATGTAGGCAAGAGATTTGTGCACTGAGGCTGGCCACAAGCGAGAGAGAGCGGGGTCAGAGGGGGAAGGAGGGGAAAGAATAAAGGTTACATGAGACAGTTGCAGAATAAAACTTTTTGCAAAAATTCATCTAAAATCTAAAACTGTGCATACACACACAACGTATTCAAAAAGATCACGGCCATGGCGAGCACAGGCAAAAAAGCAGATAGGTATACAATATATGTAAGTAAGAAGTAAAATTAAAATAGAAAAGACCAAAGTTCACAAATGTTGCACAGGATATTTTTGTGGTATTTAGAAAATTTCATAACCGAGTAACTCGTAGGGGAAAACCAGAATATGAGTTCCTGACAATTTTCCAGACATTTGCGGTCCTTGCATAGTTTTGTTCAACTCTGAACAAATATGCTTTGACATATGGTTTTGACCAACATCAGTTTGTAATTACAAAGTTGGAACATATTTATATCAAAGGAATAAAATTAATAACATTACAGCTTATCAAGTTCTTTAAATTCTAAGCTTATTATTTTTTGTCTTAAATATAATTAAGAAAGTTAGTAGTTGTGAGGCATAACGATTTAAAATAAAAAAAAAATAGTGTAAATCGATTACAATGCCTTTTTGCTGATAACTCAAATATATAAGTAACTCGAGAATAGCATAGCATTCATTAACTCCTTAATGAACCTGCACCTCCGTGGGTCCATCAATAATTAAGCCGACCTCATGAGCTGTTAATAAGCAATCTGTGCTTCAGTTCGAAGGCGCCTTTCGAGGGATAAATGTTCGTGTCGGGAGCTGCACTTGCCTTCAATCAATCAAAATGCACCTCAATCCAAACATAATCCACGGCCCACCAGCACACAGGCAGGATGTAAATTTTGCAATCGAGCGAGCGCAGAGTACAAGGATACTAGGGGGTTCCTGGGACGAAAGGCATTCATTATGCAGCCCCGCAGTGGGTAACTGCAGCTGTAGTGGCCCACTGAATCCGGCTAGTGCCACTGCCGACTTTTGCAGCTCTGATTTATGCGCGAACACGTCGACAAGTCGAGGGAAACGACCGGCGAAAAGGACGACCGACCGACCGACCGACCAGCCAGCCGACGGCACAAGCCAAATTACAAGAGACGGCAGTTGTTGTCATGTTGTCGACTTTGCTAAGACGCAGCTTAGCTAATTGTGAAGACAGCGGAGAAGAAATCAAAGGCAAAGCCGGCAAAGTTGGCCAACAAAAACTCATTAATAAGCCGACAGCTGGCAGAGAAATGGGTCACAGACACACAGAATGACGCTCGGAATGTTCCAAGGATGAGAGGCAGTAGTTGAAGCTGTAGATTGCCGTGAAGAGCCTGGCAAACAGTTGCATTCTAATGAAGACACTCACACACAGACGGCAAATCAGTTAAGCTAATTAGGCCTGGACCAGGCCCACCTCTCCCACCAGTTCTCTGCTAATTTGGCATATTTTTTGTCTCAAAGCCCTCGGAATCGCTCGCTAAAATGAATTTAAATGCCTGGCGAAATTATGCTGGGCGAAAAGTTTCAAGTGAACTTTGAGTTAAACTCGAGAGTGGAAACCACTCCAAGGTGGATGGGCAGTATCCTCTTCAGCCGGACGGTGACAATTGGAATGGAATTGGTCTTTGGGTTCCTAAATTCTTGAAAGAAAATTTGTCTTAAAGTTAATAACTTGTAATTCTATGGGAATAAGTCGCATTTTGAATTTGCAGCAAATTACAATACAACCCTTTAAAAATTTAGGACCCGCTTTTCTCATCTTAATGGTGGGCTAAAGTATGTTTTAAAAACTGACAAGAAATCAAGTCCGCCTCATGTAAAATACTTGTTTATTTTTTTGTTGTCAAATACAAAATACGTAAATAAAAGCCTAAAAATGATATCCAGCCTTGAACGGCAACTTAGGTTATCTCTCCATCAGGCGATCCCATCGATCCCGGTTTCAGCTAACTTTGATCTACACAAGTGGCCAGCCAAACTCCTGTGGGGAATTGCGTAAGACTTTCCGCCATTGGCTGAGCTTCGCGTTCCTGCAGGGTATAATGAATTTAAATGTCGCACGAAAGTATGCTACACCGAAATGACATTACGTATTCGCCCCGTTCCACAGCCTCATCCGCCCCGTTGGCCGAGGGCAAAGTTTACAGTTACCAGTTTTCGCTACAGCCCCTCTTCTTGCTCTCCTCTCCTTCTCTCCTCCTTCTCTCCTCCTTCTCTCCTCCTTCTTTTATGCTCTGCAACTGTGTCTCTTTCGCCCGTTCGGTACATTCAAATTCATGACGACGGCCGCCAGGTTGCGCTGCATGTGTCAAACGGCGCGCGGCTCATTTCGGGAAAATTGTGTGGGCGTGCCCAGGGGGTGGGGGCCGTGGAGTCAGGGGGCGTGGCGCATACAAACAACTTGCAACAACTTTGTGCAAAAGTTTTTCCCTTCGCGTCGCCCGTCGACGTCGTCGTCGTCACAATTTGGGTTTTTTTTACTTGCGCACTTTTTGGCATTACTTCAGTGCCACAGAGCGGCCAGGACATACTCAGGGCACACCCCCAAACCCACCAAGCCCCTCCCTCACCCTCACCCCCCAACCCCCATGCAAATAAATTCAAATATGCGCTCTGCGCCCGCAGGTTAAATAAATTTGCGTCGTCCTTTCGCGCTGGCTAACATCCTCATCCACATTCACATTCTCGCAGCACCACCATCCCCCCATCCACGTCCGTGCCCACCTCATCATCATCATCCATCCGCTGGAGGAGTTCTCGAAATGGAGGAGACTCCAGAAGGTCCCAACTCAGGTTTCGGTCTGGTTCGGGTTCGCGGCTCTCGCGAGGCCCCTTCTCTTTGTGCCCAATCTAGCACCGAAATTTATGTGGAGTAGAATTAAATTTACACTCCCCCTTTCCTTTCCCTTTGACGCAAACGAAGCTATTTAAACTGGCAGCGCGTATTGCGGAACGAAGGGAGCTCCGAAGGACCTTCGAAACGCGCTGGACACGACGCAGAGACCGACCTGGGAATGAATTAACTGCCAGCGTTTGCAGGTCCTTGCTGTGATTAGCAAGGATCCGGAACTAATCGAAATTTTTCTTTATCCAATAGCAGCTAAGTTTAATAGGTAACAAGGAAGACAATTTGATAGTCATAGTAAAGCAAAAAGCACTAATATGAGATAGAAATTTATAAAAAATGAAAATATAAGTTACCAGTATTAAGCCTGCAATATGCCTGCAAATGTATTAGCTTAAGAACTTACTCAAGGGAAGAAATTTAATTCTCTCCCATAAATGAGTTTACTATAAAAGTATCTTTGTCCTTGATAATAATTAGAATAGTATGTTTTTGTCACAAAATTCCTCTTAACTCCCATTCAAAAAGTTTTTTCTCTTCCCAACGATCCTCAAAGAGACTTTTAAATTAGTTAACTACAACCTTCTCATGCCCTTTATCCAAATGGCGGTCCACTTGCCATTGATATCTGTAAGCTGGGAATAACTTATTCTAATTTATGGTGACCCCGAACTGACTCGGGCATCTCCCTGCTGCCCGCGAACACATCGCTCACCTGTTTGATATCGGAAATTTACATATAAAACGGGCTGCAAAGGTCCCGGGCATTTTCCCTCCCCTTCAGCTCAACGAGGCCAACAACTATATACATAATAAACATCTCATCAACTTCTAAGCGAAAGCTGGAAAAAAGGGAATAAACTTTGGGCGGCGCTGCGAGTTGAAATTGGAGAGAGGACCGGAGTTTCGGGTCTGTCAGTTGGCCTGGAATTGGGCTTTGCGGGTTGATGGGCGGTAAAATTAGGCAAACGTTGGGAGTTCGAAAACCAGGCAAACATTTCACAAAATTAAACACAAAACACTCACACACACAATGAGGAAAATGGATAGGAGGATAAACAGAGAGAGCGTTCTCTTTTTCTCATTTTCGAGCACAACACAAACACAATCGCGTATACGCTGGATGCTCCACTGACACACAGAGAACAATTTCTTTCTAAATTGGTAATTAGTGCGGTTTATCTTTTTTCAAAAAAAACACTTCAAAACTTTAATATCTTTGTATAATAAAATATACAAATATATATTATAAGCGAATATATTTGATGTTGAATGGGTTTTTGCACAATTTTTTTTTTTTATTACAGAATTTAAGATATCTGAACCGATAAAGATCAGCTTTTTTCTGTGCAGTAACCAAAGTAGTGCACTCAAACGAGCTTCATTCGATAAACTTAAAATGGAAAGCGGAAGGAAGGGCGATAGCATAAATCCCTCTAAGCGCAAACGGGCACATATCATGATTGATGTGGATGCGGACTCGGAATCGCATCTCTTCCATTGAATGCGAATTTTGCCAAAGTTTGTAGAATAAATCGATTAAACCGTCTTAAATTTGTTATATCCCCTTTAGCCACCCGCCCATTCCCAATCTAATACCCATACAAATTGCCATTGCAAAAATGCCAGAATTTCCTCTGCAATTTCCATAACGAAAATGAAATGCCCCGAATATTGACCAAGCCCCCACCACCCCCCACCCCACTCCCAACTGGTCGCCTTGGCAACTCTTCCTTTCCGCTGACCCAAAAGCCCGATTGTAAGGGAAGGGCAGCTGTTTGCATTTTGCGCATTTGACGAGCCAGCATTTCCCCGGCCATATAGCTATCGCTCAAAACTGCAAAATTATTTCGGATTTTGCTTTTTTTGTGCTGGCATATACATGATTAATTTCCCTCGAATACAGCCACTTGAGCAATTAAGCACACACATGGCCACTGCTCGATGCACAGTGGTCTGTGTTTAAAAAGTGTTATTGCAAATATCTCTGGTGAGTAAGCCATTGCTTTTGAACAAGAAAAAGTCTGTTAACCTAAATGCAAGCTCAGTTTTTTCAAGCACGGAAAGTAATTCTTATTTGATACTTGTATTTATAAAGGACTACTTTATAAAAGTCACAAGCTAAAAAAATCAAAAAATCATCCAGATTGATATAGTGTTTAATTCATGGTCTTTTTAAATACAATTTTAAAAAAACAATTATACTTGTTTTTAGCATTTTTACTTGGACTTTTTTGAATTCGTTCCACTGTGCGTCGGGCATAGAGTGTGGGGATCATCAATCGAATTTGCCACCTTTCAATATTTGGCCACTTGCAGCTGTCACAAATCTCCAAAAATATGCCAAAATTGTTGCCCGGACAAAGCAATTAAGTTCCTGCCGAGTTTCGGCCTCGACCACGTCCTGCGAAGTGACACAGATACAGATACAGGCTCGCATTCGGAAGTAGTATCTGCATATGCATCTGCATCTGAATCTGAATCTGAATCTGAGTCGGGACCTGCAACGGCATAGCAACGTACGGATACGAGTATGCATGCGGCTCAATCATGTAATGGTATTTCTGCTGGGAATACAAGCCACTGAATGATTTATTGCACCACACGGACACACACAATCGCAAGTTCGGAAGCAATTGGGTTTTTGATTTTCGAATTTTTAATTCCTGTTTGCCGTTTGATTGCCGGCCATTGACAATATTATGGAATGGATAACATAACGTCCAGGCAAAACGATTTCAAATTTCACTTTCGTTGCTGTGGTCTCTGCGTAACTTTAAATGACATTTACGACTGCTGTTCACGATTTACTTGCCTGAAAACGGGTTCTGTAACTGAGAGAAATACAGTGTTTGCGACTATATAAAGTATGAAGTCATATATGTACGTATTGATCAGACATTTGTAGGGTATACCAATAACTTCTTATAAAAAGAATTTTGATGGCATTGTCTTGCCAGAATTCAGCTAAAAACTTATCCCTGCAAAAGCTAATAAAAAAATTAGAAAGAACGTCGTGACATAAAAATAAATACATGCTTGCTTACTGAATTGCTAAAATTACTTAATTAAAGAAGTCTGTATCTCAAGAAAAACCAGTTATCTCTTTTAAAAATCGCAAAATTTGATCAACTTTTTTAAGCTTTTGTTCAAATACAAGATTGAAGTTTTCCAATATTAATTGTTTAATATTCCTGTACACTGTAAAACCGAGAATTTCCTAAAAGAAACTTAGTCTTAGTAGGTTAATTCAGACACGCAACGTTTGATCAGCTTGGTATATATAGGTTAATAAAAAAAAAGAGATTTTCCTGGAAAACCCACTTTTCCACTTCGTGGTTACTGAGGGTCTACGGATTGTCACCAGTCCGTCGACGTTGCCTTGGTTATTAAACTGCTCGGCACGTTGCGGTTAGCCAACAACGCTGTCGACGAAGACTAAGCCAAATAAGCAATTTAAAAGCCACAATGTCAGAGGCAAAAGCCGAGTGGCAACTTGGCCGGAGATGATGAGGAAGTGGTTCTGAAGGCGTAACCAAATGCAGCCAAATGGCACGCAGCTAAATGCGTTGCCTGGTAAGAAATGCGGGGGAAGAATGACAATAAGTTGAAGTAATAAACAAGAGGCGGTACATTTTTCTGGAATTTGAAATATTTTATCGTAGAAATATAATTTTAAGGCTCTTTCGGCCCTACAAAGTGCTTGTATTCTAGATCAGCATAAAGAGTGAATCGATTTCGTCTTAAGCTTTTTGTTAAGTCCCAGAAATCTCAGTAATTTAAGTAAGCCAATTTAACACTGAAATACCTAGTTTCTTGGGAAATTATTTCCTACATTTGGCTTATGATTATTATTATTTCTGGCTAAATTCGACGGCTTTAAAGACTGTTTTTCAAATTCTTATTTCCCTCTTGTTAAGAAACACTGTTTTCCAACCTCTTTAACGACCAAAATGATCATTGTTGGGAAATTCAATACCGAGTAAATTTGATAACACAAGAAAACTTATTTTCCCGGAATCTGGCCTATCCCATCCCCTACTTTCTCGCCCCTCTATGGGTTTCAGTGAGTAAAGTTCAGCCAACATGTTGGTGGGGGAAAAATCAATAAACGAAAATTGCTGAAAATAAAAAGGAAACGCATAAATATCATAAAAGGGAGAGCGCTCCTCCCACCTCGTATCCAGGCATTTCCATCTCTTTCCTTTCATAATTCGAGGACCCAGGCAGAAGTAAAGCGGCAAAGGACGACAGACTTGTGAGGCAACTTTGCCTTTTGTTTTTGACGCCGTTTTTCGCTTTTTATGGCCACCTGGCAGCGCAGTCAACGTCGACGTCGATGGAGATAATACGGGAGTTGGGGATGAGGAAGGTGGCGGGTTAAGGATCCACGGAGGACAGGATACACCCCAAGACGAGCATCGGCAGGACACAAAGAGCTCAAAGTTTTGCTTTATTGTTTCTAAAATGTGCTAAAACAAAATAAACAAAAGAACCGCCAAAGACAGATGCTCAAAGGTTCTGAAAAGTGGGCGGTGACTGGTGGGCTGGCTACAGGATTCTTGGGCGTCTGCTGGTTTCGGCATGTGTTCACCATAAAAAGTTGGCCCACACCGGTTGGTCCAAAGGCGAAATGAAAACATCAACGGACCCAAAGTCAACCCGATACCTTAAGCCCCCGAAAAAAATCCACCCCGTTTTTTGTTTACTTTTTTGTACCCAGCTCTTCCTGCCCCTTGTTCTTGGTATTTTTTCGGGGGCATTCTAATGAAAACATTGCGTGAAAGTAAAAACTAAACATTAAGCAAACAATAAGCCAACACTCTCCCACACACAGCCATACACACGAAGATGCACAATAAACAAAAAGAAATAAGGGGAAAAGGGGTCATCTCTTTGGGAGCAAACAAAAACCCATCCGTGCCACGTGTTTGTCATATGCAAAACAAAGTAAAGTCAGGCCCAGCGAAAAAAGGAAGGAGACCTTACCGAATGGCAAATGAAGCGAAGGCAGTAAACTTCTGCAAGGATATACGGAACCTTTAGGTCGGTCAGCTCCTTTTTTTTCCAGTTTTAAGCCGCTTTACAGCCCCAAATGAAGAAAATATGGCAAATATTTACGTAGGTCAAAAAATATGTGTTTTGATTAAAATTTAAAATAAATAAATACTCAGAACGTTTCTTAAGAACTAATTTGTATCCACCTTCAGCATATCTTAATAAATGTTGTAACTTCAGTTACTGAATTAAAAAAGAGTGTGGGAAAAGCAACGTATAAATTATTTAAAAAGGAACATTTTTATCTTTGCGACTTATGAATTTTTCAGAATATTTTACATGTAGTCAGCGTGTGACAAATGCCTTGGACATGTCTGTTGATGTATTATAATTATCTAATTATCTTAAACAAAAGGTACTTTAGTTTCACAAAGCGATGATTTGTAACACAATCCACAAAAAGAATTTGCTTATGAATTAATTGGTAAAATGACTTTTCTACAGGCGGACATAAGTGCATATCCTGCAAATGCAAATCAAGGCACATCCTGGCAGGTGGCAAGTTCAGTTGGTGGTGCAATAGCAGTTCTTCGGTTTCGGTTTTAGGTCTTGCGTGTTAAAGTGTGGGTGAGTCACACCGCAAGGACTGGTCGTTCCCATTCCAATCCCCATTCATTTTCCCTAGCCCTTTTCAGCCTCTGGCTGTGTCCTGTATATCGGTGCTGTCATGTGTGACGCGTGGTTAAAAATTTGATATCCTTGAGCGCCGATGGAAAAACAATACCCAAGCCTCTATCTCGTCCTGCAAGCCTACTACAATGTTTTTCGGGAGGCAGAATGTAGAGGGTGTGAAATAAAAAGTAATTTGAGCGTAATACCAGAGAGGCAAACTTGACGGACGAAGGCAAGTCAATTGAAAGCCCAAAAAAATCAATAACTTGTGTGGGTCAGGAAAAGATATATATAAATAAATATAAATGTATACTATACGTTTATAATACACTCACCGACACATGTGTGCCGGTGGGCGGGAAGCGAAAACTTTACTTTCGGCCATGTAATATAATTTGAGCTGCAAACTTGGACAGAGAGCTTTCAGCCAGAACTGATTGGAAATCATAAATGAAAGGCCGGCTGCAAAACTTGATTTAAAAACCCTGGCCAGGGATTCTCAAATTGATTTAGGGGGTGGCGGGGATAACTCGCCATTTCCATCTAATCTCACAAGTTGCAAAGTCGCATAAACTCTTATTCCCATTTCGGTTGCATGTGGCATTGTGACCATGGATGGATATGGTGCACGGTGCACCCCGCACAATTTGAACGATTTATACGCGTGGCGCGTTGTGAGCGAGACAGACTCACTGGGAGTGAGTGGGATGGCTAATGCACTGAACGAAAATTTATAAAGCTTAGTACAAGCCTGTCGTGGGCTTTTTATGTTATTTATCAATGTTTTGCTATCTTTACATACATTGTGCAACACTACCTTTCATACACAGTTACGCCTTTTAATATTTATCTTAAGACTTCTTACAGTGAAGTATTATTATATTTCAGTCGGACAAATGTATCTAGTAATTAATAATACAACCAATCTTTAATGGCTCAGAATCTTGATTTTCTGAAGCATACATAAATGTAAAACGATAACAGAAACAAAAGCCGACAATCTTTATCAAAACTACAAAAACCGAAATAACTTGACTTTTCTCCAAGTGTGGAAATGAGCAAACGAAATGGCAAGCCAAATGACCAAAGTGCAGTGGAAATGGGGATAATGCAGCCGGACAAAGGCGCACAGGTAGGCAGAGGATCCGCCTCAATAAATAATATTTCTGGCTCGCCTCGGTTGCGAACGTTGAAAGTTTTGTGTGACCAGGCAGGCGACATTGCTATTGCTGCCAGGACGTGCGAGGATGTGCGAGGATGTGCAAGGATATTCGTAGCCCTGGGGCACGGCTCCTTATTTACTCTGGCTCCTCCCGTCGCTGTCCTTGTCGTTGTTGCTGTTGTCATGTTTTTATGGGCAGATGCAGTGGCATGTTTCGCATAGCGTGTGCAACATAAATTCACTTACCTGTCGCACACACACACACACCGAAAAGCGCTCGGATGCACGCTCTGCAGGTGCAGGACTCGTAACCGTTGCCTGGTTTATGGAAATTAAGCAGGTTTTATATCCTCGCAAACGGGTTGAATGCCACTGCGATCACAAATGCAGCAATATAGCTCTGCGTAAATTTACACGAGGTCATCCCGGAAATAATTCAAGCCATTCGGAAATAAAACATGGAATATACATTTGTTTTGATTAGGAAATTTAAAAATAAACGATTGGCGCTTCTGAAATCTCTAGAATATTTAAAATACTTATGAAGGTATCTAAAATGATACTGTGGAATCAGAACGACGTCTTTTATAATTAAACTAATAATAATTAAAACTATTTTGTTGCATAACTTAAGACACCTTTACATGTGGTTTTAAAACCCTAGCAATATCTTTGGAATAGATAAGATTATTTGAAATTATTGTTTGATTAAATGAAAATTCCAATAAATGTCAGCATTTAGTATGGGTAATTTCGGAGTATTTCAAATAACCTCTTCAGTAGAAGTTGCGACTCGAAATAGAGTCCTCACTTGATTGCAATTCCCAGCACTCATCGCATCGAGTTGATGGCTCCTTGAGTGTATGCTCCACTTCGGTGCTTCCGTAGCACAGGATGTCCCAGTTCGTTCGCTGTTGTTTTTCGCCATTCTGTCGAGTACAAGGACACCGGCCCAGCAGCTAGCCCAATATTTGGCCACAGCAAACATTTATTGCTCCAGCCCATTCCGGGGAGAATGGAGTGGAGATCACCATACAAATGTGGCGAACAATAAGGACAACAATGGGAGGAACGGGAACAGAAACAGGAAAAGGAACAACAACGACAACGAAGGGCAACAATTGCAACGTGTCGAAGCGACGTTCATAGCATATTAGTTAGGTACACACACAAATGCATCTCGGCGTCGGGCACACGGGCCGTATGCGCAACGTTTTTCCACTCACAGCTGCGTCGAGCCATATGCCAACATCCGGATTTCGCACGCACACGCTGGCAAAAAGAAAATGTTAGAGGGAAGCGAAAAAACAACGGAAACACGGCGAAAAAATGTCACCAGAGCGGAACATCAAAGCGGTAGCATTTCGTATTAAAAAAACGCTTATCTATGGAATTAAATTTGACATTTTGTTATATATAATGGATTTCAGGAAGTAAATACTAAAGGTATTACGAAAAACGTTAATACTATACATGGAGTATTGAAATCACTTATGAACCGAAAAACCGAGAGATTCAATACTAAAACAAGAAAGGAAAGCTAACTTCGGACGGATCTGAAGTTTATATGCCCTTGCAGAATATTCTGTAAATTATATTCTTCAAAATTATTCATATGATGTATTCTTAATACTCATGAAAAGTCCCAACTTCCTAACTTTAAGAACACCAAAGTTATGGCATTTCCTATCGTTCAGTTATATGGCGGCTATAGGATATAGTCGGCCGATCCTCATGAAATTCGGTAGGTCGGATTAATTGGCCAAAAACAAAACTCATAGAAAATCCCAACTTCCTAACTTTACAAACACCAACGTTATGGCTTTTCCGATCGTCCAGTTATATGGCAGCTATATGATATAGTCGCCCGATCCGGCTCGTTCCGACTTATATACTACCTGCAATAGAAAGACAACTTTTGGGAAAGTTTCAAGCAGATAGCTTTAAAACTGAGGGACTGAGGACATGGCTAGATCGACTCTCCTGGTGATGCTGAACAAGAATATATATACTTTATAGGGTCGGAAATGTCTCCTTCACTGCGTTGCAAACTTTTGACTGAAATTATAATACCCTCTGCAAGGGTATAAAAAACGTCATTTATTTTACTGAACACTTTTAAGCACGTTAAGAAGTGATTTTAAGTTATTTGTAGTTTTTGGTCTGAACTTTTATAATTGTTCTTATTTGTTAAAGACCATAATAATAACAATAGTTTTTGGAATCCCTAAAAATAGCTCTCAATCAATCAGCCTCAACATATTAAGTAAGTTTGATAGCTTGAAACAGCAAAGCATATTTTTCGCTGTGCACCAAGTCAAACACGAAGGCCCAAAAACAAATGGAGCATTTCTTCATGCCACCCATAATTCTGATCCACCGCTCCTGCATTGTAACAACAAAGGATTTCACAGACGAGTGCTGATGAGTCGGCAGCTGGAACAGCAGAAGAAGTGGTCCAATTACCAAGAAAACTCAAGTTCAGCTCGCCAGCTGTTGTGGTCAATTAATGAGCACTGCGACTGTCGAAATAGAGACTTCCAAGCGCATCAGATTGTCCCAAGCTGCTCAGTCACTTTAGATTGCTCTGGGACATTGCCTTTGAAGCGGCTTGTTGCTAAACAATCGGGATTATCGGAAAGTAAAGTAGAGCCAATTCCAACACTCGAAACTTTCAAAGGGTCTTGCAGTTGTTGAATGGAAATCTTGATAAGTAGACTGACAATTGAAAGAGCTTGGGACTTATTCCACAGAATTAACATATATCGACAATTGCAGTCCTTCTTGTTAAGCAACTCAACCAAAGTCACAAACGTGTTCTTATTAATAGCACAAATGGGTTTTATCTTCACAATAAGATTTTAAGGCATCCTTTTAGCACAACTAAAACTTTGTAAAATTGTATTTTATTAAAGAGATAAAATTACTTATATAAGTTGTTGGTATCTTGAAGAGAAAGGTTTTAAATTAGCTGAACAAATTTAGACAAGAAACATAAATGTGTATGGACTAGGAATGTCTTTTTAAGGTGTCTAAAAATACACTCTGTAATATATATTAACGGAAATCTAATTAGATATTATCTTAGCATATAGAGTAAAAAATTCCCCTTATTTTTACTAAAAATACAATTATTTTGGTTAGAAATGTTTAGAGCATAGTAAAAATCGTCCTCTGCTAATTTTTTACCAGACTTACTTAAACATCGCTAAGGAGGAATACAATTAGAGATTTTTGCAATCCTTTCAAACGGTTGTCAAGCAGTTGTCAACCTTCGGTTACTAATAAAGACATGTGATCATCAAATATTTTTCTTTAGCACGACTTACTTTTTAGAGCCAATGACACCCTGTGAGTTGTAACCTCGTTAAGTCATCTACTGTCAACTCAAAGAAATGGATTCGTTGCTTTTTTTTTGACCGGGTGTCGGAAGATCCGGAAAGGAGTTGTAGGATTGAAAACTAATTAGTGACAAGCCAGGGCAGCCATCAAGCTAATGCAATCAGAGCAAAGGGGGGGTTTTGTGTGTGTGCTGATGAAAGGGAGGCTAGTGTAAATACACTTCGATTAACGCTAAATTAGCTCTCGCTGAACTGAACGGATCGAACAAAAGCCAGAATAGTCAGTGGTCGATGGTGAGGTCGGTGGATGGTCGGGATGGTGGAATGGCAGGATTGAAGGAAGGATGAGGATGATGACGCCGATGATGATGAGAGAGCGATGACGACAGCCACCAGGCTGGATGGGGGATGATGGGCGGGCGCTTTTGGGGAGGCACTCACTTATCTTTCCCCTGGCTCTTTGTGCATTGTCAGCCCCATTGGCCATGGCGCGGCGTCGAATGCATTTGGCTATGATTCACAATACAAAAGATGCAGCGGCAGCAGGAGTGGGTGGGGGCGAAAAACTTGTGGGTAGCGGATAAATAGATGTATAAGCGGGTTCTATCTATACAGAGTGCCCCTCCATCACTCCCCACTCGATTCAGTGTGTGTCTGGCAATTTGCTTGGCGCTTGCCTCGCAAAAGCTGACAAAACAAGTCCCTGACCCCAAAAAGTAGGCAACAAAAAGCGTTGGCTGCTTTGTCAGCTTCCAGTAGACCAGCAGTCCCCTAAGTCCCACACACCCCATGAAAACCCCTCGCACCTCCCCCGACTATGCTAATAACCAATATTTTAGAGCCAAGCCGCCGTCTGCCGTTGAAATTGTCGCCAGCAACAAAAGCAAAGCTCGGCGAGCGGGGGGTTAAAAAACAAACTTTCCACAGATAGCTGAATCATGCCGCAGACAAAGGATATGTGGGGATGTGCTGGAAAGGAAGTCGAGGACGGGGCAGACGAGTACAAGGCATTAATTTAACAGGATAATTGAAAATGAATAGTTGCATGTGGCAAGACGTGGGGGCAGAGCCGACAACATCCGGACATGCGACAAATCAATGAGGAACCAGGAAGGGACCGAAGATAATCATTTAGAGGGAATTTCCCTTGAGCCCGACGGGGATTTCCCAAGCCAACTACTGCACCGATAAAACTGAAGCTTTAAGGGCCTATTTATGCCAGCTATGATTATTCATGGCTCATTCACAGAAGTTCGATTCAATTATGCAGAGACAGTAAAAACTATAGATATTATTGGATTATATTATTTCTGGGATTTGATTAGCGGAATGGGGTTGATAAGTTACCCATTGCAGGGATATTGTATTGGGAAGTCCTTATTAGTTTTATACATCCAATCCCTTGATTCGGAAAAGTTAAATAGAAAAGCGTTCATGATATTTACTTACTAATTAAAAATACAATTCGATTTGACGAAATATTTTTGTGGTATAGTAAATATTTGACTAACAACATATATATAAACCTTTTCCATGGAAGTTAAACAAATGTTGTACATTTCGGCAAATATAAAGAATTGTAATGGTAACCTCACTTTCTAATAACTGTATGCCTATTAGCTTATACAATAATCAATTCTGATTTAGGTATATATGCTTTGAGCATAAATAAAATATTTTTAATGAAAACACAACTGAATATTAAATAAACTGCACGCCAAACAGAAAATACTAATCCACCGCTTACAGGTTTTCGATTCGCAAATAAACATTGAAATATTGACTATTCATAGCTTACCTTTAGCCACAAGCTCATATGCTTGGTGGTCAATGGGAGTTTTGCCTGGGTCTGCGATTTCGATTCGATTATTTGTATTAGATTTTGGTTTTTGGTTTGTGTGATTCGTGTTTGGATTATTTGGTTTAAAGAGAATTTTACATTAAGAATTTGTGATTAGACACACTTTAGGTTTGAATGAATATATTAAGATTGGGTTAAGGTTTTGATTTAAACTGCTGGTTGTTTGTTTGTCTGTTAGCTGTTGTTACTGTTCAGTTTTTGGCTTCTGGCTTGCCAATTCCGAATTCTGAGGTCCGAACCTGGTTCTTGGCCAGTTGGAGAATTCGAGTACAACAAAATCGAACTTGGCAAACACAACGAACGAACGAACGAACGAAGGAAGGAACGCATCAAACGAACTGGGAAACTACGAGAAACGAGGAACGAAACGGAAAATACGTAACTTTACGGGGCTAACGTACAATATAGTGTGTGTGGCTTGTAATTTCTGCGATGGCTGATCCACCGATCGACCCAATAATCATCGTCTTTTGTGTGTGGTTCTGTGTGGCATTCTCAAATGATAAATCGATAACCAGTAGATGATGATTTCTCGGGGCATGCAGGTTGGCTAAGAAGCAGGCAAATCGAAAGTGTGTGAAGAAAGTCGTGGAATGGGATCTTATTTACAGTCGGGACTCAGGCCAATCAACGGAAGTTTTTCGAGTGCCATCGCACAGGAACCATCTTGAGAACATCACTTTTCAGATGTTTTTCTCAGTCGGTCTTCCCATCCCAATTTCCAAAGAGTTAAGGAGGAAAGTTTTTGTTTTGTTTGGCAGGAGAAGTTAACAGAGTGGGTGAAAGTTCAAGGCATGTTAACTAGACAGAACGAGAAAGACAGAGAGAGAGGCAGACCGATAGTATAGTAATAGTTATAGGTTTAGTTATAGTATTTAAAGATATATGGAAAATAACAGAATAAAGGTGGAATGTGGTTTATTTATTTGTTGTCAAGAGTCTAGATCTAAAGTGGCAAACATGGCAAGACAAATCGGGGAGTGGTTAGTTTGTTGGGTTGGATAGAGAATGGGCGCTACGACTTTTGGTTCTTTGAGGAGCTACGCTAGAGGTTCTAGGGGGATGCTATATGCACATATTACGGGAACGAACATCTAGTAATGCATTTGGTGAAGCTCACATTTTTCGACTGACGACATTTTGGACAAGTGGACTTTGAATCTGGACTCTGCCTTTCTTTCTTTTTTTTTTGGTTCTTGGTTTTGTTTATTGCGAAGTGGTTCAGGTCGAGGCTGGAAGTTGGTGGTTGTGGTTCTTGGTTCTTGGTGGTGATGGTCGTGATGGTGGTGGTGGTGGCAATAGTGGTTGTGGTGGAAGAGTTCTAGTGGTGGTGGGCGGTGGCATTAGCTTTAAACTACCGGGCGAGCGGTGAGGCGGTGGTGGGTGCAACGTTTTTCAGCGGTTCGCAGTTCTCGTTTTCTCAGTTCACTTATTGTCTTTGTTCTTGCTATTCAGTATTGTTATTTTTCGGAATGCCTAATAATTGAGCAACATAAAATTGTTAACTGATTCGCCATGTCTTGCTTGTCCTTGTTCTTTTTGGCTTTCTCTTGCAGACAAAGCACAACTCAAAAACTCAAAGGCGAAAGGAATAACTAAAAGCGAGTGCCAATGACACTGGGTTGGGATGGGGGGTGGTGTCTCGGTGGTTTGTTGTATGGCTGCGATGACGTCGACGGCGACGGCAAGTGGTTGAAGTGAAGTTTTTGGCGGCGGGAAGGGGAGCGGCAGGAAAAAAAAACAACCCTCCGCTTGACAGGCGCTGCTGACTCAGAGCGAGAGAGCTATACCACTTGCCTAGTTGAACAGGCGAAACAGCCGAAACAAAAAAATAAACTACACAGGAAATTAACCAAAGAAGACAAAATAAACACACTCACACACATAGACAGTCACCCAGGACGGCAAATCGGTTAACGGTAACGGTTAACAATTAACTGTTCAAAAGGACAACTCAAAACCGGAAACGGAGATCGCGCAGAGCTGCAATCGAACAGCTGTAAGCAGTTCACTTCACATGCAAATAGAGTACTATGTATATTGAGCATTGAGCGTGTGTTTGTGTTATGTTGCTCCTGCTCCTCCTTCTGTTTCCACACACTCACACACACGCGCACAAAACACTGAAAAAAAAGTATGTGACTGGGAGTGGGAAATCCAATCCCTGCGTACGCCTTGCGAACTTGTGACTCGTTGGCAGCGCGTTCGAATAAGAACTAAAAACTAAGCCAAACAGCACGAGCACGCGTCCACCAAGCAACTGAGCGGTGCGAAAGAGACGGCCGCAGGAGCGGAAAATAGAGAGGCAGTCCCCCGTTAACGCGCTGTTAACTCAGCAGCGGGATGAAACAGCGGCTATGTTGGTGTCATGTTAAAGTTAACCCTTAACTACCATAACAACTGTCATCTGTGTCCTTCATCTGCGTGTATTCTTTTATATGTCTATTGCGACTCTCTGGAATTAAATCTTTTGCCAAATTCAAAATATTGATCATATTATCAATAACTTTCTGTCTTCTTTAGACACATACTTTTTTAATTAAGCCATTTTCTTATCTTTATGCTCAGCTATACAACAAAAAACCATACATAAAATACAACATTCCATAGAATTCGAAAATCATTAGGAAGTGCACATTTAGCAGGATTACAAATAAATCGAATACTTAAATGACATTAAGTTATTTCTTGTCCTTTTTAATTGTATATGATAGCAGGGGTAAACGTGTTAAGCTGCTCAAGTTAACAGAAGTTATGTTAACTGCCGAGAGAGCCAACAGAAAAAGAGAAATATTAAACAGAGAGAGAAAGTGGCGCATGTGAGGAACGCGACAAGTGGCGGTCCATTTGAATTGCCTTTCGATTTGAGCCTGGCAATGTCCATAGTGTGCTTGGAAAATATAAAATTATTTACAACTATACAATTTTGCTAAGCATATTTTAATTGCTTTCTAAGACTCCATGGTGAAAAATTAAAAAATGTAATCAATGTAACCATACACTTCATAGAATTTTCTCTCCCTATTGACAGCCTGCTGGAAAACATGTGACTGACGAGGGAAATTCGTATTTTGGACTGGCAATGTTGTGCGGAGCAGACTTTTGTCTGCAATATTTTGACATTTCGAAGGGCAAAAGAGCGATTGGAAAGGACAAGGGTGAGAGGAGTAGTCAAAATAATAAAATTTATAAATTCGTGCTCGTGCTGCCACTCGCGCTCTTTTCGCTCTCGCTAAGTGCTGGGAAAAATGCGATTGCCAAAGACATGTTGCTACACGTCCCGACGTGTGTGTGCGTGTGTTAAAACTGTGGAGCATACTTAAGTGCGGACAGGCTAGATTAATTAGCAAATTGAAGCTGCCGGACTTTGGGCAGTTGGTCAAAGCCAATCGGAATGGAAATCATTGCAACTAACCACTGTCAACTGTCAATAAGACGAGCACTTTACATAATAAGTACTCTCCGAGTCACACACACACACGCACACAGGCAAACAAATACACACACAGGCACACGCACGCACAAACACACTGGCAAATCAGGCAAACACGCGCGCGTTAATGGGCCGCAGACTTCTGGAGGAAATTAAATTTCTGTCTCTAATTATTAAACAAAATTCGCAAAAACATGTAACCAAATTAAATCCTTGGCATTTGCCACACTCGCGTAATTTCCACGTTTTCTTCAGGGGTCTTGGTTATTATCGTATCTGTTTTAATACCGTTTTGGCGTGATTTGTGTGCGCACCGTTTCGAGGGTAACGAAGTGCTCCAAAGTCAGAGAACACACTGAAACTAAAGAACTCACTCTGAAGTCATGCTTTTGACATTTGCAACGTGTTAACCTCGCAGTCGAGAGAGTAACAGTCCACGAGAGAGTTTCTGGAAGCACGAGCGAGCCAAATACAGAGCCACTCCCGAGCAGGCGCAGGAACCAAAATCGGAATCCACCCCCACACATAGCTCAGCTGGTTGCAAGGGTGCAGCGATGAGCTTCCTCTGTGACCGACAGGGGGCGACAGGCCAGCTTTCTCCGCGTATATATATCAAAGCTTCTTGGTCAACCCCCACTTAAAGCTCAATTCCTTAAGCTTTATAAACTGTTGATAAAATCCGAATGCAACTGTAAGGACTTGCAACTCCCGAGAAGAACTTTTTAATTATAGTCAGGAGTTTCTAAAGCCGTGAATGAGAGCTCAGCTTAAAATTTAGAGACTTGAAACTTTCGCAATCGGTTTTTTAAATGTGAACTCAGATCAAGTTTGAAATCGGCGCTGATCGGACTTATACATACCCTATAGCTGCCATTGAAACGATCTGGTTTTTGAAACCATTTTAGTATTTATCGCTGTTTTAGTCTACTATAATGTTTTTATCCCATTTTTTCATTAAGACTATATCCTATGATATATCATATCCTATCACTTGCCCCACCACTGATTAATTCTTCCAAAAATCGTATCATTTAAATAATACATTTTATTCATTTTTATGGGTTTTTCAAATTTTGATTAAACAACTTTATCATCAATTTATAATTGCACTCAAGTAAAAACCAACTATATAATTCCTGAAATGATGCAACATTCAACACAAGATCAGCAATTTGGCAAGGGGCACAAGAACTCACCCTGCAAGTTGGCCAACTGCTCGGTGGTCATAACAATAGGCCCCACATTCCCAGTGTTGCTTGGAGCAATCAAATTGGGATCGGCAACGGGCCCCATGTAGCACTTGCGCATCATTAGATACTGCATCCAGACATTCAGTCCCTCCTCGGGGGTTCCCATAGAGCATAGATCCTCGCCGCCGATGTTTCGAACATTGAGGTCTATATGTCCCTCGTTGACGAACAGCTGGCGTGTTAAGTGGAAGTAGCTGTTTGTGATATAGATGTTGTTCGACTGGGCGGATGATTGTTTCTGAAATAAATTTATAAGTAAGTGCTTTCTTTATTATATCTAAATATATTCAATATTATGTATTACTTATTATATCTCGATGTTCGAGATATCTCATAATAAATTTTATATTGAAATGATTGCAAGAGTTTATTAATACTTTTAAAATGTGTTTCAAAGTCCAATGTTTAATTGAGGTATCTATATGTAAATTTTTCTACTGACTAGATAGAAAGGAACAATGGATTTGCTATAAAGACCTGTTCCTGATGCACGGATCGCATAAAGTTCTCGCCAATCAGTTGGATGTTGCAGTCGCGCAGGTCCACAATCATGCGCTCCAGGCTGAGGTTCTTCTCGGTGAGCAGCCGCACCTCTCCGTCCAGCTGGCTCTTGAAGTCCTCGTGGTGCTGAAGGGTCTGCTCCCACTCGCCGTTGATGGAGCGGACATCGCCGCGGTGCTTGTGGGCCACCAAACGTTGGCCCAAATACCACTCCGAGAACTGCGTCAGCTTGGACAGCGCGTAAATAAGGGCGAATGTCCACAGGAAGTTCACGTAAACATCGAAGGAGCTGCAAGTCCCGTCATCGCCCTTCTCGTATTCAAATGGTTTCACTTCCGGGGAACCATCCCACAGAAATCCAGCTAGAGTATTGTTATCCATTATTGAAATACGTGTGAGTTTGTTTTTGTAAGAGTGATGGCAGAATCACAATGAAATTTGAACGGGGCGAAGTCGGTGCCAAACACTATTCTCACCGCCTGCTCGATTGGAAAACTTACTATTGCTTTGGGCCTGTTTGCCGATCTGGCCCACGAGGTTCAGGCACAGCCACGTAAAAAGGGAGAGACATGTGGCTATGGCTCCATCAACCATCTGGTCTGCCATTATCTCGTCCATTGTGGCCCACTTAATCGTACAAATAATACTTCCTAATTTTGAAACAAAGCTCAAGGAGCTCTTTATTTCCCTCTGAGAGTTGTTGGATGTTTGACAAACTCATCAAAGATAAATCTTTATGAAAGAGGATTCTCGTTTTCGTTCTCTCAAACTACAATCATTTAAATGTATTCCACTTTGAAATCGAATGTCTGTAAAAAAAGTTATGGGCTTTTTTGACACTTTTTCTGGAAACCCATTTTTCGAAAATTTAGAAGAGGGTTACCTCATTGAAAATGATGAAAAATCGACCCAAAAAAAAAACTAATGTAGAAACACAGGTTTTTTAGAGAATTAAACTACAATCATTTCTGTAAGAAATGTTATAAGCTTAGAAGTACAGTTTTTAGACACTTTTCTGCAAAGCAATTTTTCAAAAATTTTTAAAGGGGTTTTATCATTGAAAATGACGAAAAATCGACCCAAAAATGAAAATTAAGGTGAGAACACTGATTTTTAGAGAATCTAACCACAATCATTTTGAGAAAAGTTATGAGCTTAGAAGTGCAGTTTTTTTGCACTTTTCTGCAAACCCATTTTTCGACAAAAAATAAAAATGATGAAAAATCGAAAAAAAACAAGAAAGGAAAGCTAACTTCGGGCGGAGCCGAAGTTGATATACCCTTGCAGAATACTCTGTAAATTATATTCTCCAAAATTATTCATATGATGCATTCTTAATACTCATAAAAAATCCCAACTTCCTAACTTTAAAAACACCAAAGTTATGGCATTTCCAATCGTTCAGTTATATGGCAGCTATAGGATATAGTCGGCCGATCCTTATGAAGTTTGGTAGGTCGGATTGATTGGCCAAAAATAAAACCCATAGAAAATCCGAACTTCCTAACTTAACAAACACCAAAGTTATGGCATTTCCAATAGTTCAGTTATATGGCAGCTATAGGATATAGTCGGCCGATCCCGGCCGTTCCGACATATATACTGCGTGCAAAGGAAAGAAGGGTGTGTGCAAAGTTTGAACTCGATAGCTTTAAAACTGAGAGACTAGTTTGCGTAGAAACAGACAGACGGACAGACGGACAGACGGACAGACGGACAGACGGACAGACGGACATGGCTATATCAACTCAGGAGGTGATCCTGATCAAGAATATATATACTTTATAGGGTCGGAGATGTCTCCTTCACTGCGTTGCACACTTTTGACGAAAATTATAATACCCTCTGCAAGGGTATAAAAAGTAGAAACACAGATTTTTAGAGAATTAAACCACAATCATTTTGAGGTATGCCACTTTGAAATCGGATGTCTGTTAGAAAAGTTATGAGCTTAGAAGTGCCATTTTTTGGCACTTTTTTGCAAACCCATTTTTCGACAAACCCATTTCCTCATTAAAAATAATAAAAAATCGAACCAAAAAAAAAATAAAGTAAAAACACAGATTTAGAGCATTAACCCACAATCATTAAGATGTATGCCATTTTGAAATAGGCTGTCTGTAAGAAAAGTTATGGGCTTCGAAGTGCAGGTTTTTGGATACATTTCGGCTTATAACAATAGATTTAATGATGAGTCAATATCAACTTGCTAATGCATTGCTGGTGGGTGTATTTCGGGAGAGCACTCGTCATGCCAGCCAAATGCGATCAGGTGTGTCGAATTTGGGAGATCGCGGCGATACGCATCTCCTACGCCACCCCAGCCGGCAATAATGGTGAGATTGGGTTGGCACTTGGTTGGATTATGCCTGTGCCTGCTAGGAGCAGCACCTGGCTGCATGGCGATGGCCCGCATCAAATCACGAAGCCAATGGAGCAGCGTTTCCGACGTTCGGCCCCTGCACTACAACCTCAGTCTGCTGACCGAGGTGGACGAAGTGAGTCTGGGCGGAACCTTCCTCGGCGAGGTGACCATCCGGGTGCGCGTGTGGCGCGAAACCCGCACCATCGTCCTCAGCACCAATGGCCTGCAAGTGGGCCCCAAGGTGGTGCTAATCCGCAAGAACACCGGCGGCCGGGTGGCGGTGCGCAAGATCTCGCAGATGGCCCGCCACCAGCGACTCGGCATCACCTTCAAGAGCCTGCTCTGGCTGGGCGAGGAGTACAGTCTGCACCTGGAGTTCAGTGGCCAGCTGTCCCGCACCGGCGGCTACTTCCTCGGCGGCTACGTCGACGCCAGCCGCCACCTGCAGTGGGTGGCGGTCAGCCAGCTGGCGCCCAACCTGGCCAACACCGTCTTCCCCTGCTTCGAGGACCCCGCCCTCCTCAGCCCCTTCGTCCTCAATCTGGCCCATCCAAGGAACACCAATGCCGTGAGCAATATGCGAGTGCAGAGGACATCCGAGTGAGTGCACAGAAAGAAAATAAGCATATGAAGATCAGTTTTTATACCCTTGCAGAGGGTATTAAAATTTTGGTCAAAAGTGTGCAACGCAGTGAAGGAGACATTTCCGACCCTATAAAGTATATATATTCTTGATCAGCATCACCAGGAGAGTCGATCTAGCCATGTCCGTCTGTCCGTCCGTCTGTCCGTCTGTCTGTCCGTATGTCCGTTTTTACGCAAACTAGCCCCTCAGTTTTAAAGCTAACTGCTTGAAACTTTCCCAGAATGTGTGTTTCTATTGCAGGTATTATATAAGTCGGAACGAGCCGGATCGGGCGACTATATCATATAGCTCCCATAAGAACAATCGGTAAAAAAAAATTCCAAAAAATTATAACTTTGTTGTTTTTCTTTGGGACTTTTTCTTTGGTACTGTTTAAATATTATGGAATTACGGGTTTTATTAAATTAAAATCGGACAACAATATCATATAGCTGCCATAGAAATGATTGCAAAATGCAGCGATTTGTAATAACTGCAAGGGTATATAAACTTCGGCTTGCCGAAGTTTGCTGCTTTTCTTGTTTATTCTGATTTTTCGTATCCATTTGGATTAGTAATTAATTATGTATCGGTTTATATCGATTTGCAAAGTGCTTTACCCATTTTCTTAAATTTAATTGAAAAAGCAAAATAGTTTTACAACTCAAAAAGCTTTCTTTGTCATTTAGGAATCAAAGCTGTCCTCGCAACTACTTAAAAAAGATTGAGTAACCAAATGATTACGATTATCAAATCAAAATAGATCTATGTTAGATAGGACATATAAAATGCATATAACTATATTTTTTGTATTTGATTCATTATTCAGTTTAGAAATTAACATAATATTCAGATTATAACCACCGGCCGTACATTTTGTTATTAAAATGTTTACCAACAAGTGTTTTGTTTCCCCCAGAGAAGGTTTTCCATTTAAACTTTCTCAATTTATTTTGCAGCCATGAGAGGGATAACTACATGTGGACTAGCTTCTACCAGACCCCGCCGATTTCCGTCCAGAAGCTGGCCTTCTCCATCAATCGCTTCACGGGCAAGACATCGCCGAGATTGGATGACTGTCCCGAGCTGGTGACCTGGTTGCGACCGAGGATTGCGGATCAGGGGGCCTACGCCATCGGCATCACGCCCCACATCATAGTATACTTTGTGGGCCTCTTTGGAAAGCCGTATCCCTCGGCCAAGATTGACCAGCTGGTTCTGCCGGACACCGCTTATGAGGTAGGTTTTTTGCTAGGTATTCCACGGCATTGGCACTTAGGTAACTTCCTCTGTTTTATTCACTTGTAAATATTAAACCAAGAGCCACGAGCACGTGGGTTTGGTGAGTTACCCGGAGGCGGATTTTCTGTATAGTGAGAAGGGCTCGACGGCGATGGCCAAGCAGCATGTGGCCAGTCACGTGGCCAAGGAGTTCGCCCACCACTGGTTCTCCGATCTGGAAACTCCCTCCCTGTACTGGCTGCACTACGGCCTGTCCGACTATCTGGCCGGCTTCGCCGTGGACAAGGTGGAGCCCACCTGGCGACTCCACGAGCTGGCCATGCTGCGGCAGGCGTTCGTCGTCCTGGACAACGACTCCAAGGGCAGTGCCCAGGCCGTGAGCCTCGCCGACGACACCCAGACCTACCACAAGTCAGCCCTGCTGTTCCGCATGCTGCACTCCCTCATCGGCACCCAGGTTGGTCACTCCAAGTCATACTAATTGTACGATTACGAATATTTTGTGATTGTGACTTAATGGTTTCAGACGTGGTGAAATTAATCTGTGTTCGAAATTGTCTGACTATAGTACTTTGGGAAAATTGGAAAAAAAAATTAATTCAGGTGGGAGAGCCAATCGATTGGAAATTTCATAACGATTGAAACCGAAACTCGAGGGTTTTTTTTTCAGAAAAATAAAAGTTCTTTAAGAGTTTTTATACCCTTGCAGAGGGTATTATAATTGCAGTCAAAAGTTTGCAACGCAGTGAAGGAGACATTTCCGACCCTATAAAGTATATATATTCTTGATCAGCATCACCAGGAGAGTCGATTTAGCCATGTCCGTCTGTCCGTCTGTCCGTCCGTCTGTCCGTCCGTTTCTACGCAAACTAGTCCCTCAGTTTTAGAGCTATCTGCTTGAAACTTTCCCAAAAGTTGTCTTTCTATTGCAGGTAGTATATAAGTCGGAACGAGCCGGATCGGGCGACTATATCATATAGCTGCCATATAACTGAACGATCGGAAAAGCCATAACGTTGGTGTTTTTAAAGTTAGGAAGTTGGGATTTTCAATGAGTTTTATTTTTGGCCAATTAATCCTACCTACCGAATTTCATAAGGATCTGACGACTATATCCTATAGCCGCCATATAACTGATTGGTCGGAAATGCCATAACTTTGGTGTTTTTAAAGTTAGGAAGCTGGGACTTTTTATGAGTATTAAGAAAACATCATATGAATAATTTTTAAGAATGCAAGGGTATATCAACTTCGGCTCCGTCCGAAGCTTTCCTTTCTTGTTCGTTCTAAATTATCCAAAATACGACGCACAGCCAAAAGAATTAATGTTTTATGCAGCTGAAAAAGTAAACTATCAATCCCGGTTGATTTGGTAAAATTAATTTTTTTTTAGAGATTTTTGCATTTTTTATAAGGGAATGCGAAAATTGGCCCAAAATAAAATTCTAATTCTAACGAACTCAACGAGGTATGATATTCCAATATATGACCATTATTTCCAAGGGTTTTAATCGAATTACCAAAAAATCTAGCTGATTTTTTCGGATTTTGGACATCTTAAAGTTTTAAGTAAAAAACACATTTTTTAGGGTTTTTTGTTGTAGCTTTGCCAAAATAAGACGCACAGCTTAAAGAATGACTGTTGTGAGCAGCTGAGAACCTATACAATCAATTCCAGGTTGATTTGGTAAAATTTATTTTTTGACCGATTTAAAATTTTTTTACAAGGGTTTTTATTCAAGGGTTTTCATCAAAGAACCGATTTTTTTTCGGATTTTGGCCATCAAAAACACATTTTAAGGGTGTTTTGTTGTATATTTGCCAAAATAAGACTTCCAAAATAATGACAGTTTTGTGCAGCGGAGGACTACATTATCGATTTTATAAAATTTTTTTTTAGCTGAAAATATCAATGGATTGGAAATTTTGACAGATTTTGGCATTTTGTATAAGTAACTCCTTATTATATTATATATCATGCATTTTTGGGAATATTGGACAAAAATTGAATTTTTTCAGTTGATGATGCCAATCGTTTTTGTTTTTTTCTAAGACATTTCCCAATAGAAATTATTAAGCTAAGACACCCAACATCAATCCAGGTTTTCGTGAACGCCATTCGATTGTACTTGCAACGCAGCAAGAGGGGTGCCACCAACCAGACGATCCTGTGGAAGGCGTTCCAAGAGGAGTCGGACCGCCAGATGAGCCTGCGTCAGGACGTCCAGGTGAGCCGGCTGATGGACTCGTGGACGCTGCAGCCGGGCTATCCGCTGGTTAGGGTGGAGCGCGACTACGCCTCGCAGCGGGTGATGGTGACCCAGGAGCGGTTCCTACGCAACCCGAGCGGTCGCAGTGGCAGGGGAAGCCGCGGGCGGCGAGTCGCCGCCACTGCTGGTGGGTGCCGCTGGCCTTCACCTCGGCGGCCCGGGACAGCTGGGAGTCTGCGCTGCCCAGCGAGTGGCTGACCTGCCAGGCGCACCAGCCCCCCCGCCCCCTCATCCTCACCGAGGTGGCGCTTCCCGAGGAGTGGGTGATCTTCAACTTCCGGGTGACCACGCCCTGCCGCGTCACCTACGACGATCGCAATTGGCGCCTGATCGGACGGGCGCTGGCCTTCCAGAATGTGAGCAGTATTGACCGCTTCACCCGGGCCCAGCTGATCAGTGACGTCCTCAGTTTGGCCGGCGCCGGGGTCGTGACCTATGACCTCGCCCTGTCCTTCCTGCGAAACCTGCATCGGGAGGACGAGTTCGTCGTGTGGCAAGCGGCGGCCAGGAATTTGAGGTGGCTCCAACGCACCCTGCACAACACTCCGATATTTTCCGTTTTCAAGGTAAGTTGATGGAAGGAAAGTCTTTTTTTTTTTTTTTTTTTTCTTTTATTATTTATTTATTATTTGATTAGCGCACTGCTACTCAATTGGCAACTTAATCTAATCAGTCTTTAATATAATCGGTTTCATTGGGTCTTCTTTGTTGCTTAAGACTAATAATTTAACCTAGACATTTTAGGGAGAAATATTGCTGTTGTTGTTATTGATGATGTTTAGGTCAAAACCCGGTCAGGTAGGTCTTGAGGGTGGTGTCGCTTTAGTCTTCTTTTGACTCTTGTTCGAGGGTCAGCGTTATTAATGGCAGCAGTTCCAAGTTTCCTGGCTAGGCTGTTGGGGTGCTCATTTAACCTTTCCATGTACTTCCGAGCAAGTTCCTGCAGCTTGTCTCCAAGTTTGGGCACATTGAGATCACGTTCGATGTCACTGGTTCGCATAAACCACGGAGCTCCAGAGATCCTTCGAAGTGTTTTCGCTTGCAGAACCCGGATTTTGTTGAGGTTGGTTTTTGCAGCGATGCCATAAACCTGGAGTCCATAGAAAAGAGTTGGCGCTAATATGGATTTATAAATTTGGACCTTACAGCCAAGTGCGAGCTTGTTGCGTGGTGCGAGAAGCCAAGCCATCCGAGAAACTTTGGTCCTGTAAGAGTGTTGGATACAAGTAATGTGCCTGCCAAATGTTAGTTTTTTGTCCAAAGTGACACCAAGGTACTTGTATGCAGGAAGGGCTCTGATTGGACTTCCGTTGAGGCTGACTCCAGGGCAGCTACTTCGACAATTGGTGAACGTTACATTGGCACATTTGTCTGCGTTTACTCGAATGTTCCAGTTCATGGCCCATTGGTGAAATGCGTCCAGATATTGTTGCAATGCAAATGTGGCAGCCAATATACTTTTGCTTTTTGTCAGGACAGCAGTGTCATCGGCGTAGGTCGCAATTAGCACGTTTTGTTCAGCAACTTCAGTGATTGGAGATTGTGTAGGCATATCTGAAGCATAAATACTGTAGAGAGTAGGGCCGAGGACGCTACCTTGGGGAACTCCGGCAGAGATCGGTTTGGTTGACGACTTGTGCCCATCAGCAGATACGTGGAAAGTGCGTTCTTCCAGGAAGCTTTTCACGAGCTGGAACAGCTGTGGCGTAAAAAGACTTTTGGCTTTGTACAGGAGCCCAGGGTGCCACACTCTGTCAAAGGCCTGCTGGATGTCAAGGAAGGCAGCAACTGCATACTCCTGCTTCTCTAGGGCTTCTAAAGCAAAATTGACAACTCTGTGCAATTGCTCAGGAGTTCCATGTTGAAGACGAAAGCCGAACTGAAATTCCGGGATCGCACTGGTGACATTCTCGTAAGTGAGCAGCCTATTTAGGATCAGCCTTTCCATGATTTTTCCCAGGCCTGGTAGAAGACTAATGGGCCTGTATGAGTCCACGTCAGTCGGCGATTTACCTGGTTTTGGGATCATGATTATACTCGCCGATTTCCAAACTTTCGGGAAGTATCCAAGAGTTAGTATGCTGTTGAATAATGACACCAGGAATTGCAAGGCTTGATCCGGTAAAAGTCGAATCGTTCTGTTGTCGAGCAGGTCTTCACCGGGAGTTTTCTTCGGTGAAAGTTTAGCTACAAGGTCTTTAACCTCTGTCAGTGTGACAGGGCTAGCAGGCAGGCTCATTTGAAATGGAGATTCTAGAAACTCATCAACTTGTCGACGTATGCTTTCAGGTGAATTGTCGTAAGGCTTGAAACGTTGCTCGAGGTTGTTAGCGAACGCTTCAGCTTTCTCTAGGCTCGTACGGCACCAGCCACCTGAGGGATTCTTAATTGCTGACTTTGGGGTGGGCTGAGCCTTGTACCGTTTTGTGATACGCCACAACGAGTAGTTGGAACTAGCGTCTGTGCCCAGATTCTCCAAAAAGCTGTCAATAGATTCTTGTTTTCTTCGGGCGAGCGCCTTGCTTAGACAGTTAGCAAGCCGTTTATGTATCTGATGCATTCGAGCGTCTCCCGTTCTTGCATATTCTCTTCTTACTCTTCGCTTTAGGTTGAGAAGTGCCGCAATTCTGTGTGGTAGCTGGAGATGTCTAGAGGTCTCTGTATTTTGGCGATTCCCAGGTGCAGCTATCTCAGCAGCCTGGTTTATCATGCGCATGAAAAGGCTGATGGCATTGTCAATGTCAGACGGTTCCTGGGCTTCTATGTTAACCTCGCTCAGCTGCTCTAGGTAGGCTTTGAATGCATTTGTATTAGCACCTCTGGGAAGGAGTTGCGTGCGCTGTGGTTTTTTCACTGTGTGAGTTTCGTTGTGAATGGCAATCAGCTTGGTAGAAATCCACGTGTAGCTCCTAAATTATATTTTGTGTTTTTTAAACATCTTCTTGGCTCGTGGGCTTTTCTTGCACACGAAGTTTATCTGCAGTCACTGCTGAGCGGTGACGGTATTTTACCGCGATTCTTATAACAATAAGCAAGTTTTAAGCTGTTTTGTGCTTTGCCCCTCGCCCTGCGCGTCTGCGCGAGCGAGAGGTTGTCATCGACCTGTCTCTCAGACTTACATCGTCCGATATAATGGAGAATTTACCTGCTCAATTGCGCCCCAGTAATGGATGTGATAAGTTTGAGGAGATGAGGAAAGTAGCTGATGCAGACCCTGAAGAAATACGCTGCCAGCTCCGCGCTAAGCGTACAGATGTAACTGCTTTACTCGCAGGTATGCCAACACAAACAACGACCTCCTCGTTGGTGGCAATCAGCAGCAACGCCACTACAAGTGTAACCTGCACCATCTCCAACGTCCAGGCAAGCTTGGTCTGTACTCCAACATACACTGGGTCTGCAATCGTGGCACCTAGCATTTACCCAACTATGTCTGACAATAATTTAACAAAATGCATCTTTCAAGCAGACAATCGGAGTATTAATAGGAAACGCAAAGGAGTGACTAACTCCCCTTTACCTGTCCTGTCTCCTCCTCCGATTCGCAAAACTAAACGGCAGGCCACTGCGACTCCCAATGAGGCGGCCTCTACATCCGCTGCACCGACATTCGGAAACAATCGCTTTGCGATTCTGGCTGCTGAAGCGGAAAGTATGGAGCAAGACATATTGGATGACAATGATGAGTCTGATGCCCCCAATGGAGATAGACAGCCTACAAAATCTAACAAGATCCCTGCTATTTGTGTACCGAACGTAAGCGATCCGGTCTTATTGGAACAATCTCTTGACCTTAGCATTGGCTCCAAAAACTACAACATCCGCACTTCCAAATTTGGTGTATCCAGAATATATACAGCCAACTCAGACGCTTTTCGGCTAGCTGTAAAAACACTGACAACTCTTAAGTGTAAATTTTGGCACCATCAGTTAAAAGAAGACAAGGCCTACAGAGTAGTTCTGAAAGGACTCCATACAAACGTTCCGAAATCTCAAATAACACAGGGATTTACTGAATTCGGCTTTGAGGTACTTAACATATACTGCCCCAAAAGACTGATTGGAAGAACATCCAGGTGAACGAAGATGATAATGAAGCTACAGTAAATTATAAAACTAGGCAGAATATGTTTTATATCAACCTTAAGCAGGGTGCAAACGTCGCAGAGTCCCTAAAAATTACGCAACTCGGGAGATACAGAGTCACTGTCGAGCGTGCACCCCGTAGAAAAGAATTACTTCAATGTCAAAGATGCCAAATTTTTGGACATTCTAAAAACTATTGTGTTCAGGACCCTGTTTGTGGTAAATGTAGTGGTTCTCATGTTACTGGTTCCACACTCTGTGTAAGCGATACATGCTTGTGCGTAAACTGTGGCGGTAACCACGTCTCGACAGATAAAGATTGCCCGGTCAGATTAGAAAAAATAAAAAACAAAAGCCGAGGCCTAGACTCCCGGTAACAAATGATCCAGGACGCGTATCGCGTGGATTCATACCAGCTCAGGCATTAAGAACGAATATATCGTATGCTGATATAGCTCGACCCAAGGATATGCAAGCAAGGACTGGCTCAACCTCGCAGAGTGACGCAAGCTCTCCTTCAGACCCTAGGCTCACCCTTAAATTCACAGCGTTAGATAATGCCATCCGCGACATTAATAGCAAACTCGACACTCTGTTTAAGCTAATGCAGGAAAATGCAGAGTCCAACAAGGCTTTCAGAGAGCTGGTTCACGTTCTAATTGCGCGATTGCCGAAATGATTCAATCAGAATTAAATATCGGATTGTGGAACGCTCGTGGATTAGTCAGAGTATCTGAAGAGCTTCGAATATTCCTCAGCGATCATAACATAGATGTAATGCTTGCCACAGAAACTCACATGCGCGATGGTCAGCGCATCTACTTGCCAGGCTATCTTATATACCATGCTTATCACCCTAGTGGCAACAGCAAAGGTGGCTCTGCAGTCATTATAAAGGATTCCCTAAGCCATAATCCCTTGCCCGCCGCCTCTAGCAATGACAGGCAGATAGCGAGCATTCAATTACAGACTGCAGACGGAAATGTAACATTAGCAGCTATATATCTACCTCCAGCAGAAAGATGGATCCAATCAGAATTTGAGTCCTTGCTGGCCGGACTTGGAAGCAAATTTATTGCTGGCGGTGACTATAATGCCAAACATGCATGGTGGGGAAACTCAAGAGCCTGTAGAAGGGGTAAACAGTTGCAAGATGTCATTGCAAATGGGCATTACCAAGTACTTGCCACAGGTGAACCCACTTTTTACTCATACAACCCCCTGATAACACCGACAGCGCTTGATTTTTTCATAATCAACGGATACGCTATAAACAGGCTAGAAGTAAAAACACTCCATGAACTCTCCTCGGACCACACTCCAATCCTGGCCAGAAGGAAAGTCTATCCGCCTAAATGCGAATTTTCACACCTCAAAGTGTCTAAAATTACAGATTTCTCAATACCACGTTAAGTTAAGGCTAAATTACTGTTTAGGATTTCTTAATTTCATATTAAAGTTCATTTAACTAAAAGCTCTCAGGTAAAGGCAAAGTTCTGGTTTAAAATTTGTAGGTCGACAAAACGAAAATGACGTAAAAAAAAAAAAAATTTCGTCTACTTTCATCATATTGAAAAGAGATTTTGTGTTGCAAAAATATTTGCCTTCATGTTGATTTTATCTGACAGATTACTAGCTATAACCTTAACATCCCATGACCTTAAATCAAACTAATTTTAATGACAATGATCCGCTCAGTATGAGTTAAAACCACATTATCTTACAAAAGCTTTTTGGGAATTCTACACGAAAGTCCTTTTACGTCAAGAGCATTTTTTGGAGATTGCGAAATAAGCCTGCAGAAATATGTGATGTAGGTGGAGCTAATCGACGATTTAAGCACACTTAAGTAAATTAGGAGCCAAGAATAGCTAAGCTGAATTTTGAATTTTACCTTGCAGAGCTTTATGAGGGGCATACTGCAGACCAAGTTCAATGAGCTGTTCATCCCAAGTACTCGATCTGGAAAGAGCTATCCCTTGTACCTGAGGGGTCTCATCCTGCAGCTCGCATGCCAAACGGAAATGAAATCCTGTGCAAATCTGGCCCTCAAGGAGTTCAGTGGCCTGACCCTGACGACCAATAACATTCCGGTAGATCAGCGCGAGACCATCTATTGCACCGCCATCCGACTGGGAACCGAGGCGGATTGGACACTGCTGAGGCGACTGTACAAGCGGTCGAATGTGTCCGAGGAGCGGGGCATCATCCTCAGTGCCCTCGCATGTAGCCGCGAAAGCTGGGCACTGGACAAAATGCTCACCTTGGCCTTCGGCAGTAGCTATTTGCCCAAGGACGATGTTTTGCTGATCTTCAGCGCGGTGGCACAGAACCCCTTGGGCTACATCTTGGCCAAGAGATACCTGGTGGACAACATTCAGACAATCATTAAATTGTAGGCAGTAACTCGGGTACATCAGCTCCGAGCTTGAGTTCTTAACCTGGTGGTAAACGATGCATCTGCAGCATCGCAGCTTTTTATATGTATAAGACAAGAATTATGCACGTGATGCAGCTGATGCATCGTTTACAACCAACTTTGATCAGCCATTAATGCACCTTCCACTGTTGCAGGTATGGAAACAGCACCGATGAGATAGCACAGCTCATTACGGTGTTGATAGAGGAGGTTAGCACGGAGAAAGAGCTCGACTTTCTACAATCGTTTATGAAAAAAGAACTGAGGTATCTGCCTGGCATTGAGGCCACCTCGCGACGTATCCTGGAACTGGGTCTTGACAACCTAGCCTGGCACAAGAACCAATACCTACACATGGTTTCTGCCGTTTGCAACATAACCGGATCCATAGAGCCCCATTGCATATATTAGGATAAGAAACTAGAATAGCCTCCATTTCGTCAAATAATTCGATGATTTCAAAGTGGATAGAAAGCCAGACAAATAGCTTACCAAAATCTAGAAAAGTAAATCTTGATAGACATTAAATGTAAAAAGCTAAAAAAAATGTAAATCTGTTTATTTTAATATTTAAGCTAAATATTGAATAATAAATATACTATAAATTGCCTCATAGCAATCTTAATATATTTTTATTTGTTTTAATAATTGTTTGAATTAAAAACAGGGTTACCGTGGAAAAAGGTTTGCCAAAAAATGCAATGGTCACACCGGAACAAAAAGTCTTTTCCTTTTTTATTGGGTTTCCCCCTTTGCATCGTCTATGAAATAATAAAATAATCTATAGTCTTGAGCCAAAGAAAAAGAAATTAAAAGAAAAAGCTAAACATCGGTGCCTACAACTTTACTTTGTCTATTGAATAATACCAATTTTTTCAAAAATAACTTTTTGATTTCAAATCATTAGCGAGTGGCGAGTTAAGCCAACGAGTTCAAAATGTGACACAATACGCAGGTCTATAATTTAATAATCTCTCTGCAAAATCTCTCTCTAAAGGAGCAACAGTAGCACACCTGTAACCGCGAAACGATTGTCATTTGTTTAAATCAAACCTTTTACCAACAACATTTGTCAAACTATTGTAGGTAAACGAAAACTTTTTAAACTTTATATTTGTATGGTTTTGGTTGTCTTTTTTTTTTGCAAATTTGTTATAAAAAATTCCCTATTTATTATTGTTATGGTTCTAAGAGTGCCGTAAGAACAAGGGCAACTTGTTTTATAACAACCCAATTTATTAAAAATCCAGAGGTATTACTTTAAAACAAGAGAAAATAAAAACTATTTTTACAATTTTTTCTTTAAACCTTTAATCGTGTTTTTCTTTTTTTTTTGGTTTGGTGTCATTGGTGTCTTCTTAGATCTGAATGAACTTTCAAATAGTGATTTTACTGTACTCGCTCTGCAATAGCCCTGGTAATGTTGACTTTGCACTGCAGCCCTGCCTCTGACACCAGTGACGTCACAGCGCACATTTTGTTTCTTCATCTATTTCTCACAGACACACACATACAAAGACAACGAAGGAGGACATGGACACGAGGAATTTCAACCCCCAGCGGGAAGAATAACAACAAGCTAGCACGAAAAAAATCGCTGCATACGTTCAGGCAGTGTTCGTTTTTTTTGTTGGGGCCGGAGGGTTGAAGAGGGCGAAATGGGGGGCGCTGAGCAGCGAGAAGGGACCAGAGCAGGCGCAGAGAGAGTGGAAGAGAGTACAAGAGAGAAAGCTGGGAAGAGAGTGGTAGAAGGAGCGGAAGAGCAAGCGGAAGAGCGAGCCGGAAAGAGCGATAATGAAAAATGAGAGCGACGCAGGCGCCAAGCGGTCAAAAAAGCGACGCCGGCAGAGGCATCGACGTCGCGGCCGGCAGAACCACCACCCGCACGGGCAAGGAAACAAGAAGGAGCTGCATCCATTCCACCCACCACCCCCTGCTGGTGGCACCGAAACACAACAAACCGTAAACCATTGGCGCTGGCAGCGACGTCGGCGTCGCCGTCCGCGACTGTTGGAATGACAGGATGTTGGCTGCAGACTCAGCGGGGTGCGATTGTGGGTGGCCAAAAGGGGGTGGCCAAGGGGGTATCCGAAGGGGGGTGCGACTGCTTCGCAGCAGCCTTACCACCACATAAACAAAAATTCGATTTATGACCACTGTGGGAGTGGCACGGGCGGGCGGCTTCGCATGGATTTTTGGGGGTGGCGCCAATTCGCTCTGCTCCTGCCAGTCGCCCCTGAGTCCTGTCACACTTGGATTATAAACGTAGTCATTCGTAATACATTAAATATATTATATTTATATACATATAATAGATAGAGCTAATTAACTATTCCTTTTAGAGCACCTCAATAAAGCCAATTCAAAGTAGATAGATCATTTTTAAATACAAAAACCACTGCAGCTATATCCTTTATTGCTTATATAAATTATAATGGTAATGGGCCTTAAAACTCAATAAAAGAGCTTTAAAAAATATTCTGCACCCCAAACATTTTCAAAACTATGACGAATGAATAAAAAGAAAAATGTTAATAGCATTTTCTCTCAGTGAGCTGCCTGTGACGGCCGTCGTGGCACTAACGACAACGATAACGCCGACAGGGGTTCGAGGGGAAGCAGGGGGCGGAGTACGTGCCTATCTGAGTGTAAGTGCCTGTGTGAGTATGTGTGAGGGGGCGGGGCAGGGCGGTGGGCAGGACGAGAGAGAACGGGTGCGAGGCTGAGAACGGAACTTGGCGCAGATGTCGATGTGTAGCAATGGCACTCGCAGCAGCAAAAGTCATACACTGATCCAATGTCGGTGTAAATCCCAGTTGAATAATATCCCAAATCCATTTTATTTTGGTTGAGCTAATTTATAAAAAATAAGAATAATAAATTAAATTAAGTAAAATAGAAGAATATTAACATTTAACAATGGTTAAATTTCTTTCAGCAAAGATACGTGGGTAATTTTTAAAAGGATTATGTAATAGGGTGATTTATAATACAGCTGATAATATTGAAACTAATTTGTGTTCGGTAACGTGAAAATACGACAACCAGTTCCGATTACGCTGAAAATCTTAAAAGTCCTTAAAACTCTATTGGCCAAAATAAAAGAAGCTGCAAATTCTGTTTAGGACATTTTTTTTGGCAGTGCAATCGCGACTAGTATCCACCAGCAGATTCCTTGATGTTGTTGTTGCTGCTGTCGTCGTCATCTCAATTCGCGAGTGCACACATACATTGGCAGGGACACCCGCATACACACACACACACAAAGGGACACACGGATACTCGCGGGCAGAAGGAATCGCGACATCAAAAACAGCGACAGGACACGACGTCGACGTCGCGACTCCAGCGAGCTTTTTCGACTGCGAGAGAGAGAGTGAGTGAGTGAGAGAGAGGGAGAAAGACTCTCCGTAATCCTGAGAGTGTGTGTGTGAGTGTGTGGGTGGGGGGGCCATTGGCGGCTTCGCAGGACTTTTTCGCAACGCAGAGAGCTCAGGAGGAAGTGGCGCTGCCGGCGTCGCCGTCGCTGTTGACGTCGCTGCCGGGAACTGCGACTGCGGCGAGGACATACACATAAATAAAAAGTCCTTCATTCCGTCGCGACCAGCGAGTAACGGCATATGAGCGCTCGCAGAGAAATCGCTAATCACGAACGGCGGACGACAAAAACCCAAGAACAGGCAGAAAAAAAGAAGAAAGCAGTTAAATAATTAAAAAAGTGCCCCCAAACCGCTAGAAAGTGTGCGAAACTTTTCCTTTTTTTTGACAAGTTATTTTCGAGTGCAAAAGCCGTGGAAAAGTGTGTAAGAAAGGCCAGCAGTTGGAAATGCTAAAGGAGCAGAAGAAGGCGAGGCGTCTAGCTCACCCCTACAACCCCCTCACCCCTTACTCATCGCCCCCACCACCCCCCTTCCGCTCCTTTTTCCCCATAAGGCGAAAACCGCCACCGCCTCGCGCTCTCTCTCTCTCTCTTTCTCCCCCTCTCTCTTGGGTGTCACACCAATACACTAACACACACGCACACCCTTGTCCTCCAAAAAAAGAAATAGTAACGAAATTATCGAAATAGCGAACACAACAACAATAACAACAAAATATCTAAGCAGCCTGAAAGTCGCTACCCAAACATTTAAAATTTTTGTTTGTTTTTTTTCCGTAAGTGCATAGTGAAACAAAGAAGAAGAACTTGAGGAAAAATCTTTGAAAAATTCGAAACCTTATGTTCTGTGTTTGTGTGCAAGAGTGTGTGTGTGGCAGGATACTTCAAGCAGCAGCCACATCATAACAAGCCAAGCTCCCTCTTGACCACAAGAACCAAACCACAAGCCAAGGATGTGCCACAAAACACACGTTTGGACACATTATAAGTGACAAAACAGGAGGGATGTTTAATGACAAATCTAAAACTACAAACAAATTGGCAGCTACCAGGTTAAACCAAGAAAAAATCGAAATAGTTCGCAAAGTAAACATTCCCAGCAGAGTGTATAAAAAGTTTTGAGCGCACATAAAAAATAATAAAAAGGAAAAAAATCCCTGTGGCAGCGTTGCCACCCAGTGTCAAAAAGGGAGCTTCAGCGAGTGACTTTCGGCGAACGGTATTTTTTTTTACTGCTATTTCGCGTTACCCCTACGTTGCAGTCGGCGTCGACGTCGACAGCGACCGCGGCGGCGCTGCTGGTATATATTCAGTTTTTTCCTCAATCCCCCTCCCACAAATCTATAACATTTCCCAAAAAATAACATACAAAAATATCAAAAAACAGCAGAGAAACCTACAATACACAAGCGAAAAAAGCTGTAGAAAAGCAATGCAACAACAACATCAAGAGCAGCAGCAAAATCAGCAACAGCAACAAAAAGTGTAGTGGGTCGCACGCGCGACTTGTGTGTTTGAATAATGAAGAAGAAGCAGAAACAACAACAGCAGCAGCAGCAGAGGCAAAGCAAGGCGCCATCTGAAGCGGAATCGGAGACAGACCGCCCCGGCAGCAACAACAACAACCATTCGCGTCGCAGCAGCGCCAGCAACAACAATAAATAGCAAAAACTGAGCAGCGTTCGGCAAAGCGCAGCAACAGCAACAAAGGCAACACTTAAAATAACAGCAACAGAAACCCCAATTGTCACAGCAACTGCAACAACAGCAACAACAACCAAGCGGCGACAAGCGGTCAACAGTAGCAACAACAAGCGCTGCAGTCGCAGCAGCAGCAGCAGCAGCAGCTGCAGTAGCAGCAGCAGCAGCAACGCTAGCGTCGGCAGCGACGGCAGCAGCATGTCCAAAACAAGCAGCGGTAATCCAAGTGCAGCAGCAACACAAGCAGCAGCAGCAGCAGCAGCGGCTGCAGCAGCGGCAGCAGCAGCAGCAAGTGCAACAAATGCCGCCAATGCCGCCGATTTCAGTGCGTTCGACTTTAACGATAGTTCCGATAATTCCGACACGCCGCTGGTGCCACGCCCACCCTTCCTGAGTCGCGCCGCTGCAGCGGCAGCAGCAGCAGCAGCGGCAGCCTTGAGCAACATTAGCAACAATAGCAACAATTCGGCCGGTTCGGCGGGACAAATGCCGCACAGCACCAGCAGCAGTAACAACAACATTGGTAGCAGCAACAACAACAATGGGGCAAATGCCGTCAACAGCAGCAGCAGCAACAACAACATCAATAACAACTATGGCCGCAGCAGCAGTCGCAGCAGCAGCAGCTCGCAAAGCAGCCTGGACGAGGAGGAGGACGACGAGGAGGACGAGGATGAGGAGGAGGAGCAGGAGGAGGCAGTCTCCCAGCAGCAACAACAGCAGCAACTGGCGGCAGAGCAGCAGCAGCGGGCAGCGGCAGCAGCGGCCGTGGTGGCAGCGGCGGTCAATGCGCTGCACAACGGCAACAAGCAGCAGCAGCAACACTACAATAACAATAACAACAACAATAACGGCAGCAGCAAGTCACGAGATCGTGACGATCACCTGCAGGCACAGCAGCAACAGCAATCGCAGCAGCCGCAGGACGAAGAGGACGAGGAGGACGACTACGACGAGGATGAGGAGGAGGACGAGGAGGAGCAGCATCAGCAGCATCGCCAGCAGCAGGGCAACGGTCATGATCTAACGCCCACAGACCTGCGACATGTCCTGCCGCCCAGCCATCACGATCAGCAGCAGCATCAGCAACAGCAGCAGCAACATCTGCAGCAGCAACAGGAGCCTGCTGTCTATGACGACGATGGCGAGGAGGAGGACGACGAGGACGAGGACGAGGTGGCCAGCAGCCACCTAGACAGCCGCGCCACCCTCTCCTCCGCCCACCTAAACAGTTCGGCGGCCGCCGAGAGCAGCGGTCTGCACATGAGCGCCGTGGCAGCGGCGGCGGCAGCAGCGGCCGCAGCGGCAGCGGCTGCCTCGGCGGCCAAGCTCAGTGCCCAATTGGAGCAGCAGAGTGCCAATGCCCTGGACATGGCCGGTGGCAGCGGTGCCACGCCCATTGCCCCGCCACCGCCCAGTAGTTTGCTCGGCGGCAACAGCAACACCAGCTTCTCCACCAACAACAACAGCAACCACGCCCTCAGCTCGACGCACGGCAGCTTGGGGGCGGGCGGTCAGGGCACAAATTGCAGCAACGATCTGTTGACCACCGGTGGCGGCAATTCCCGAGGAGGCTCATCCCTGGGCCTGGGGATCAACGCCTCCAATGCGTCGATGTCACTGCAGCAACAGCAACAGAATGCCCAGCAGCAACAGCAGCAGCATGGCGGTGGGGGCAGCGGCGGCAGCGGGGGAAGTGGCGGCAGCAGCGCGGCCAGCGAGCGGCGCAAGTACCGCCATCAGAACTACAGCAAGAACATCTACATCGGCACCAAAAACGCCGAGAAATGGGAGCACATGCGCACCCGGCTGCAGTTCAAGAACGATGTGGAGTTCGTCGCCTACCTTCTCAACCTGGCTGATAACGACACGGATCGGTTAAACAAGTGAGTAAACTTATTTAAAGGATAGCTCTTAGATATTATTCTAAATAACGTTGGCAAGGGAAATGATAAACAATGAAAAAATATATTCATACCATTGGCAGGTAAAATAGATATCTTTATGAGAAATTTAAAAAGTTTATGAATTTTACACTTGTCGTTCTCTAATGACTCTCACGTTAAAACATCCTTAAAAATATATCAATTTGGAACACTCTAAAATGATTCTCTAAAATGAAACAAAAATCATTTTCAAAAACCATTATCAACTGACCAATTTATAGGGCAAACGAAGTGTTTGATATGCCGTTGAGTGATTGGCAATCTCTAGTTATATCCTCGGAGGGGGTGTTATAATTTTAGTTAAATGTTTGCAACGCAGTAAAGGAGGACTTAGACATATAGTGATCACCAGGAAAGAGGTCCTAACCAAATCCGTTTGTTCGTCCGTTGGTCCGTGTCTACGCAAACTAGTTTCGCAGTTGCAAAACTATCTAGATGATGCTTTCCCAAAAGTCTTATTTTTATTGCAAGTCGTATAGAAAGCTCACATTGGAACAATTGGAACAATTATTTTAAAAAAATTATACCTCTTATATGTAACATATAGGGACTTATTCCGAGATATAATATATAGTTAGTAATATGCAACAGGTAATAGTACGTTCGAACATCTATTAATTATTATTTGTAAACAATGGCTATATATTTTTATGACTGCAAGACATTGTGATTAAACGTGCGATCGTTTGTTTCATAAAACAATGTAATTAATATATTTTATGGGGTTTAATGTCGTCTCATTTGAGTGAAAGTCGATAAAAATCAATTACCATGCCAGAAGTGCAGAGTTATTGATCAAAATTACAACGTCATATGTCCTGAAAAGTTTTTGCAGCTCTACCTCGAACAATTCCGATGCCAAGAGACACTTAACTTGTTCCATATGCCACGAAAAAGCATTCTATACTTTTTTGTGCCCGAAGTACAATTAGAAAGGATATCGGATAGGGAAAATCATTGATACCTGAGTAAAAACATTGGGTAGTGAGTTTCAAAAAGTCGGTAATGCAACTATATCCTTCTGGCTGGCTTCCATCTGGTTCCGTTAATTAACCAGGACAAAAGGAGGAGACAAAGGAGTCGAATCGGCTGGATGCGAGAGATGTGGCAACGCTCTGCTGGCCATCATTGTTGATATTTGCTCGCAGATATGAACTCACACAGACACAGAGCTTTTTGGTGGGAGAGGGGTGGGGGGGGTTTGGGTAGCTCAAGTGGCGCGATACGCAGCAGTAAAAGAAGAAGATGAAGGAGGTGCGGTATTAAAGCGATCCATGTAAAAGCAATTCATGCCCGAATGCATTCCTGCCGCCCCATCACCCCCAAAAACCCCCAAAACCCCCGAAAACCCCCCTACCATCATCAACCCCTTTTGGCCGCGTGATACAAAGGCACAAATGCGGTACTCATGCGGTTGCATGCAACGGAGCTTTCATGTTTCTGCCGTAGTCACCATTTCGACCATATTCCGTCGTATATTCCGTATACTCCGTATATTCCGCATATTCCGCAGTCGGAACCGTAACGTAACCCGCTGTGCTCGACTCGTATTCTCACTGCCGCCATGTCAGCGGAAGCGGAAAAAGCAACACACTCACACGGACACGAACACTCACAGGCGCAAACTCAAGCAACATGGTCGGGGATGTTGTTGTTGTCGTTGTTGTTGACGTTGTTGCTGCCTGCATTTGCATGCCATGTTGCCAATCGCCCACTTACACACACAAATAACCTACACGGACAAAAAAGGGGGTTACATACAAAACCAATCAGTTAAGAACAATGCAGCATTGTTCGTAAATCAAGAACCAAAAGCCTTTCCTGATTTTTTCTAATGAGAGTTTGCACCAGTTAATTGCGTAATATATACAACTTTTGAACAATATTTTAATTATTAAGCAACCTGAAATATTGTAGATAGGCAATAGTCAATTAATTTATTATGTATCATAATCTATTTTTGTATAATAGCCTGTTTAAAAGAGCCACATCTTTGTTATACAACGAACAGTTAAATTTTCAAAATATTTTCCCATAAAGTACCCTTACATAGAAGAAGAATTGAATTTTTTGGAATATTTGACAAAATTAATATTTTTACTGAATTTTTATAAGAAACCCTTGATTTTAAAGTCGTCGTTTAATCCTACCAAGAACTTCCGAAATTTAATTATTAAAGCATATTTCTTTTTTTTGCATTCTAATTGCGGCCCATTGACCTACCAACATTTTAGAATATGCAGCGTTAGTATAAGAGCTTACATAATTTTGATGCTCCTAGTTTTACAAGGCTAAAACTTAAAACTCGAAATGTCCCTGAATAGCATTTAAGGCCTTGTTACAGGCCTTATTCTTTTTCTGAGAGATAGACATTTGAAATCAGTTATTGATTTAATTTATAATAAAGTAAGATTTTCCCCAACTGTAGAAAACACAGGGAGAGTTAAAAGGGAGAGGGGGGAGGGGGAAACACACGCACACACATGAGCCCGGGAGGTTCCTTCGGATCCTTGCAACGTGAATGCGTCGCGAATTTTCTTCCCTTGCCCCACATTGCCTCCGCAACAACCTCCAACCTCTTCCCCCCTCTCCTGCACCCTGCACCCTGCCACGCCTCGTACTTTTTGTTGGTGCTGTTGCACTGCAGTCGAGCGCGCCATTTGGCGCTTTGAATATGGGCCCTGTTTCCCCCATCCACTTCCCATCCTTGGCCAAATGCAAAATGCCAATGCAGAAATGTCTGAATCTCAGTTGGGCTTCCACCTCCGTCGCCTCCCTTTTATCGCCCTCTTCCTTTGGCATTGGCTGCCATACGAAGCGAATGCCACAAGGAGGAGCCCGTTGGCAGGTTAACACACATTCCCACCCACAGACACACACAGACACACACACCCGAGTCCTTTTGGGCCAGGAGCCCCGATTCGATCATTAGAGAACACGTTGCGCCACATGTGAGATTGGCTTGGTTTACAGTGTCGACCAATTTCCGACAGTTCGACAGCCATGAAAAGAGAGGTCGCGAAAATTGTTTAAAGCTATAAATTGTTATCACTGTTTGTCTTTTTATCAATACAAAGACGAAGAATGAAAATTACAGTAAAAACAAAAACTAATTGAAATCCCTCAATGTGATAAATGTTCTTGTATTTTAACAGACAATAATTTCATTATTTTAACGATCTTGATACATTATCAAGGAACTTTCGAAAAACTGCTGTTATAAGTACAAGTTTTATTATTGACTATTTTTGCATGTATTAGTTAGAAAATATAAAACAAATAACCGCTAAAAACGATCCATGATTCTAATTTGCTCATTGATGTGAGAAATAATAGAGCTCATACTAAAATCTTCAGTGTTCTGCAAAAATTGTAATTTAACCTTGACCTTATATCGTTATACTTGAGATACAGATTCAAATTGAGCGTTTTTAGTGTATGCCCCAAAAGTGATTTCAAGAACGATCATTTTACCATGTTTTTCTGGGAAACCCAAACTGGGAATCTTGGACTGGTAAAAAGAACCTTGTATCGCAATTCGCACTCGTAGGTCTTCGCCACTAATCAGCAGCTCCTTCTTTCGCATCTCCTTGTGCCAGTGCGATATCCCATAGCCCCTGTAATCAGACACAGACAAACACGCACACACACCCACATACACAATAGATAATATCCCACCCCCAATCTTGTGCTTACCACCCCTGTTCCGCCCCTTTCCCCTCCTACAACACCACAATTTCCTTCTTTGCCTTTTGCCAATTCGCATTTCGTATACGCCATGTCGCCAATTTCTGCGAATTTTCGCCAAAAAGCACAAAATTGTTGTGCAATTGTCTCTGTGCGAGTGCGCGTGTGTGTGTTTTGGTATGTGAGTGTGTGTATGTGTTTGTATGTCTGTGTGAGCCTCGTTTGTGTCGCTGGCTGTGTGCTTAATGCGCCAACGAGCACCGCACACGAAACAGAATCCCAAAACTCCCCAGTCTCCAACCTCCAACCTCGAAAACCCAACTGAGTTAAGCCACCCACCTCCCTCTGCCACCCTCCACCACCCCCCTGCCAGCCACCCACCCACTCATCACCCCCCGCTGGGCCCTCAAGCAGCACATTAATGGTAGAGACACTCGCATTCACCAGAATAGGAACCCAACCCAGGGATCCTAGCACGGAACCCCCATCTTCAGAGGATGGAACTGGAACCAGGAATATGTTCGCTCTCTGCGGTCAAAGAAGCGCGGGTGGTGGGTGATGGGTGGTGATGGTGGGTGGATGGAGAGCGGGTGGTGGATGGAAAGCAACTGGGTGGAAGGTTGAGACAAAGTGGAGCAGGGTAAGTGGATACCGAGGGGGTGGCAGTGTGGCAGTGGATGGCTGGATAGAACGATGGCGGGATGGAATGGAATCGTTTGCCGTTGCCGCTGTTTTCGATATTGTTGTTATGGTTCTAAGGTGGAGGATTTAATGAACGATAACACGGGGTAGGGGGAAACGGGGAGACAGCGGGGACGGTGTTTGGGAGGGGGTACCACCGGGCCACCATGTGCAGCATCCAGAGTTCAACGCCGACGATGTATCGCACTCAATACCGTTGATGAATTTCCTCCACATGAATTCAAACAGCAAAAGGTTCAAAGGTTCGTGGCTACCGGGTATGCGATTGCATTGCCCCCACGGAAATTTGTTGCGATTTCTGCCGTCAGTAACCAAAATTACCCACCAACAACTAGTTGCTGAGAGATATGGAAACCGGGCTTAAAAATAGACTAACGAGGGAACAGAAGCGGTCAAGTGACGCTCGTTAGTTACCAATTTTACAACACCACTGGTCTTTTTCTTAATAATTTCTTACTAATTTACTTAAATAACTACTAACATATACTTTACGTTATATATAAATTTATATTTTTTTGCGCTTAAAAAACCGAACAAATACGGGAATATTGCTTTGTTAGTTGAAAGCTAAACATTTTTGTAACATTTTGGACCTGTAAAGTATATAATTATACCCTTGCAGAGGGTATTATAATTTCAGTCAAAAGTTTGCAACGCAGTGAAGGAGACATTTCCGACCCTATAAAGTATATATATTCTTGATCAGCATCACCAGGAGAGTCGATCTAGCCATGTCCGTCTGTCCGTCTGTCCGTCCGTCTGTCCGTCCGTCTGTCCGTCTGTCCGTCTGTCCGTCCGTTTCTACGCAAACTAGTCCCTCAGTTTTAAAGCTATCTGCTTGAAACTTTCCCAAAAGTTGTATTTCTATTGCAGGTAGTATATAAGTCGGAACGAGCCGGATCGGGCCACTATATCATATAGCTGCCATATAACTGAACGATCGGAAAAGCCATAACTTTGGTGTTTTTAAAGTTAGGAAGTTGGGATTTTCTATGGGTTTTATTTTTGGCTAATCAATCCGACCTACCAAATTTCATAAGGATCGGACGACTATATCCTATAGCCGCCATATAACTGATTGATCGGAAAAGCCATAACTTTGGTGTTTTTAAAGTTAGGAAGTTGGGATTTTCTATGGGCTTTATTTTTGGCCAATCAATCCGACCTATCAAATTTCATAAGGATCGGCCGACTATATCCTATAGCTGCCATATAACTGAACGATTGGAAATGCCATAACTTTGGTGTTTTTAAAGTTAGGAAGTTGGGACATTTTATGAGTATTAAGAATACATCATATGAATAATTTTGGACAATATAATTTATAAAATATTCTGCAAGGGTATATCAACTTCGGCTCCGCCCGAAGTTAGCTTTCCTTTCTTGTTTTTATATATTAATAATCAGCATCTTCAGGAAAATCGGCATAAACTTATCCGTCTGACTGTCATTAAATCATACGTAATTTGTTGTCTTTAAAGTTTATTTGAAGCATTTAACTCTTGGTCGAAATTCGTTCACTACTCACCATCCTATTACAAATTATGATGCAAGAAAAGCATTTTAACTTTCTTGAACTTGTTTAGTCTTCAAAAACTTTTTGTTATATGGTCAATAGAACATTTTGTTACGGGAACCGAACATTTACAATGAAGTCCGTGTTGAATTGAATTGCTAGAGTATCTGGGTCTTCGCACCGCTCTTTTTTGTGATGCAAGTGGTCCAGACTTCACGGATTCCGCCTTCCATCCACCTTTTTTCCCCTCAAGGGGGACGCGAAGCGGCAAGCAAAGCGTAAGCAAAATTAATTAAACGCAAAGGCGACAACAACAAGGACAGTATGCGATGGAGAAAGGGAAGAGAGGGAGAGAAGAGGAGAAGAGATGAGAAGGACGATAGTGGACTGGTCCTGGCAGGAGGAGGGACTCGACCGTAGACCAGAAATAAATAAATTCCATCGACCCACTTTCACAGACGCCGCCAACTATCGTGACAAGCTTCTCCATCTCTCTTTGCTCCCAAGATTATTTTGCTTTGCAAAAAGTATCCACTTCACGGTGTTTTTATTTATTTCATAACAGCAAGCATATTTCAAATGTTGTATAATAAATGTGCAATAATATTGTCCTTGCAGTAAAATGATGAACTAGTACGAATACTAACTATTATCTTATAAGAGCTATTCTCTCTTCACTCTAAAAAATAAGTTAGTCATGATAGGTTGATATGTCATTATATATACTATGCAACTTTAGCAAATATATTAACTATTTGGTTCGATTTTTACTATACCCCACAAATTTTTATTTCTGATAATTTGTTATTTATTATTGATTATTGTATGTCTTGATCAACCAAATTTATAGTTAAAATACTGCAAATAACAATTTACCGAAAAATAACTGAAATCAACATTACGGAAGTATTACCATTTCACAGTAAATTCAATAAAAATTTCATGATAAAATGATTCAACCGAAAAAAATCGTTTAAAGTACCAACAATAATTATTGTACGACAATATTAGTACTGTAAAATGTGACAGTAAAAAAGATAAATACCCATAAACCATTTATGTTATAGCTAAGATATTGCGAACTGAATGAAAGTGTGGGTGCACTTGTCTTTTATCTAGTTTGGAATTGATTCAATGAAGTCTTAAATTTTCAGTGTCTTACTTGTCGCTTTTGATGCGATAGAACTAGTTGGGAATTATAAAGAAAAAACAAGAAATTAAATATTTTATAATTACTTATCAATTAGTTATGGTAAGCGAAAGTCCAGACAGTCAATACAGTACACAATGCAACAACAAAGTATTGTACTGTGATAGTTAAGTCAACGAACTGATTAGTGTGATATTGGTAATAACTAGTATTATCTTATTACCCACATTTTTATTTTATTTAAGTCAATAGGGTTTATTCTTAACGGGAAAATACATATGCTTTCTATCTTTAGCAGTTACTCAGTAGAAAGTATGCAAGCCAAGGAATCAACCTTACTCACCACCTCTTATTTGCAGCCTGCCCCCGCCCTCTCCTGCGCACACGCCCACCAAAGGCTTCGATGGGAACTTCAAGCTGGAGCCGAATCTGAGCGCCAAGGACTTTGCCGCCCCGCCCGAATCCTCGATCAATGGCAACGGCAGCGGAAATGGCAATGCGAGCGGAAACGGAAACGGCGACTCCGCCTCGGCTGCCTCCGTTCCCATGGCCACGCCCACCCCGCCGCAGCGCAAGCGCTACAAAAAGCGGGTGCAATTCACCTCGGAGGCGTTAAATGGATTTGCCGGCAAGGGCAAGGGAGCGGGAGGAGCCGGAGGAGCAGCCGCCGGCTTCACCTATGCCAAGTCCAAGAAACAGGAGGCCAAAGCGGCAACGGCGGCGCTGAAGGCCAGTGCAGCAGCGGCAGCTGCGGCGGCCGCCTCCTCCGCCCTGCCCGAGGTCCTCGACTGCCGCATCGCCGAGAAGATCAAGAGCGAGCTGGAGGCGAATAGCAAGGAGTCGCTGCCGAGTGCCCTGTGCCTCAAGAAAGCGGCAGCGGCAGCGGCTGCAGCAGCGGCGGCGGCGGCAGCGGCAGCAGCGGCCAATGGCAGCGAGGAGGAGGACGAGGACGAGGATCACCACCATCACCACCACCAGCAGCAGCAGCAGCATCCACACCTCCTGCCCGTCCTCCCCCCTCCGATGCCGTCGATGGGATCCCCTCCAGCAATGGCAACTTCCATGGCCGCTCCAAGTCGCAGGGCGGTAAGAAATCTCAGGCGGCCAAAGCGGCGGCAGCGGCGGCGGCAGCAGCGGCAGCGGCAGCGGCGGCCATGATGCCGCCCAACTCCTACGACGAGCACGAGGAGGAGGTTGGCGGCGGTGGACTTGGACTGGCCGGCAACGAGGAGGACGACGAGGAGGACGAGGAGCTCGACGAGGAGGCCCTGGCCCGCGAGATGAAGATGGAGCAGAACTTCGTGGAGGAGGAGGACGAGCACGACATCGCCTTCCGGTCGCAGCAGTCCTGCCGCGAGTGCTCCATTGCCCACGACCACAAGCTGTGTCCGCTGCGGAACGCCTGCGGCAATGTGACCGATGCCGTCGACCTGGGCGAGTGGATCGAGCGGCGGAACCTGGAGGCGCTGGCCAAGCTGAAGGCCGATGCCCAGCGGCAGGCCAAGCGGGCCAGTGGACGGCAGCGGCACGAGGACGACGACATGGAGGACATGGAGGACATGGACATGGACATGGACATGGACGAGTCCTCGCAGCTATCGGAGCTGGAGACCAAGCCGCTGATCACCTTCGCAGAGGCCTCGGTGCCCGCGGAGTTCGAGCTGCACAACGTGGAGCCGAACGTGACCGGGGTGTTTGCCCGCACCGAGGTCAGGGCCTTCACCAAGCTGGGCCCGCTCATCGGACAGCCCGTCCAGACCGGCGAGGTGCGCGAGGGCAGCGACATGAAGTGGATCTTCGAGATGTGCGAGGCCGGCGCCGACAAGTCGTATCTGCTGTGCTGCGACAACCCCAATGCCTCCAACTGGCTGCGCTTCGTCCGCCCGGCGCCCAGCTATGAGGAGCGCAACGTCAACCTGGTCTCCATCGACCGGCAGGCGTACTTCGTCAGCTGCCGCGACCTGCGGAACGGCATGGAGCTGCTCTACTGGAGCGACGACTGCAACACCATGTGGCGCAAGAAGCACACCGAGAAAACGAGTGAGTGAAAAAGATGGTTTAGCCACGCAAAACGAAATAATGCAACGTTTAAGGTGTACAAATGGGGTGAAACCCTTTCAACAACTAAACAAACTCATTAAGAACAAACAAGATTCAAGTTCAACTTATTTAAAGCGCATTACCTTTTAAAATGTTTCGACCCTGTTTTTGCATCTAATCACTTTGCTAGTTTTCTCTGTGTAAAAATGCCGGGGTCGAGTTTCACGACTGTGACCCTGGCGAAGTATAAATATCGGCATTTCCAGGAGCAAGTCAACCAAGCGCCTTAAACTAAATGTCAAGGAAAATTGTTTTTGTTATAGCAACATAAGATAATTAATATAAATGGCATTAAATCAGGAGAAGGAAAGTATGTTTCTATATACATTTGCAGTCCATAGAGATACTGTAAAGAGGAGGTACAAATGGTTTCCGAAATGTACTTATTTATTTCTAAAAAAAAAGAACAGTTAGAATTAGCCATACTGTTAAATACCTTTTAACAACTACAACACATATAACATCGTTAGCACTTTAATATATACCTATCGAATGGACTACAAAACTTCTCAGAACAATTTTAGGCCCAGCTAAGTCTTTTTTAGGGTTAACAAGTCAGTAATGAGAAATGCCATTTGAAAAGCTTTTCTTAACAAAACTAAAACCAAATTTGTAGGCATATATTAAAGTAGGTTTGAATTGGCTTAACTTTTTATTTTCAAATATTTTTATTTCCATATAAATTCTTTTATGGTCGTGTTCAATGTTTTTGAAAGGTCAATTTATTCAAATTAAATTTAGATTTAGCAAATTCATGGAATTACTCCCGACTTGGAGAAAAGAGAGCAAGATAAATAATTTTTTGAGGACGTTCCCTGAGCATGGGGCCATGCCCTTAATTGTGTTCCAACTTTCAAGATCTATAGACTGACGTCCCTTTCTTTCCATACCACCCACGCAGACTGCGGCGGCTGCAACCTGAAGTTCGAGCACCCCCTGTACTACCGCACCCACTGCTCCGTCTTCCACGACCCCTCGATGAGCCTGACCATCCGCAAGTACCACTGCAAGGTGTGCGGCGAGCCTGTCCTGGGCAAGGACAACATCATGAAGCATGCGGCGGAGAAGCACGACGGGAAGGGGGCGTACCAGTGCCAGTTCTGCAGCAAGTTCTTCCTGCGGCTCAACTACCTGGAGATGCACCGCACCTATGGTTGCGCCTCCAATCCGAATCGATCGCGGCCCGTCTGCGACTTTTGCGGCAGGAAGTTCTGCCAGCCGCAGAAGCTGAAGGCGCACATCAAGCGCATGCACAGCGGTAAGTGGCCAGCGCAGCGCAACTTTGATCGTACACCCATGCGTATGCGTAATTTGATATAACGTAGCCGCATCGTAGGCCAGCTGACTGCCATGTCGTATGTCGTAAGCTCGTGTATAGTATGTCGTAACCATTGTATAGCATAGCCACACCGTATGTCGTATGTACTGTACCGTATGTATAGCGACGCACGCCGTCCAACTGCTTCTGCATAAATCAACCAATTTGTATATGACCACATATCAATATCGAATCGAGTTCACAGTTTCCACAAGATGGTCAAGGATTTTACACAATTTTAATTTTGTTCGAAAATAGAAAAGTAGTTTCATTATTCGGTTTTTGAGTTCTCATCTTTTCCTTTTATTTAATTTTAAATTTCATTGTTTAAAAATATACAGATTTCAGTCTTTCAAAGCTCTTATTTATTTATTTATTTATTTACAAACTGTAAGCTTAAAGTTATAAACTTAATTTACAGCTGGGGATTGTGTTTAAATTGTTTTTTCTGGTTTAAAGCTCTTATTTTGCTAAATTGTAATTTATCCCCTAACAAAATTAAAATGTAATATGCAATATTACTTTCCATATTGTCTTTGTAGATAATCTTATTGATTGATTTTTTATAAAAGCAAATGGTATTTGAATATTTGATTATGTGGCAACCGTGATCTTGAGTCGACACACTCACAAAAATGATAGACTTACACAACCCATGCAAACAATGTCTTATGTATTAATATCGTAAAGAGTCGCTTAGCTGTAAAATTAGCTGTACTACTTAAGCAACCACACCTCAAGTCACCACCACACCAACACCGCGATATATGTAACACTAAAAGCATCTGCGATCGCTCATCTCTCTTTAGTTGCCTATATTTTTGGTTGATTTATATTTATGCGTATTCTTTACCGATTTTCCGTTGGTTTCTTGGAATTTGTGTTCTGTTTGTATATGCTATTGTTCATTATTAAAAAATACCGAATGACATCCACCCTTTTAGATCCGCACTGAAGTGACTGAATGTTTCGCATCAAATAAGGTGATTTTTAAAACAGGCGACTTAGTTTCATTCACGTTTAAAATATTTTACTTGTTAACTAATCTAAAAAATGAAGATTTCTCTTAGTCCAAGACTTGCATACTTTTAGTAGCAGAAGTATTGTGAGAAAGTTAAAACAAAAGTTAAGCTTTTTACAATTTCTTTAAGTTATATTTTTTTATATTTTGAAAACATAATAATAATCAAAATCAAGGAAAATATGCAATTTGAGTAGCAGATAAAGTTTTTGTTGCATATTTTACTGAGTCGAATATAAATTTTCTCTACCAATTAATTATATTCTTTTATTTTATGAGTATAAACAATTTTGTAAGAAGTTCAGGGACTTTTATTTAAATTACAAAGTTTAAAATGAATACTGCAAGAGTGCTTCTGAGTGAATTGTAGCTTTAAAATATATCCGTCCTTCAGTCACATACTTAGTACTAGCCCAGATCATAGCCTGCATTTAGTAACCGCTTTTAGTGAATGATTTGCATTAGTTCTTCGGTGATTGGTTCATAGAGTACGTCCCGATTCCAGGCCCCACCTTATGATTGCTGCCCCCCACCCAAATCCAACTCCAAATCCAAATCCCCAACCGATGATCTTGTGATCCGTGCCTTATGTGATTCGGCTTTCGTTTTATGTTCGTTGTTCGTTCGTTGGTTCGTTCGTTCGTTCGTTGTTGGGTTGGTTTCTGGTTATGGATTATCACTAAGTTGTTCTTTCAAAATCACCACAATCCGAAATTTCATTTTCTTCATACAATTTCATTTTAGATATGGCTGAAGTTTTACGAGATTTTCAGTGTAAATTATGTTCAAAACTTCTAGGATCGCGAGCGGCACTGCAGCGCCACTCGAAGGAGGTGCACAGCCGCAACTCGACGGTGGTGAGCTGTCCGCGGTGCCAGAAACTCTTCCAGAACCGCAGCAATCTCAAGATCCACATGCTGACCCACTCGGGCGTGCGGCCGTTCAAGTGGGTGTACCAATGCCTATATCCCATCCGTGTGTTTAGTAACATTTGCGTTAAACAATTTGCAGGTGCGCCGAGCCGGAGTGCAATGCGGCCTTCACCACCAAGCAGTGCCTGCAGTTCCACTACAAGAAGGTGCACAACTACACCCAGGAGCAGATGCCCAAGATCGAGCGGAGCGTGGCCTACACCTTCGACGCCTACTCCGGCGGCATGAAGGTGGACTTTCTGGGTAAGCAGCAGCAGACGGCGACGGCTCCGCCGGCAACAGCGGCACCGCCGCTGGCGCAGCCCCGCCCTAATGCGGCCGTCGTCTCCCCCTCCTCGTTCACAGAGCAAGCCCCGCGCCGGCGGCGCAAGAGCCTCGAGGACCAGAGCTCCATGCTCAGCGGCTCGCTGCAGAGCGACGCCGAGTTCAGCGACGACAACCTGTTCGAGGCGATCAAGAAGAGCGGCAAGTCCATCAAGGACCTCTGCCGCAACGAGCCGAACCTCTCGCTGCTCAGCTCCAAGATCTCCAGCATCTTTGGCGACAAGGTGCCGTCCTCGGTGACGTCCGCCTCGGCCGCCTCCATCTCCGTTTCCGTTTCCGGAGCGGCCTCCTCGACCGGCGGCGGCGGAGGTCGCAAGCGGAAGCGCAAAAAGGAGCCAAGTGCGTCGGCCCAGCAGCAACACCTCCTCCAGCAGCAGCAGCAGCAGCAACAGCAGCAGCAACAGCAGCAACACCAGCAGCAACACGCCCAGCAGCTGCAGCACCAGCAGCTGCAGCAGCAACATGCCCAGCAGCAGCAGCAACACGCCCAGCAACACCACCACCACCAGCAACACCAGCAGCTGCACCACGATCCGCAGCAGCAGCACCCGCAGTACCATCCCCACCAGCTGCACGGCCACGCCCTGCCCCACCAGCAGCAGCAGCAGCAGCAACAGCAGCAGCAGCAGCAACAGCAGCAACAGCAGCAGCAGCTGCACGGCGATCCCGACGACGAGGAAGTGGAGAACGCCCGCTTGGAGCAGGTGCGCCGCAAGCAGAACGCCCAGCTGAGCCTGGTGGAGTCCTTCCTGACCACCACCGCCCAGCGGCTGAGTGCTCAGCAGCAGGTGCAACAGGTGGTGGCGGCGGCTGCAGCGGTGTCCGCCATGGCCGGCGCTGGCGAGGATCCGGCCAAGCTGGGCCACATGATGGGCCACATGGGCGTGGGCGTGGGCGTGGGCATGGACGAGGAGGAGGACGACGACGAGGACGACGACGATGGCGGCGGAGGCGGTGGTGGTTCGGCGGTGCAACATCATCCGCACGTTCACGCCCACCAGGCACACCACTCGCACGTCCATGCCCATGCCCATCCGCACCACGCCCACTCGCATTCGCATTCCCACTCGCACGCCCACCCGCACCAGCATCCCGCCGCCCAGGGGGCGGGGCAGCAGGACTACCGCCATGCGGCGGCCATGAACGCCGCTCTCGGCCAGAATCTGGTGGTCAGCAAGGGCAGCAAGAAGTGGATCCAGGAGGTGCAGGAAGCCAGCGATGTCGGCGGCGAGGGGACGGGCGGCGGCGGTGGAGGTGGTCCGGGCGACGGTGGTGGTGCCTGCGGTCAACTATCCGGCGGTGGACCAGGTGGTGGTCCGGGCGCGGATCTGGGATTCGCCGTGCCGCCGAGCGCCGTCGATGAGCACAGCAAGCTGTTAGGCCAGAACCGCGACTTCCTCGCCCGCCTGATGAGCAGCGCCAGCGCCAGCCACGCCCACGCCCACGCTCATGCCCATGCCCACGCCCATGCGCACGCCCACGCCCACGCACACGCCCACCAGCCGCACCAGCAGCACCAGCACAGCGCCCACAGTCGCGAGGAGGACGAGAACAGCTCCTTCCTGGACGTCGTCGAGTCGAATAATAATGCCGCCGCCGCGGCCGCCGCTGCTGCAGCTGCGGCCATGTCGCATTATGGGGGCGGCACGGGCGGCGGCGGTGGCGGCGGGGGCGGTGGGAGTGGCAGCGGGGGCGGCGGCAGCGGCGGACAAACGCCGACGGGTCCGGCGACGGGCGGCACGGTGGCCGGCGGCGATGAGCCCCAGATGCAGATGAACTCGCTGGCCCACTCGCAGTCCTTCATGAGCTCCTTCTACAACAACGCCAATGCCCGCGTGGGCGTGGTGGGCGGAGTGGGCGGCGGTGTGGGCGTGGGCGGCGGCTCCTCCTCGGCGAGCATGCTCGTGGAGGCCGCCCTCAACTCCGTTGGCAATATGATTGACAGCGAGAGCAGCGACCTCAAGGTGAGTGCACCAGTTGGTGGAGGAAAATTAACAAATAATGCCCACATATACTCAAAGAAAATGCCTGGTAATTCGTAAAGATATTCCTGACTTTAGTAAGGTAATTTGGAGGCATCCGATTTAGGATTCAATGATAAAATCAAACAAGTTTGTATTTTTATTTAGAGGTATATTTTTGCGAACGTCATTGATTTATGAACGCCTCTTTACTCAGTCCAAATTTGTAAGTTAAGTTTTTGGTATTTAATAACTTAAAGGTTCAAATATAATATTATTAATTAAGTTAACAAAAATAGCATTATTAATCATTCTATAGAAAAAACGCCTACCAATCACTAAACAAATCATATAAACTTTATTAACCAATTTATTATTGAAATACTAAGTACATATCATATAATGTAATTTGTTTAAGATTTTGAATTTATATTTTTATATTTACTCTTTTCAAAAACAAAGTTGTTTTTTTTTGGCCAAGCAGAGTGGAATTTTGTGATCCAATTCTTGTAGTCGCTAGTTCAATGAGTATTTTTTGAATTCAAAGTACATATATTTTAATTACAGAATAAATTTCGGCTTCTATCAAGCAGCACAATCTGGTGGCCTTTTTCTTAATTTCCCAATATGCCAGTGCCCCTTTTAGTTTTGTTTACAAAGGAATCGTTGCAAGCCATACTAAAACATGTAATTCCCCGCAGGTTCCCACCGATAACCACATAAACAGCGACAGTCCAATGAGTGCCCACGTGGATCCCGAGTCGCAGCGTTTTGGAGCGGGCAGCGCGGGCGGAGCGGGTGGAGGAGGTGGAGGCGGGGGAGGAGGAGGGAGCAGCGGCGGATCGTCGGGCGGGGCCAACGGAACGGGCATCGGCGGAGCCATGGACAACCTGGAGAACGAGCTGAAGATGATGAAGAACCTGGGCAGCTTCCCGATGCAGATACCGCCGCTGCCAATGTTCCAGGGCGCCTGCAATATATCGCCCAGCGCCTCCACGCCGACGAATCCGCAGAGCAACCAGAACCAGAACGACGTGGACGTGGACGCGGGCAGTACTCCGCGTCCGCAGCATCCGGACTCCGATGGCTTCTCCTCCTCGCACCACCGCACCCCGCCCTCGCCCCCTCCCATATCGCCGGGTCGCGATTACGGCGGAATGTTTGGCGCCGGCAACGGTGGAGGCGGTCCCGGATCGAACAGCACGCCGGCGGGCAGCTCCAGCGGCGGAGGAGGCGGCGGCGGCGGCGGTGGCGGAGGAGGCGGCGGGGGGGGGGGGGGGGCCAACAGCATGTCCGCCTCATCGCCACTGCCCGCCCTCCAGCCGCAGCGGCGGAACGCCTCCAGCGTGGGCAGCACCTATCCGGAGCACGAGCTCATCTCGCCCGCCTCCTCGCCGAGCATTCCGCGCTACAACTTCAACGGCGACATGATGCGCCACAAGCGGGCGGTCCAGGAGCAGGAGCACCAGGAGCGCCAGCGGCAGAACATCTCGCGGCACAACCAGATGTCCAGCGACGAGGAGAACAGCATAATGCCCCAGAACAGGTGAAGATTCCACGACCTGGATGCGTTGATTGTTTGATACTGTTAAGTTTGTTGTTTTTCCTTTTCATTTAAATGTATTCACAAATTATAAATACTTTTTTTCTGCTCTGAGTTGTTAATTTTAAAGTCAAAAACATATTGATTTCTATCACTGCTGTTATGTTTTCCATATTATGATTGTTACTTTTTCTAGTCCCTACATTTTAAAGCCATTTAATTGGCTGATTAACGTATAAAAATAAAATATATGATATATAAGAAAAAAAAAAAAGCTCTGAGTTGTTTCACGGAAGTGACACCTCGGCGTATACTTAATAAAAAACCGGTTCTGTTTATTGTTCTTTTTCGTTAAGTTGGTTTGTTTTAATTTAATTCAAATTTACTTTTAATTTCACTCAACATAGAACATGTATTTTTGTGAGTTTTGGTTTTGTAGAAATTAACTACCTTTTTGGAAATGATGAATTTTCGAGGTAGAAAATGAGTCGCTTTTTAAGAATATGAAGAGATTTAAAAATTTAATAATGGGGGATTTAAAACCACCCGTCGTTTTATTTCCTTTTCTTGAAATTCAATGCTGTAGAAAAGAAGTATATTTTATTTTGAGTTACCAATTTGATTCTGCGTTTTGCACAAAAGCTAAGACAAGACTGTATATTGTATCTAATACTTGCCCGACTTAATGCGATTGCAGCAGCGCCGGCCAGGACATGCGGATGAAGTTCCCGCAGTCGCAGATCGACCTGATGTACTCCAAGTACGAGAGCATGGCCAGCAACCTGAAGTACAACAGCCAGGAGCTGGACTCGCCGGCGGAGTACCGCCAGGCGGGCGGCGGCGGCAATGGGCTCAATTCGGCGGCGGCCAGCGCGGCAGCGGCGGCAGCAGCGGCGGCCAGTGCCGCCAACGACCTCTCCGACCTCCAGGGCCTCGACATGAGCTCCCGGTCGAATGCGGCGAGCAGCAACTACCACCACAACTTCCAGCTGCCGAGCAGTCGCTACCACCACCACATCTACGACATCCTCTCCGATCGCGAGCAGCAGAGCCAGCAGGCGCAGCAGGCTGGCGGTTCGGTGGTGGGCGGCGGCGGCGGCGGAGGAGGAGGAGGTGGAGGCGGCGGAGGTGGAGGCGGAGGAGGTGGTGGTGGGGCGGGCGCCGCCTCGGTGGTGCACCAGCAGGAGCACGGACACCAGCACCACGCCATGCAGCAGCACCAGCAGTCGGCGGCCGCCATGCACAACATGCTCAGCGAGCAGCTGGGCGAGCAGGAGCACGACCAGACCACCTCGGTGGACCTGAGTCGCACCGCCAACTATGTGGTGTCGTCGCCGCCACAGCTGCCCTACAACCATCCCACGCACCACGACATGCTGCGCATGGCCTCGCTGGATCTCACCCCGAATACGGCCAACATGGCGGTGGGCAACAACCGCTCCTTCCTCTCCTCGCAGATGCAGCACCAGAGTCGCGAGAGTCTGGAGCACCATCGTCTGCTGTCGACGGTGGAGCAGCATCGCATTTTGGCCGCCTCGAATGCGGCCGACCAGCATCGCCTCCTCGTCGATCCCACGGCCCATCTGCTGATGGAGCAGAACAACCGGCTGCTGGGCACGGCGGATCAGTCGCGACTCCTTGGTGAATCGGCGGCGGCGGTGGCCCAAAATCGTCACATGGCCAGGAGTTTCGGGGCCTACCACCAGGTGGCGTCCAGCAATTACCATCCGGGCGTGAGGCCACCACCTGTCCTGCCATCCGCCAATCACCACGCCTCCAATCCGTCGAACTACCACCCCTTCCCCGCCTACTACTAATGGAGGCGGGAGGGGCGCGGCTTTGTGGGCGCCAGTCCGGGCTAAAGTGCACTTTGTGGGATATGACCATGGGACATCCCGATCCGCGCCAGCGAAATCGAGTAGTTTAAAATTATGTTTAGTTTCCCCTGTTTCAGTAAAATCATATTCCAAGGGATTTCCACTAGATACCATGAAAAAAAATCAAAAATATGCAGAAAATTTAAAGATTTCAAGATAAAGAAGACTTAATGCAAGCCACTTATTTAGCTAATGTATTTTCCAAAGAAGTTCTACTTGCAAAAAAGTTGAACAGTGTGTTAAGGCAAATTGATAGATTTCAAGTTAAAGAAGCATTTCCTATTTAGTTAATGCATTATCAAATGCATTTTCCAATGCATCTATGTAAAAATAAATATAATGGTATACAAGAATTCGTTAATTTTTTTTAAATTAAAATGTTTTTTAACGATTTATTAAACTACAAATGTTTTAATTAAACATTACAAAACTTTAATTTGTTTTTTTTTCGAATACCGTGTCATTCTGAAATAAACATTGAATTGACTATATTTATTGATAATATAATTTGATTAAAACCAATTTTTTTTAACGAAATTGTAAATGCCTTATACGAATCATACAACAACTCAATTAAAATCATTCACAATTCATTCGAGTTATTTAAAAACTTTTACGATTCGTTTGAACAAAACACAAATTTCCCTTTCACTTATATTCCTTGGAAAAATGTACTGCGAATTATACTAAAAAATTCCTAAATAGTCAAAAAATCGTTGCATTTTAAATATTTTACTGAATCCTCTGAAACTCAATTAACATGCCCCAAAACCGCTCGAATTTGAATTTCGAAATGTGTGCCAATACGTCTAAGTGTAAATTTTGATTTGCTTCTCTGACATTCGACGGCTTTCATGCCGATTTTGTATTTGTACACAATAATATTAAATATGTATAGTTGTATAGGAAGCATAATTATAATAAATATAAATATATATATACGGAAACGCAGATATGAATGCAATGGAAAACATAGGAAACCATAAATAACATAAGCCTGATGCGAAAATTTTTTTAAACGCAAAATTCGCCGCTGAGTTTGGATAGAAAAAGGTAAATGATATAGGAAACGATGTTGATAATAATATTTTTACACCAAGTGAAAATAAATGCATATAAACGAGTACAAAGTGTTAGAAGAGGACGGAAACTCTCCAAATTCGGCTTTCCTATAAACCCATCCCCCCTCCCCCCATGCTCTTCAGCTTTTCCCCAACCCACACCCACAACCACGCCCACAACAGTGTATGCAAACTCAGCGATCCAAAGGCACAACACGATTCACACTATATATTGTATGTAAAGCAGATATATGTAGACATACGCGACCGATCAGGAACTTAGCTCAAGCATCTTAACACTTAACGGAATGAGTTCGAAACTTCGAAGTCTTTTTTTTGTACTATTAAATTATAAATAATGCGTATCCAGTATGGTATAGGGGCTATATATCGATATAAACTACCCATAACTGTACTAAATGGTATTTGTATAACTAAGTTATGGTTTAATGTAAATTATTAAATTTATATAAGAGCGCTGAAGGCGATAAATGGGAGGAAATACCGCATAATGAAACGAGATATATACACCACATACCGAAAATAAAAGCCCATGATAATAAATATTAAAGTGAAACACACACTCACACACACACACATATTTAAATACAGAGAGAGATAAGGGGAGAGAGATCGCTGATCCACATGATATGTATACACCTATATATATGCATATGGCGTAATCAAATTATCGATTATTAATAAACCGTAAATCGAACAATTATTTGAAAGGAAATCAAATCCTCTGGCTTTTCATTAACAGTCGCAAAACAGTACAATACAATACAAAATTGTCGTTTTACCTCGCAAATCACTCGCCTAGGGGTTAGACAGGGATAGCAACAGTGTCACCCCCATCCCCTTTCCCATCCCCATGCGCGAGTGCGAGTGCGAGCGGGACACCGCCAGCGCCACAGCGCCCAACAACAACAACAACAATGGCGATAATGGAGGAGCCAGCGGACAGCAGCGGCAGCAGCAGCAGCCGTCGGCAGAGACCGTACCGCTTCAGCCACCCCTTCCCCTGCAAACGATCAAACAGCGGCAGGCGAAAAAACCGGCATTGCCCCAAGCTCCACCCGAACCCGCACCCGAAGACGAACCCCTGCCCCCCTCACCCCCGCGGATCGGCAGCAGTCAAGCGGGCAGCAGCGTACTGATAATGACGCCCGACGAAATCATCGAGGCCTACGAACGCGCCCTGCAGGTAGAGTTGTCGAAAACATCGAAATCCTATCGACATATTTAGTTCGATTAAGTTATCGCAATGATTGACATTTTTATTTGATTCGAAATTCATGATTTTATGATCATTTTAATGATTTTAAAATGAAGAAAATCGATCTATACATTGCATTCGATCAAAAAATCAAAGTGATAATGATTTAATTATCACTATGATAGCCATTTTGATTGGATTCAAATTTCATGATTCGATGATCATTTTTATGATTTTAGAACAAGTGAATTACCGATATTTTCCAATTGATTAAATTGTAGTAAGAATGATTTTCATTTGATTATTTTATGATCATTTTAATAATTTCAAAAACACAGAAAAGCCGAAGAGAGAACTATTTAGAATGTATTCAATTATAGCAATAAAGGTAAAATAAATATATCAACAATTCATGATTTGATCAACCATTTAGATAATTTAACTAACTATTTTGGAACATATACAATGTACACTGTTTTAAATTTGTAAGGCCCACTATTTATTAATTATTTTAAAATAATAAATTCAAAAACTTTAATAATATTTGCTATTTAAGAAAAAGTATTTCTAAAGAGTACCCGATTTCCTTACTTAATTCCATGGTTATACAGGTTCAAATAGTTGTTTTTATAAACATAGAGAAAATTATTCAGTCTTAAATTTTGTATGGCTTAAATATTTTGAAAAGTTTTGTGCGAATACGAAAATGTCCAATTGTTCCCAATTTTACAGGTAAACAATTTGTAGTCTGTATAATTCAAATATTTTTCTAGTTTTCATAAGAACAAATACGAGATATTTCTGAATATCAGTTAGGACCCATTTAACACAAACATAAACAATTGTTTCAAATTCACTTTAAATAGTTTAAAAATATTAAATTAAGAACCATTTGAAAGCCACTCTCCGTGGTAACCTAAGATGTTATATGTATAGGGTCCACTTGTGATCTTAGTTTCCCGAAGTGGAATTGGGAACACGCCATCGATTCGCAGGCGATGTGTAACCAAACGCTGACAACCCTATCCTATCGTACCGCCCCCGCAGGAGGGGCAGGGGGACGACGAGGAGGCCGACGGCGAGCAGAAGCGCGACGGCAAAGGCAAAGGCAAAAACAACGGCTGGCTGAGCAGGCCGATCAGTGTGAAATCGACGCTGAGGGCCGTACGCGACGGTCTGCTGTTCGTGGTCGGCGGATTCCTGCGTTTCGTTCGACGCCTAGACATGCACGGCGGCGGTACCGGCAACAACATCAACTTCGTCGAGGGGCTGATCGACTTCCTGGCAGGCTCCATTGGTGGGGCCGCCCAGGTATATGTCTCGCAGCCCCTCGACACGGTCAAGGTCAAGCTGCAGACCTTCCCGGAGGTGTACCGCGGCATGTGGGACTGCTTTGTGAGCACCTACCGCAAGGATGGCTTCATGCGCGGCCTGTACGCCGGATCCGTTCCGGCCGTATTCGCCAACGTGGCGGAGAACTCCGTGCTGTTCGCTGCCTACGGCGGTTGCCAGAAATTCGTCGCCTTCTTTGTCGGCAAGGAGACCTCCAGCGAGCTGACCACCGTGGAGAACGCCTGTGCCGGCTCCCTGGCCGCCTGCTTCTCCACCCTCACCCTCTGCCCCACCGAGCTGATCAAGTGCAAGCTGCAGGCGGCTGCGCGAGATGAAGCACTTCGTGGAGCCCGCCCATCCGGAGGACATGCGCACGCCCTGGACGCTAACGCGGTACATCTGGCGAACGGAGGGTGAGTACCCCTATATTACGATATCGTAAAGTGGCTGAATACTTTTAAGCGGGGATTTAATGATATTATAACGGGAATTAGGGAAATTTCATCATTTACAAATACCAAGTGAAACTGATAACGATGGGGGGATAACACTTATTTTTTAAGAAACTTGTTAAATGCGTTTATTTTCATTGTTTTTATACCAAAAATAGGGCCTGCTTCCAAACAAGTGAAAATACATTTTAATAGTAATCATGTTTTAATCATATTGAACGCTAATTTATTATCTTTTCTTTGATTTACTCAAATATAAATATTTTTTATACACAAATCCATTATTTTTTCTTTTTTAAATGTGGAATAAGTGGAAAGCCAATCTTAAGGGCAAGACAAGACACTTGATGGTACATTTTCTTAATAATCAACAAATATTTATATTTCCAAATTTAAGTCCTTTGTGTTTTTTCCAGTGTTAATAATCACTTTTTCCAAATCACTGTGAATACATGCACCCGAATATGAGAACTTTCGAAAGGGTGATTTTAATAGAATTCGTAAATTCTCCTAAATTCAAATTAAGGAATTTTTTCTGCTCGTGTAGTAAGGGTTTCTTTCAGTTCATTGTTGCGAATGGGCACTGTAGTTAGTAATAAGTAAATAAAAACATTAATTCAGCATATTGACACATTCATATCCATAATGAACGCATTTTTCGCTGAATTTTGAGGGCGTAGCCTTGGGGAATCGGGATTGCTATCGTTATGTTCGACCCTCAAGTGCTCCGATTAGATTATCTCCTCGTGGCTTTCGGCGATCTTTTTCTTCTAATAATTCACAATTATCGCATCGCAGTGTGCGATATAAACACCGATACGGATGACACCCATACAACAAGAGAACGATCCCACATGGTTGGGGATCACTTGGAGTTGCCGGATCCGGTGGAGATCACTTTCACCAAATGGGCAATAGCGCAGTTAAATTTAATTTTGAATTTGAATATTTTCAAAACAGAAAATATTTCCAAAAAATGTTTTGATCATGCAAAGAATATCATAATATTACTTAGCTTATTTTTAATTATTTGACAATGTTTTAATTTTCTTGCCTTAATCGGTTTCAAAATCATTATATTTTATACCTTAGCAAAGCAAATTTAAATGTTTGGATCGCTCGACTTTATCCGATAGTGTTAATTCATATTTTTTGTTTTTAAAGATGATTGCATTTAAGCCAGAATATTTTTTCGTTCCTTTTTACTACTTCAGCAAGTAATTACAAAAATTTAAATATCTGTTGGCAACCTAGTGCTTAAAATTTCATGTTGACTCTCAGAGCATTTCGATTTGCTCCGGTTTTCAGTCACTTGCTGATTGAATTACAAAGCTTAATTCTGAAAAGCAATAAAATATGAACCACAACATCAGCACAACCTCGGCGTTCAACATTAACTGACTTAAATTACTTTATGATTCCCAAGGTAATACGATCACAAAAATCTTTGGCTTTATAGACGAACAAATAATAGAAGATTTGGATTTGAAACTTAGCAAAGTAAAGACCATAGGAACAGACGTAAATGCCCATAAAAACTAGTCTGAGGTCACAGATCAAGGAAATATAAACTTTTTATGGGCAAAGATGTCTGAATCTTAATCTCCGCACAAAAAATTAGACAATTTGAAAAAAAGCTATTCGCTCATGTCTATTGTATGAAGTTTAGAATTTGTCTTTCAGTTACTTTGTAATAATGTAAAGTTAGTTCCACAATTCTGCCTATTTGGACACCTGTAATTACCTGATGCTAAGAAATTGTTTAAATAATTCTTTAGCAACCATGTTTTTTGAGTATGATTGAAATTTTATGCTCAAACTCAATAACAGGAAGCATAAGCCATGGAAAAATAGCTAAGGCTATAAAACGCCAGTCAAGTAATGAATTTTGCAATAACTAATAACGCTAATCAAATCTAATCAATCATGAGAAGGCTGCCATTCCTCCCTTGGGCCGGGATTCGTTATTTTCTAAAACATAAATATTGAGTATTTACTACGCAGATTGCGAAAAGCGAATTAGGGATTACTATGAGAGCTGATAAGACTATTCATAGCCGTAGCCCCGCAGTTCAGAACATGCCACGCACAGTGACGTAGAGATAGCTATACATATACATATACATATATATACATATACAGCTTTAGATCGGAGAAAGGGGATGTGGGAAGTGCAGCTGTGGATAATGCACATGGTTAAGCCACTATCAGTCAAGTGGAAATTTACTGAAACGCTTCGCGATTGACAGCCGCAAGTCGGCAGATCAATGGATCACGTTTCCGCTTCGCCATTGACCAATGTCGGTCCATTCCGAGATAGGCTGCATCCTCACGTGCCAATCTCCATCCCTGCCAGTTCCAGACTCTCTAACCAATCTCCTCCACAGGCATTCGAGGGTTCTATCGGGGTTTGAGCTCCACATTTATCCGCGAGATGCCCGGCTACTTCTTCTTCTTTGGCAGCTACGAAGGCACACGCGAATTATTGCGAAGGTGAGTATATCATGAGCATATATCCTAAACCTTATATAAATAAAGTAAATTATTACAATGGATTCTTTAAAAATAAATATATCATACTAAAATCTATTCGCTACATATATAATTATGTATTTGATTTCATATATCAAATAAAATTCATCTGGACAACAGAAAAATGTATGAAATTACAAATCAATGTGAATAATTACTTATTAAATTGTGCAATGTTAACCTTAGTTTTCCCCAAATTGTAACACTCGTTTTTAAGGCACTTATAGTACTTGGCAGTATTGTTATATTTCGTAAAAAAAAGAATTGGTTAACAAAATTCTTAACTAGACAAATAACATTCTAAAAAAAGTCAGATGTAAACTCAAATGGCTTAATTGTTAACAACGTTTTAACTTCACTTAACAACTGAGAGCTTTTTTGGACTTGAGGCAATTGGTTATGATTAAACAGCAGTCGAACTTTCAAAGTTAATTACTCGAAGTCGTCTATATTAGTTAATTATTAGTTGTAAACTCGGCACTCATTAACCTCCAATTATCTTTATCTCTTCGGCAGGGAGGATCAAACTAAGGATGAAATCGGACCTGTGCGGACCATGATCTCCGGTGCCATTGGAGGCGTCTGTCTGTGGACATCGACGTTTCCGGCGGACGTGATCAAGAGCCGCATCCAGGTGAAGAACCTAAACGAGAGCATGTTCGCCGTGGGGGCGGACATAGTCCGGCGCGAGGGTGTCCTGGCACTCTACCGCGGCCTTCTGCCCTCCGTCCTGCGCACCATTCCGGCGACGGCCACCCTGTTCGTGGTCTACGAGTACACCAAGCGGGCGATGAGCTCCACCCTCTGACGACCCCTTCCTCCAGCGGGTAACGAATGGATCCCGGAGCGAGACGCAGTGCTAGTAGTTGTGGGCTTTTGGCGCGTGGCCGCGGGCGGTCATCATTAAATATTCGATAATTATTCCTATTTTTTCTAGATAAATAATAGATCGTAGTGTTGTGCCTGTACAATGTTCAGATAATGCTAATGACTGACTAATATCCAATTTGTTGCCGTTTTTCATTGCCGTTTGGGTTTGCCGTTTGTCCTTCCTTGTCTTATGCTCTTCTTTTTCCTGCTAAGTCTTCATTGAAAGCGGCCGATGTCCTAAATCTTGGCCACTTGGCTGAGGCGACGTCTGAGGAAGTCCTGGCGGTCCGTTGATGTTTCCAGCTCCCGCCATTCGTGCCAATAGATCTGGTAATAAATAAACGAGTCAAAGGATGATGAATAAATAATGATTTTAAGTTATTAAGCCCGCATGGAAATATTACAAAATACATTGTGATATCTTTACCAATAAATACATAACTAGTTAAAAATCAAACCCATTACGTTTAATATGAAGGATGGCTACTAGCTGGAATATTAATTTCATGTTTTGGTTTACCCCATGGAATACTAATGTTTGTATTTAAAAACCAAATTGATTAAAGAAGACTGTCAACCTTAAAGGGTATATTGTGACAGTGCAAATTTAAGGAAGAGTGAGTAGGAAGAATATCTTAGACTAAAGCCCATCTATATACTCGATAATATTTTTTACTGGACAACTACCGTCTATAAAAGTTATAGATTTGGGATAATTGACAACAAAACTGAATAAAACGGAGTGTTAGCCGGATTTATGTGAAAGTATTATGTGTGTTTCCTAAGTTAGTAACTCAATTCGGTAAAGAAGAACTCACCACCAACGGGTGATGTCCCAATTGCCGGAGCTGCCTCAGCTTCATATCCATTTGTCCTGTGAAGCGATCCTTTTCGCGGATCACATTGTTCCAGCCCGCAACAACGATGGCCACGGTGGCCAGCTGGTCATCCGCTGCCCTGCTCTCGCCCAGCAGATGCCTGCGGGTGAGAATCTCCCCACTGTAATCCTGGCAGGCCTCCGCGTCCAAGGGCACGGCTCTCCGCTGGCGGTGGTCGTAGCAGAGCACCACATCGCATCGATCGTAATGCGGCAGGATGTGCTTGAAGGTGACGGCGCGGTGGAGCTGGGAGACCGCATCCCGAATCTCCACCAGGATGCGATCGGTGCTGGTCAACTTGAAGCGGCCGTCCCGCTCGGGCATGTACTGCGTGTAGAGGCGGCCCATCTGCTGCCGCTGCCGCTCGCTGAGCAGCGCTCCCTGGTACTCATCGGCGCCCAGGAGACGGACGAATCCGTCCAGGTGGAAGTACTCCCGCCCCGGCAGTCCGCTGCGGTAGGCGTGCTGCACGAAGCGCGGCTCCAGGGCCACGCCCAGCAGCTCCAGGTCGTAGACACCACGCATTGTGAGGAACTGCAGGCAGTTGGTGAAGCAACGCGGATGACGCAGGATCTCCTCCATCCGCTGGCGCAGCAAGTCGGGCAGCCGCTCCGCCAAGCGACGCTCCACCCCCGAAGTGCTCTTCAGATTGAACAGGGCCATTACCAGGCAAATGCGCTCCATGTCTTTCAGGCGGGCTGTCTCCACTTCCCGCTCGAATCTTAGCAGGATGCGTTCCACCAGCGCATCGTTGCAGGTCTGCAGCTCGCAGCCGAGAAGCGCCATGTGCAGGCAGGTGAGCAGCGACACGCGCTCCACCTGCGGCTCCAGGTCGACGAGCAGCCGCTTGAGCGCCTCCACTTGGGGCAGCTTGCTGCTGTAGCGCAGCACCTTGAGCAGCGCCACCAGGGCAATGTCCTCCACGGTGTCTAGTTCGCTGCCCAGCCGCTGGTAGATCTGCGCTAGCAGTTCCGGATTCCTAATCGGTGTCTGTGTCTTGAAAAAGCCCATGGCCATGACGCCCAGCTCGCCAAGGGTCATCTGGTCCACGCAGCGGGCCAGATTCAGCTCAAAGTCGAACATCTCGAAGACGGTGCGGCGCAGCAGGTTGCACAGGAACATGGCGTGGACCAGCTGCTCTGGCGGCAGTTTGCGCAGCCGGCGACCCAGCTTCTTGAGGGCCAGCCACACGTACTCCCCGATCCTGACCAGACCCAGGCGGTACCAGGCGTCGCTCACGAGCAGCAGCTGCTCGCTGGACCAGCGCTCGATGCGGCGACAGCACTCGATGTCCATGGTGTTCCACAGCTCCATGTAGTTGTGCGTTTTGGGCGATTCCGGTGTGGGCAGCTCGGCCAGGGCGCTCAGCGATCCCAGGAGCTGTTCGTCTGTGAGGCGATGCATTTGCTCGCAGTAGCAGCGGGCAAAGGCATCGTACCGGGCATCGCTGACCTGTAGTTCCAGCCGGACGCAGTCCCTCACCAGGCCCTGGAAGTCCGCGTAGAGATCCGCTGGACTTGCGTCGCTCTGGGGCCGCATGAAGCCCTCTGAGGCGGGCAGATCCTGCCAGCCGGTGTCCCTGGGCCGCAGGATCTGGTAGGGTTTCAGGGAGTCCATTAGGACGCCGTGGGCGAACTGATTCTCGCGATCGGCAAATATCCTCGCCTGCGAAACGCTCGTGGTGCACAGTTGGCGGCTTAGACGCCCAACGCTGCGCCAGAGGCAGTGCGTCCTTGTCCACATGGCTTCGTTTAAGTCTTCCTGATAAGATTGACCAATTCAATTAAATTTGAATGCCGATCAAAAGCGCGTTATGAAAACATTTGTTGAAAAACAGGCCGGTAAAACAGCTGATTGGCTGCAGCGTTGCCAGAGCGGGGCGAATAAATCTGGTAACACAGCTGGTGCAGCGATGCCAGAGTGTGGAAAATAGATGCTCGAGTGCAAGACAAACAACCTTCAGTACTTTGCACACTGCCCAACTCCGCCACCGACATGTTTATTTGCAATAAGGTTTTCACACTGACATGATCAGTGATCAATGAACGATTCTTTTAAGTGTCAAGAGAAATTTAAGAAAAGTAGATCGCTTAGCACAACAACTTATTCAGTCAAAGTTTACCAGTCCATCACTGATCAGAGATTATCGCTAAGCCCTTACACATCCACCACGGATGTTGGGGATTTTAACTATTAATCTGTACTTTACCCTGCTTGTGCCTTAATAAAAAGACCAAGAGATATTGATTACAGTCTTACCTTAAAACCATTCTATTTAAATACGGCTGCCCGGGGAGTGTGAACCTCCCAAAACTCAACAGCTATGTATCTCATAGAAATGTAAGGTTAGAAACGTATATTTTTATGTGGTGGATGGCAGTTTGGATTTTGGAAGGCCATTGAACAATATCAATGATGTTGTCCCTACATTACATGAAAATATGTATTACACTAGAGCTTTCTGACCCACTTGAGCCGACTATATCATTTTTGGCAAGCTTATTTATTAAAGACAAGTCAAAAAACAGGGTAAGATCAGGGGGTAGAGTCTTTATTTTGGTTGGAAACTATTTTAATGCTGAACTTAACACTTAAAATGAAAAAATAAGTTAGTTTCTGTATACTGTAGTACTCTTTTGTTTCCAGTTGTATTCAGTTGATTTGGTTTTAACTGATGATATAGATCCTTGGGATTTATTCATACTTTATTTGTCTGTTATAAGCCTAGACAGTAGTAAACGAAATTCAATACGATTTGAAGTTGAGTTGATTGAAATAATACTCTAGTTCGCTGTGATGGGGTATGCAATATGTGTGTCCTAGTCCTTTATATCAGATTAAGTCGAGAAGCTATCAAAATATTTCATTGCTTAAAGTATGGTCCTTCGCTCCAGTATCCGAACTATTTTATGCGCTATGTGGATCCATTAGAGACAACTAGTGAAGGCCTGTTTGCGCAGATCACACATCTACCATTCACCATCTTAGCTTTTTTCTTTTTTCAAAACAGTATTAGAGTTTAAGGACCTCCTTCAAAAAATTCAGATTCCGTCACTGTGTTCCATATATGTAAAAACTTCCAACCGATGAGCTCTGTGGGATAGGGGTATAGATATCATAAAAGATCGACTAGTTCAGTGGTTGAGCTGTCTGATTGGTTATTATAAGATGGAGCACAATTTGGATTTGCTCTTCAATTTTGTTGATTGGACGTTTTGTGGTGGTTTTTGATATTCCTTTGATGCCTTTAATACGTAACAATGAATTATGTCACTCTTATAATATCATTGTTCCTTTAAATTTCCTTAAAGCATGTCGAAAATCTGCACATTCTCCATAACCTAAAAATTTTGTGTGCACTTCTGAAAGGGTGGATAAAATTAATGTGTGTCCCCTTTGTGTACTTGTAGGCCTTAAATGTCTAAGATAATCGAAACCAGTAGACTCCGTTGGGTTAGATTACTCAAATTTTTTGTAACCGGTCGGTGAAGGTTAACATTAGTTAATCGCATTAATCGATAAATAGATTGTTTTCAGACATACCATCCCTATATTTTTACGCAACTCACCCAGCTTTTTGTCGTTCACATGTCACCGCAAGTCGCCATTGCTGTTTTGGTCGGACATCGCTGCCAAACTGCTGCAGAACTGTCCACAGAAGTCTGGCAAGCCCGCCAGCTACTCGAAGCACAGCTAGCAATTGATTAAATGGTGTTAGTGGCTTTAATCCAGATTGGACTTGTTTTTTGAGTTTACATTTAAACTAATATAAGCAATGTGGTTGCCATTCACATGTCGCCGAAGGCCGCCATTGTTGTTTTGGCTGTTCTTCGTTGCCAGACGGGGATAAAAATATCGTCTGACAGCTAACAGGTCTGGCAACGGTGGTTGATAGTTTGTGCCCAGCCAGCAAATTGCTTTTAGCAAACGCCGACTTTCTGGCGTCGAAAAACCCGCTTTTCGGGGAATCTGACAACGCTAACTTGACGGGCGGCATATCCAGATTGTTCCGTACTGATCGGCAAGTGATTTGGATTCCCTACAGTGTGGATATAGTGGTGGTTACAGCGGATTGGCCACCGTTCTGTCCGATTCGAGGACTATCCGCGTCTTTTGTAGCAGAAAAGCGGCGGAGATTCGCAGAGGATTGGATTGTCAATAGTCATATATCGACATGGATGAGGAGGTCATTACCGTGGACGAAAGTCCAGCGGACGAGATCAATCCGCTGATCCTCAATGGTAAGTCCACCCGTTGGTCATCTTGTCATAAAAACTAACATCCTGTCTTCCCTTGGCAGCTGGTAAAAAGAGAGCCCCGGAGTCGGATAAGGATGTGTCCACTAATCCGTTCAACCGGATACTTGGACCCGGGCAAGATCACATCCTGCTGAGCTGCGCGACGGAGAGGCAGCTCATTGCCTTGGTGCGCCGCGAGCCGTCTTTGTATGACACCCGGCATCCGAAATTCAAAGACGATGTCCACAGGGAGAAACTTTGGCAGCGGATTGCCCACCACTTGGACACGGATTTGACCAACTGCCTGGTAGCCTGGGCGGAGCTGCGGTACCGATTCCAGCGCCATGTGCGCTGCCTGCGATCTTTCCATCGGAGCGCCGCCCAATGCAAGACCCCACTGCGCCGGCGTCCGCGTATTAGGCACGAGGAAGAGCTACTCTTCCTCTACCCTCATGTGGCCATATACCCGGTGATGGTGGAGAAGATACAGCCAACAGAGGCCGCGGAAAGTAACCCGGAGACAGAGACCATGGCCGAAGTAGAGTTCGTGGAACCGCCGCCCTTGGACATCATTGATGTGGATCTCGAGGAGGAGTCTGCCTACAACTACCGCTGCACCAATGAGCATCGCCGCCTCATAGAGGCTGTGCGTCCCTACCCGCAGCTGTACGATCCCCAGTATCCTGGCTATGAGAATTCTCGCCATCGCGGTCTCATCTGGGGCGCCATCTCCAACGAGCTTCACGACAAGGCCACCAAGCTGATGAAGAGCTGGCTGAAGCTGGTGACGCGCTACGAATGGGAGCTGTGGCATCGTCCCGACCAGTGCAGCAGCTCGGAGCTGTGCCAGCTGATGGACTTCCTGCGCACGCATGTTCTGCGCCTGCGCGGCACCGTGTGCAAGGCCTCCAAGTACCTGCAGAGCGACTGGCACGAGCCCATCGAGCACTTCCGCAGCGTGATGTCGCTGATCAACACGATGCGCAACATGCCCGATCTGGTCCAGTTGACGGACGACTGGCTGACCTTCAAGTTGAAGCCGCCGCGCTACGACGAGTTCTGGAAAAAGGTCGGCCGCGAGGTGATGTGCAGCTACGAGCGCTGCGAGGTCACCTGGCTGGTGCTGCGCTCCTTCCACAACGAACTGCAAGCCATGCGCTTGGCAGGCTACCAGCTGCAGGACAAGTGGTACTTCGAGAACGCGCTCAGCAGCATCTTCAAGCAGATTGCCAGCCGCACGCCTCGTCGCGGCTACAAACGCCCCCACAACGGGGCCGTGATGCAGGTCGGGGAGCCTACGCCGTCCGTTGCGCGGCTGCCACTGGCCATTGTCTACCCGCCCGCCTCGAAAGGAAGCAGCAGCATTACAACCAGCAGCAGTACGACCAGCAGCAGCACCACCAGCAGCAGCAATACCACCAGCAGCAGTGGCACGAACACTGGTCCCATCATATCTAATATCAGGAACAGCTCTGGCCCAGCCATCGCCACGCCCACCAGTCTCAGTTCGAGTGTGGCCTCCGAGTCATCTGTTCCCTCGTTTGTGATCCCCAAAATAACATCTGCCATTAGTGTGGCATCCGCCAGCATAGTGCCCATAAAGCTGCCGCCCATCGTAGGCATTTCGCCAAGGACAGCGGCACCGGCCAACATGGTGCCCGTGAAACTGCCGCACAGTGTAGGGCTTGCGCAAATGACGAAGGCCGCCTTGGGTATTGGCCTGGGCCCCATCCCCGCCAGCATTCAGCTGGCCGCGTCTAATGCCACTCCAGGCGCAGTGCGTCCAATACCTCAGCGACCCGGGCTGCAGGTGACGGTTAGGCCCAAGCAGCGTGTGCCCAATATCCTGCCGATTGCGCCGCCTCTCTCGGGGGCTGTTATCCGAGCGGTGAACCTTCCCAACCAGAATCCAATTCCACAAACTGCCACCGGGCAACCAATGCAGCGACCTGTCCAACCGTCGACGCTGGGAGCGTTGCTAAGCGAACCGCCACTCGTACCGCAGAATTCCAAACCAGTGCCGCAGAATCCGCTATCGTTATTGAAACCGGCTCCAGTTCAACCCACTTTGGTTACCAAAATACCGTCGAATACTGTTTCCAGCAGCAGCATTTCATCGGCAACTGGGACTCCAATGGTTCGGATCCATCAGCCGGGATTGAGCAGCGGATGGGATGCCGTACAAAATGGCTCTCCGGCCGGCAAATGTGGCGCAACATTGGCGCCTGCAGCAGCAGCAGCAACTATTGCATCAAGAGAAGATCCGACAATCGTCAAAGCAACAGCAGCAACCTCAAAATGGATTTCGTCAATTACACTAGCAGATTTGAACAAAAAATATCGACCAATTGCACCTGCACCACCTGGCATAGTCAGGGCAAGTAAACCTGCAGCAGAACCCACACCGACAACTTTAACACATCCAGCAACAGTTGGCACTGTACCGGCAACATTAGCTCCATCTGCCAGATTACCTACATTAGCTACAGCTACAGCTGCAACATCAGCTGCATCTGAAACAGTGGACACTGCGGATACAGAAGTCAAAGCCATATCGGATGCACCAAGAGAAGCAACAGTAGCAGCCCCAACAGCAACCATTCCAACAGTAGCAACAGTTGCCAATGTAAAAGCAGTCACCAATGCAAAGACAGCAGCTAAGCCGACAGCAATATCAGTATCCCAGCCCGATAAAGAACCAACCACGTCCGGCAGCATTCAGTCGGAGATTTGCGCTGACGAAATTATGGTGCACCTGGAGCTGAGTGCCGCCACTGGGAACCTGCTCCACATTTGGGGCGGCAACCTGGCCACACGTTACAATCTCAATATGGTCAGGACGGCGACCTTGATCCGCGAGGTGATGGCTGTGCCACAGCTGCACAAGAAAGATCCGCAATTGACCGAGAAGAGTAATGAGATCTGGAAGGTTATCGGCAAGAAGTTCCATATGCCAGGTAAGTGTATCTTCAATCTTTCAAAAATATTTACATTTCTACATATATGATGGTTTTATATAATTTCCGATCAGCCCCTTGAAGTGACTATAACCTATAGCTGTAATATATATTTCAAGGTTATAAAAACATCGGCTTGCCGATGCTAGCTTGTATTTTCGTTCCTTTATTATCCTGGTTTTGGATTCCTAGAAATGCCTTTGTTTCTTTTTTTTTATTCTTAATATTTTTTTTTTTCATTATATGTAATTTGTTTTTCAACTATGTAAAATCAATATATAGGATAGTGACACTACATTTCAACTTCTATATATATCTTAATCCTTTTCAGAGGAAGCTTTGCGCGCCTGCTGGAACTATCTGGCTGACAACATGAGTGTGTTCCCGCTGATCGCACCGATGTCGGAACTGATGCGTCCGTTCAAGGGCAGCATGAAGGTGTGGGAGAAGTCGCACCGTTTGTTCAGCAAGTTCGACGAAATAGCGCGCAAGTATATGTGGATGGAACACAAGGACGTGCTGCCGGATGTGATCCGCCACTTCCGGAAGCATGAACACCTGTACTGGGAGCTCCAGAAGCCGCGACCTGGCGAAATGGCGCCAGCTCCGCGCCAATACACGGATCAGGAGCGCCAGGAGGTGTGGCGCGAGGCCAGGGTAAAGTTTCCCAACCGTAAGTTCCATTGGTGATCCCACCCATCTAGTTGTCCCCCATCGATTATTCTCTGCCGTCTTGCAGTCAATCATCGCGATATTTGGTCCATGTTCAAGTTCGCCTTCCGCACGTATATGGAAGACCTGGAGCGCGGGATCGAAAATCCCTGGCCACAGAACTGGTGGCAGGCATTGGAGCAGCTCAGGTTCCTGGCCTACGTGCGCTACCATCCGCTCGAACCGTACTATTACATTGTGCACAACAAGATCTCTGAGGAGGTGAAGCGCTGCAGCATGTACGAGGCCCTGATGTCCGCCGATCCTGCCGACAAGAGCAGGCCCACGCCCATCAGCCTTTTGGCGCGCCTCTCCAAGGAGCCGATGCCTTGGGAGACGGAGGAGGCCAAGCGCATGCTCACCGGCCAGTTGAGTCGGCCTAGCAGCTCGGCAGCCGCCTTCGCGCTGAATATCAACGCCCAAGCCCCAGCACCCACCGACTCACCAGTTCCCGTACCTGACAACAATCCCGTGCCCCCAAAAGCACCCGCAACAGAACCTATCGCAGGCAAGCAAGCGCCAAAAGAGAAAGAACAGTTGGCCAATGGCACCGACACCGGCCAAGAACTGGTCCCTCAGACGAACCGCATCACCTCCATTCTTCCCACCATCGAGGCCTTCCAGCTGACCCAAGTCCTGCGCCGCCATCCGCACACCTTTGAGCGGGCGAGCACCATCGACAAGCGCACCGCCTGGGTTCGCGTCTCAAAGGAGCTGGATGCCACAGGTTTGTAACACTAGCTTGCAAATTAAAGTCGATGACTTACTCCAGAGATAAAAGTTTGCTTTTCTGCTGCAGTTGGACTCTCTAACTTATATTAAAAATTTGAAGGGATCTTTATACCCTTGCAGAGGGTATTATAATTTTGGTCAAAAGTGTGCAACGCAGTGAAGGAGACCCTATAAAGTATATATATATTTGATCAGGATCACCTCCTGAGTTGATATAGCCATGTCCGTCTGTCCGTCTGTCTGTTTCTACGCAAACTAGTCTCTCAGTTTTAAAGATATCGAATTGAAACTTTGCCCACACCCTTCTTTCCTTTGCACCCAGTATATAAGTCGGAACGGCCGGGATCGGCCGACTATATCCTATAGCTGCCATACAACTGATTGATCGGAAATGCCATAACTTTAGTGTTTGTTAAGTTAGGAAGTTGAGATTTTCTATGTGTTTTATGTTTGGCCAATCAATCCGAACTACCAAATTGCATAAGGATCGGACGACTATATCCTATAGCCGCCATACAAGTGATTGATCGGAAATGCAATAACTTTGGTGTTTGTAAAGTTAGGAAGTTGGGATTTTCTATGGGTTTTATCTTTGGCCAATCAATCCGACCTACCAAATTTCATAAGGATCGGCCGACTATATCCTATAGCCGCCATATAACTGATTGATCGGAAATGCCATAACTTTGGTGTTTGTAAAGTTAGAAAGTTGGGATTTTCTATGGGTTTTATATTTGGCCAATCAATCCGACATACCAAATTTCATAAGGATCGGCCGACTATATCCTATAGCTGCCAAATAACTGAACGATTGGAAACGCCATAAATTTGGTGTTTTTAAAGTTAGGAAGTTGGGATTATTTATGATTATTAAGAATGCATCATATGAAAAGGTTTGGAGAATATAATTTACAAAATATTCTGCAAGGGTATATCAACTTCGGCTCCGCCCAAAGTTAGCTTTTCTTTCTTGTTTTTAAATAATTTGACTGCCCTAAACTTTTGGTGTTAGAATTGATTGCAACCTAAATAGCTTTTGTTTGAATATCTTATCAAATTGAGGCTTAAACGATACGCTTAATATATATTTTGTGCTATTTCTTTGCAGTGACCGAATGCCGCCTGGGCCTGCAGTACGCTCTACGCGAGATGCGCGTCCTGAAGATCACGGACCCAATGCATCGCTGCACGATGGGGCACAAGTACTACCGCCACATGACAGAGATCTATAAGCAGGTGAAGCCCAACGGCCAGCTCAAAGTCCGCACGCCGCAGCAGCTCAACCAATCGCTGGCGGAGCCCACTCTGGAAGTTGTACCGCAGCGATTCGTGCCCGAGATCAACATGACCACCTGCAGCACGGGCCTTGTGCTGAAGAACTGGGCCAACGCCGTCGGCAACTTGTCCCAAGCCAGCCAGGATGAGCTGACCGTCAAGCTGACGAAGCTGTTCTCCAAATTCGCCGAAGAGGCCAACATCAACTGGATTTATCCGCCGCCGCCTTAACTCGGTTATCTCTTTTGACACGCGTAACTTAATATAAGTTTTATCGATAAGTAAATTCACTGTTCGCTTTGAATTACCTTTCCACGCTACTATGCTATCCGATTGCATCTAATTTATAATGAATTGCATAAATTGCAAGAAATACTTTTTTTTTAATAAAAATCACATCATTTTACGATGCGTAAAAACATAAATAAACCACAAAAAAATTAACTTTCTCCATTATTTCATTGCATTTTGAAATGGTATTTCTCAAGCAGGGATATCCCTACAATTCAAATAGCCTAAAATTAACTTATAAAGGTCGGGTTTCCTAAAATTAAATTGATTAAAAGAGTTTAAAGAAAATTAGGTTTTTAAAAATATCTTCGTTTAATAAATGAATTTAAAAAGGATTAAGTACATTTAAAATCGAAAAGAATAATATTTGAATAAGGATTTTGTGCAGAATTCAAGCTGAGGAAACGTATGAAATAAACTAACTTTTAGCATACCATAAAGACAGAAGAAAAAATGCCATAGTAAGGATAGTTCTTTAATCCATTCAAAGTCGTAAGATGATGGTGATGAGGGCAAGGCCCTTTGATTATGTGGACACATTTGTCGCTCAACGAGAACCGCCCACTTATTTGACCTTTGCGGAGACATGAAAGTAAGCCCGAATAAATTGAGGCCGGACAATTGCGAAACGATTTGATTGCAGTGTTTGTGGAGGAGGGAAATAATAGGCACACGTAAAACTCAAGGGGATGATTTTCCAGGAGTAATGGAATGCAGAGAACTTCCACCGAGAATACCATTTTATGAGTCTCGAAATTGTATTTTACACAAATAAAAAATAGTGTAAAATAATAAATATTAGTTGTAAATATTTATTATAGTGATCTAAAAAATAAACATTTTATGCTAAGTCATTCAGGGTCCGAAAGTAATACTTATTTAGAACTTTTTATTTCGAATTGGGTTGATTTGTATACATTTTGTAGAAAAAAATCAAGTTTTATTTTTCAAGAATAAAACAGATTATTTAACCATAACAATGTGGGGCTGTAAACTTAATTGTTCGCTTGGGAAAAAAGAATTTGTACAGTAAATATAAAAATAGTGATAAAATGCATTGGCATTTTTACAAAAGGAATAAGTAGACCATTTTTAATTGACTTTTTTTATCAAATAAATTAAAATAAAATAAAGTTTACATTATATTAACGATTTTTAAATAGAATGGAATACATTTTTATAGGAAATATAATGAGATAATATAATGGAGTTGCTCAACAGCAGGATTCGATGGGCTTGGATCGCAGGCGTCCATTGCTAAGTAGACGGATTTTCGGATTTTCCGCGGTCTTCCTGTCCTCCGGGTCGACCTTTCGATCCTGCCCAGCCAGGAGGCGGGTGGACGGAGGGGTTGTGGCCACCAGGCGGTTGAAGATGCCGACCGCCAACGCGGCGAATACGTGATTCACATTGGCGCCACTCTTGGCGGACACCTCGCGGAACGGGAGTTCCCGATGATCGGCGTAGTGGGTGGCCTGCTGCTGGCTCACCTGGCGCCCCACCAGATCGTCGCACTTGTTGCCCGCCAGGAAGACGTTCACCCGGTCCGGACAACGGCGCCGAATCTCCTTCAGCCAGCCGTCGAGGCTGCGGAAAGTGCTGACCGATGTGGTGTCGTAGACGAGCAGCACACCGTGGGCACCGCGGTAGTAGGCGGGCAGCACCGACCGGAATCGCTCCTCGCCGGCGGTGTCCCAGATCTGCAGCTTCACCACCTGGCCGGCCACCTCCACGGTGCGCACCTTGAAGTCCACGCCCACCGTGCACAGGTACTTGCCGGTGAAGCGGCCGTCGGAGAAGCGCATCAGCAGACAGGACTTGCCCACGCCGGAGTCGCCCAGAACGAGGATCTTGAACAGGTATTTGTAGTCATCCATCATCGATTGGGGTCAAGGGAATCTGAGTGGTACGTAGACGTACTTTGCCTGGCTTGTTTTGGGATTTCTTTTCTGAAAAGAAATTCCCAATCAATCGAAATATTATCAGTTGTTACCATTTTAGAGCTCAAAGAAGTTGGGTCGACTAAAATCGAATTTTTGAAAATTGATTAGCTTAATCGTTGGTCAAAAGTATGCAACGCAGTGAAGGAGACATCTCCGACCCTATAAAGTATATATATTCTTGATCAGGATCGCCTCCTGAGTTGATATAAGCATGTCCGTCTGTCCGTCTGTCCGTCTGTCTGTTTCTACGCAAACTAGTCTCTCAGTTTTAAGGATATCGAATTGAAACTTTGCACACACCCTTCTTTCCTTTGCACGCAGTATATAAGTCGGAACGGCCGGGATTGGCTGTCTATATCCTATAGCTGCCATATAACTGATTGATCGGAAGTGCCATAACTTTGGTGTTTGTAATGTTAAGAAGTTGGGATTTTCTATGGGTTTTATTTTTGGCCAATCAATCCGACCTATTAAATTTCATAAGGATCGGCCGACTATATCATACAGCTGCCATATAACTGAACGATTGGAAATGCCATAAATTTGGTGTTTTTAAAGTTAGGAAGTTGGGATTTTTTATGAGTATTAAGAATGCATCATATGAATAATTTTGAAGAATATAATGTACATAATATTCTGCAAGGGTATATCAACTTTGGCTCCGCCCGAAGTTAGCTTTCCTTTTTTGTTAATTTTAATTTCTTTGAGCTTTGTTTCCTTCAATGAAACCACTAATCATTTAGGTTTGGACGAGAAATTGACATTATATTGTTTGTTAACGATTTTTACACATTCGAACTATGGTCCTTAACAACAGATTCATAAGGATTCTTTAAGGACTACTGTATTTTAAAACTAACCATAGGGCAATGAAACAATTTTCGTTAGGTTTATTTCTATTGGAGCAATTGAGATATTGGTATTTTTTGAATAAAAACATTTATAACATGAACAAAAAATTATAATACTACATAAATAAAATTTTACAACACATCTTATCATCACTAGATTTAATATCAATTTTTCAGCAGATAGTGTTCTTTATCAATTTTTATAATATATTAGAGCGCAATGTATGATAAAGTAAAAATTTGATCTTAGATTTTAGCGGTAATTTGTTTCTTGCTGATAATTACTGATATTTTGTTTTGCGATAGCTAATTTTTAATAAAGAGGAAACTTTTTTGTTTATTAAACAGTACTAAAGCCGTGTCATTTTGAAAACTAGTCCAGTTTGTAATGCCTTGCAGTACCTGAAAAGGAACAAAGACACTTCCACCCAGCTGCGTCCAGGAGAAAGTACATAAAAATTAGCATTAGCATCCCGACCCCGTGAGGGGTCGAAAGGTCGAAGTGGTGAAAGCGGAAAAGCGCGGTAATCGGGGTCCTCGGACCCCATCATAATCATTCCGGCATCTGATGGCGATGGCAATAATGTTTGCTCCTGGTGATTAACGCAATTAAACAGGTGCTCAAAATGATGTTTCCAGTGGATTAGCCGAGGACACAGGACGCAGGATGCGGGAAGTGGGTCTGAGGATGGGGATGGGGTCCAGGATGAGGGATGGGAATGCGTACGTCCGCTAATAAGGGATACATTAGCAACATGCGCCACGTTCGCATTAATTCTGGTCGTTGGGTGCGGGTTTCTGTGGGTGGCTAGGTGTGTTGTTGTGTGGGTTTGTGCAACGTTAAAATTCCATTAGCCCACAATGAGGGTGGCGTTCTTATAACAGGTGTATCTCCACAACTTCTTGGGCTCCGGACTCCCCATCCCGTGAGAATGGGACGGCACTTGAGTGGATCGCTTATGCAATTTCCCTAAATGGTTCACATGACCTCCTCCGCGGCTAATGAGCCACTCAATCGGACAATTGTACGGCCATTCATTCTCCGTCGAGAGTGAATGGGAAAATAAAACTAACAATTTTAAAGCTATTGTAAATCCGACGTAAAGACTCTTGGTAATGAAAAGATAAAAGACTTTTGTTACCCTGCAAATGCAAGAGATACTCAACTCGTTTGCATCATAAATAAAACAACATCAAACAAGTAAAAACTTCTTCTTATTCGAATTTTTGTTTAGTCTTTATTTAATTTAAAATGAGGTTATTTATTTTCCAAGTCTAAGTTTTTTGTAATTTTTAATTAAAATCCTTCTATTAAATTACCTAAGCTATACTTTCAAAGCCATTTTTCGATAATTTGGCAAGTTTTTTGACACTTTTCCGCAAACCCATTTTTCAAAAATTTGGAAATGACAAAAAATCGACACAAAAAAAAAATCTAAATTAAAACCCCATATTTTAAGAGCATTAAACAACAATCATTTTGAGGTATGCCACTTTGAAATCGGATGTCTGTTAGAAAAGTTATGAGCTTAGAAGTACAGTTTTTTGACCCTTTTCTGCAAACCCATTTTTCGAACATTTTGAAAGGGGTTGCCTCACTCAAATGACCAAAAATCGACAAAAAAAAATTAAATAAAAACACAGAGTTTTAGAGAATTAAACCACATTTTCAAAGTAAATTTGGAAATGACTAAAAATCGACCAAAAAAAAAACGAAGTTGAATACACAGATTTTTAGATTATAGAGCCACAATCATTTAGAAGTATGCCATTTTAAAATAGGATGTCTGTAAGAAAAGTTATAAGCTTTCCAGCTTGCAGAATTTAGGCCACTTTTCTGCCAAAAATCTAACCCTAATTTTAAATCTTAAAATTTAAGTTCAGATTAATTCAGACTAAACCAAAATCATTTAGTAGTGTGCTTATTTGAAATCGTATGTCTGTAACTTTTGACTGATGTACCTTTTTCAAAAAGTAACCGACTTAGTCATAAAGCAATATTAAGATCTTCCGAGGGTTTTATTGTTGCACGGGATAATTTTGTCGGAAAAATATTAATATCAGGATTATCAGGAACTGTTTAAAAAATAAATTTCTACTTTGTATGAGCAGTATTTACTTTTTATTTTGGTGATTTTTTTGTGAATCATATTTATTTAACAAGTTGACACAAGAATTTGACTTTAAAAGATTTATACCCCTCCGCAAATCAAGACTTTTGCCAATATTTTTCTTTTGTGCTACCCTAGACTTTATCGCTTTACGGCTCAAATATTTTCACTGACCACAAAAACTGTTAATTGTTGTTTTCTCTTTCATTTGTTTTATTTGTTATTCAGCCATATTTTATTGTTAAGAAAACAAATGCATAAAAGAAAAAATAAAAACAATAGCATAGAATTAGTAATAGTAAAAAGCGAAAAGCAAACTATTTAATGACAATGGCAATCCACAATCCACAACCCACACAGCAACCCAGAATCGGAATCCGACTCTCAGACTCAGCATAGTTCAATGATTTGCTACTGGGACACAGTCCAGAAATAAAAAATAAGTACATAAGTAGGTAGGGTAGAGGTAGGTCCGTAAGTTTTTGTCCAAAGAAGAACTATTATTTCCCAACTGAAATGCTATTTTATAAGAACATTATCACATTATAAAAATGTTGCAAAAATATGATGTATTCGATATATTATTATCTATATATAAAATTATTTTAAAATCTCTAAAAAATGCTATTGCTTGTGAGTGCATATTTTATATTACATTAACGCTATTTAATATAATCTCTAATTGAAATGAATCCCACATATTCAACAGTATATTGTAAAATGATATTCAATTTCACATAACCAATGGTTATAGATTTCAATGACTCCGACATAATTAACATTATAATCGCATTATTAGACAAATTTAAAAGTGTTTTTGATATTGTATCCAATTTTACATAATATTAATGCTATGGTTATAATATTTAAATGACTCTGAAAAGACATGCTAAAAATGAAAATACCCTATGTCAAGGTATAATAAAAATAAAACAACAACAAAATAGCTAAGCAGCTCCACAAAAAAACTATTAACAAAACAAAAGTACAAAGCAACGAACACGCCCCGCTTTTGGGGACGAGCAAAAAGTAAACAGAAAAGCCATTATCGACTACAACAATAGTAATGCTGCTGCTGCTGTTGGGCACTCTGGTTGCACTGAGAAAAAAAATTATCCAAATAAATCTATTTATATTATTTTATTACAAAATGGCATTAAAATAATAGTTTTAAGAAGCCTAAAAGGACTAGACCAATGTATTTTAATACTAAACAAAATGGAAATATAAATAGAAAACAAATATTATTGTATTTTCTCCGAGTGCTTTAATTTATTTTTGTTGCTATACTCTTTAAAAGGGTATTATAATATCAGAAGATCTTTACAATGCAGTGAAGAATTTTAATAGAAGCTTAGATCATAAAAAATTTAATTTGTCTTCTCAAAACTGTTCAAGAATAATTTGTATTTTAAATTAAATTTGGAATGAAGAATAACAGATAATGGACTTTTTTTAATAATATCATCAGTATGTTTAATTTTTTTTTAATGAGCTTATGCTTTTTTTAAGAGTATTCTGACGTCGGCCTTCGAAACTAGTATTCTTTTCTTGGTTTTCTTGCTGAATTGTGCATGGCAAAAACAATTACAATTTCGCAAACAAAGATAATTTGCGAATGAGATCGACGAAACGATACAATGGCACACCACCAACAACACAACAATATAGGGTGGGGATGGGTGGCAAAAAAAACCTGAAATTCGAAGTGGAAAGGTTTAATGGGGAAGCAAATACAGAAGCTTCTTTTATTTAATCGAGCGAAAACGCAGGGTGTGTGATCGCTAATCGGTCATCGACAATTGTCGATCGGTAATCGGCGCCTTCTGAATTTTAGAGTATACTCACACACTTTAAAAAAGGGGAAACTGAAAATGAGAGAACATATCCAATAAAACCACAAGTCAAGCGAAGCAAACAAAAATAAATATGGGTCCTATTTCTTTTCCAGCTAGGTAACGACTGACCAAATACTAAAGTATGCATCTCTCTTGACCTTAATTTTCTGTTATAAATTTATACCAAGCCAAACAGATAACAAAACGCAAGTGACAGTTTCAATGTAAACTTGTCACAATATCTTAGATTCAAACGAAATAATATAAAAGGGAAGTGATATTGATATTAGGCCAAATAAAATAAGAGACCCTATAAAATAAGAAAAACCTTATTCTGTACCAGAATGTTTTTAGAAGTTCCCTGATTTTATTTGTTTTATTTTTATTTAGCCTAATATCAATATCACATCCCTTTTATATTACCAATTATAAGGGATGTGATATTGATATTAGGCTAAATAAAGATAAAACCAATAAAATAAGGGAACTTCTAAAAATATTCTGGTACAGAATAAGGTTTTGTAATATGTAAACGCATTTCGGCCACCATAAGCTGTAAGGAATATTAATAAAACAACTATCGGATCGGTCTAACCACGTCCGTTAAAAAAATCAATATACGAAATAAATACAAATCTGCAAGTAAATACAATTTCAAGCTAAATTATGTAATGAATTTAGCGCGACCCAAGAATAACTGCTTGCAAATTATAAATTGAAGGTGTCATAATTTTCTGACAATCAAGAGTCTCATTTCACAACGATTTATATTGATTTGGTCAGCATTTCCATGAGAAAGAAAATTACCTTTATAAAGAAATCCAAATTGTTGAGTTCCATATGCATTAGCTTGGTTGGTTTACGAATCATAGCTCACAAAAAATCATTTAAAACAAATGTTTTGTATTTGGGCAGCCCACATTTTTGATAATTGTAAGCACTACATCTAAAAAGGGAAATAAATCAGCACCTGTCGCAAAATATTTCACTTTGCTGAGCACTTTTCAGTTTTTTGCCAGCTTCGCAATTCTCTTAAAAGTATTTTGCAATTTTTAAATTACAAATGATTCGTTGGTAGAATATAAAAAATAATAAAAACATTTTATTAATAAAATACATTTTAACAAGAAAGGAAAGCTAACTTCGGGCAGAGCCGAAGTTGATATACCCTTGCAGAATATTCTGTAAATTATATTCTCCAAAATTATTCATGTGATGCATTCTTAATACTCATAAAAAATCCCAACTTCCTAACTTAAAAACACTAAAGTTATGGCATTTCCTATCATTCAGTTATATGACAGCTATAGGATATAGTTGGCCGATCCTTATGAAATTTAGTAGGTCCGATTGATTGGCCAAAAATAAAATCCCAACTTCCTAACTTTAAAAACACCAAAGTTATGGCATTTCCGATCAATCAGTTATATGGCAGCTATAGGATATAGTCGACCGATCCCGGCCGTTCCGACTTATATACTGCGTGCAAAGGAAAGAAGGGTGTGTGCAAAGTTTCTATCTTTAAAACTGAGAGACTAGTTTGCGTAGAAACAGACAGACGGACAGAAGGACAGAAGGACAGACGGACAGACGGACATGCTTATATCAACTCAGGAGGTGATCCTGATCAAGAATATATATACTTTATAGGGTCGGAGATGTCTCCTTCACTGCGTTGCACATTTTTGACAAAAATTATAATACCCCCTGCAAGGGTATAAAAAGCCTTTGTATTATAATATTGAAGGAGAAGGAACCTTTCAAGTGTTGATTTTGAATTAAATGTTTTATTGTAAAAAGTAAATAAAACATGGTGAAAAGTCCTTGTTTATAAATCAAAGGCAATTTGAATGACAAAACAGCTAACAAATTTGTGGACCATAGAAATGATTCGATTGACTGACGTTCATACTCGAAAATAAAACATAAAAGTTATGCAAAACTGAACATGTTCGAAACTTCGATACGATTTCATAGAAAAGTATTCCATCTGAACACAAGAATTAGTTAACGATTTTTCGGAAAAGCGCTTATAAAAAATCAATAAAGCTGTGGTAGTGAACATGTCGGTTTTCAAATTCCTTACTCGAGTTCAATAAAAAGAATAGATTAAGAAATTAAATTATAGATTACAAAATCAATCAAGGTAACGCAGTATGTCTAGGAGATTTGAAACCCTGGAAAAAGAATAAAAATAATAAAGCCTTTTGATGTTTTAGATTGATCAATACTTTGTAATTTGGCGATCTCCTGGCAGAATATCCATACTCCCGTAATCACTGGGCAGTAAACTATAGAATCTTAGCACAAAATAGTTAATTACACAATATGGTTATTACTTTTCTGAAAAAATATGGCAGCTTATTTTTTGGTAGTTTTGACACCCCACAAAAAATCGAAAAGTAATACTTTAATGGTTAAGGTTGTGCATTGTGACTTGGCGATCTCCTGTCTCTGAATTTTCAACTTCAAAAAATATCTAATTGGGTTTTAGGGTATTAGACACCTTAGAATAAAACTCGAAACGTATTTCCATGTTTCATGTTGAGCAATACCTGGTAACTTGGCGATCTTCCGGCAGAATATTCCATAGCCCCGTGACCACAGTGCGCAATCGTTTCGCATCTCGTAATGTTGCTGTTGTGTTGTTGCTGCTGCTGCCGTTGATGTTGCTGTTGCTGTTTGTGTTGCTGTTGCTGTTGCTGCTGTTATTATCGCACAGAGTTGTTGCTGGTGCCGCTGGCGTCGCCGTTTGGCGGCGATCTTCGTTTTGTCGGCGGCTTCACTTCAGTTCGAGTTCGCACTCGGCCACAGTCGGTCGTCGCGTTTGTGCCGCCTTGTATGAAAAGTGAAGAAACCACAATTTAATACCGAGAGTCGAGTCGAGTCGAGTCGAGTACAAATCCGAAAAGCCGTAGTCGTAGTCGTAGTCGCAGTCGTAGTCGTACCCGTAGTCATAAGCGTTGCGGCGCTAGACGATCGCGAGAATTGCTGCAGCTGAAATGTGTCGCACAAGATTGCTGCGTGTCGCGCTCAATTAAATACACATATTTTTTTGTATTTCCTCCTATTCTGTTTCAATTTTCCTTTTTTTTTTTTGCACCACATCGCTGTGTTATTTATATTTAATTGTTTAATAACAACAACAGCAGCACAGAAAAGTGCGAAAAGTGAAGTGGTAGTGGAGTTTGGCCGACGAGTGAGTGCGCGAGTGCATAAAATTGGAGCAGGTTCCAGGGTTCCAGAGCTCCAGAGTTTCGATTTGGGTGGCGTTGGCGTTGGCGTTCCCCTGGTAATAAATTGATCGAAAGTGATGACAGTAGCCCCATCCCATCCCATCCATATACATATACCACTTCCCCGTAATGCCCATCCTGCGGCAAGTTCAAGTTCAGCGACCACGCGGACTCCTCTTCGATCTCTCTTTATCACTCGCCCTTTTTTCACTCCGAAAAATACAGTGCTTACTCGGATCAGTGGACTAGCAACAGCCAGGGGGGCTTACTGTAATGATTGGCAAATGATACTATTACAACCATTTCTCGCAGCTTGCTGTAAACAGTATTTCATTTTTGACTTTTCATCAACGAGTATTCATAATTTGTTTATACTTACAAAAGATTAAATTGTCCCTTGATTAAGTATTTTTTGCAATAATTATTTTTTCTTTAAGTCCTGAATATACTCATTTAAAAAACACCAAATTCTTTTGACAATAACATAATCTTAAATGATGGAAAAATATACTTTAAACAAGCCAATAGCGTTTTTCGATCAATTAATTTATAAATCTTAAAGTCTAAGTAGGTTTATTGACAATGGAAATATAAGTGAACACTTTTTATGTGTGACAAATTTCGGTGTGGCAATTATCATAGATTGTGTTTGAAAATACCTGGCTTTTCTTTGAGTGTGTTTCGCTCTCGCCGAAAGTGCGTCGGGTTCTTTTCTCGTCCTCTTTATTTTGCCCACTCAGTACATTGCACCTTTTGGAGCGCATTTCCTTTAGTGTCGTCTTTCGCTTTCAATGCATTTTGACAGTGGATTGCTAATCGGCCAGGTATTCGCAGTCCACCTTATAGCACCGTCTTTATACATATATATATGTACAAATGTATACCCCACCAGCATTCGCATTTTTGCCGCCGTTGTCATATTCTCCCGTCGGGCACCGCCCTCCTGCTATCACGCACCTGATGATAAACGGCTGAAATTTTGATAATTTGTGTGGATTGCTGTGGAACCGCTCAAATGGCTAATCAGCCGCAGTTAACACTTTCCCTCTTTTTCCCCCCAGAATTTCAACCGCAGCAATTGGCTTTGTCCCGTGCCTTATCGCATGCGAAAACCGAAAGCCAACAACTTAAATCCAAGCCCGAAACCAAAACCAAATGCAAAACCAAAGCCACCGCAAAAACGCGGAATCGGGTCTAAATTACCTCACTGCGGTTTCCACAAGTGCACAGAGAGAACATTTTGTAGAGCTCTAAGTTTGATAAAATCATCTGGAACATACATAAGTGTGCATTATTTTAATTGACTCGAAAACATCTTAAAGCTATCTCCTAAATTTAATGGCTGAGTAATCAAGGGAATTAATGCAATGGTATTTAATTTAAACGTTTATGCCGCTTTAAAAGGCTAATTTATAATGCTAATCTATTTATCTGATTGCTTGGGTAGGAGCTAATTACAAAACTGTCTCCCTCTTTTTAAAGATGGGTTTTTTCAAAAGTATTACGATTTGCCTTAGAAATACAAATCTGGGACAATTAATACAGAAACTTACAAATATAATCTGTCAAATATAACTAAAATTAGTATTTAATTAGAGATATATATAAAAGTTGCACAATAAAAAATATAAAATACTTTCAGCTTTTTACTAACAACTATACACAATTATTCAAAGTTGTTATTTGTTAGAGTTCATTGACCTGGAAAAACAAACCGAAAGGTTGGACGGAATTTTCACTAGTTAAATGTGTATAAAGTTATTAAATTAATTAGCTGCACAGAATAAATCGTTGTAGAGTCATACATTTTTGCTGTAGTTATTAATGTTTGGAGTTTATTAAAATTCGCAAAAACCAAACCAGAAATATTATTAAATTCCAGTTAAATTATAATATAGTTAAGATTAAATAATTCTTCTTGAGTTGCACAACAATTAACTTTTATCATCATAATTCCTTACTGTATTAATTATATACACTGAATCATATTATTTTGAGTAAAATATGCCCAAGTTTGTTCACTGTGCGTGCATCACTGCTGATTGCTGATAAGTGGAGAATGTTTACTGTCATTACCTGTGTCCCCCTACCTGTCCCTCCCCCTACCCCTCCCCTCCCAGTTTCCACCGTGTTGATATGGAATTTCTCATGCAATTTGCGGTTGTCATAGCTATTAGCTTTAGATAGTCCACTGTGGCAGTCTTATCAATGGGTTGCCTTCTTGCTTTCGCCGTCCAGTTCAGGTAGAGTTACCCGACTTCGTATGTGTTTGCCGTCCCAGTTTGTCGATGGCAATCGCTAATGATCTTTGCCCTGCATGGGAACATCGCACATATACTTACTAATCCAGTCATATATCTTAGTTTTTTCGCTTATCTCGATGGTCATTTAAATAGATGTGTGTGTTAAGATCCCACCTCATAAGACCCCCTATGTGCACAGTTATTCTTGGGATAGAGATTATCCCTTCGGGCGCTTTCCAATAAATATCTTTATGCTTAACTCTAATAACTGATGTTCTGATTAAAGTTATTAAGGTGTTTGGAGCTCAGTTACCGAAACTTTATGGATTAAATGGTTTTCCCAACATCCATCAATTTTAATTTTAATATTTTCTAATAATGAGATCAATGCCAGTTTATAAATGACTTCCCTTTAAATATAGTTCATAATTAAGCAGAAGGCAAATAAATCCTTTTATAAAGGTGTTATTGCAGAATTGTCTACGGAAAATGTATGGATTTTTGTGTATTGTTCGAATTCACTCTATGAATTCCTAAAAATTAGTTAGTAATATTTTCCATCTTAACTGGATGTCTTGCAAGTGGTTTTAAAATAGTTTTATTTCGTTTTGTTTAGTATTTAGGCCATTTCCAAAATTGATAATCGCGGACTACCGATAATCATTTGAGGAGTGTTAAGTGATGTCACTGTAATAAAACCATCTCTATATTGGACATTATATACAGATGTCCCAAAGATTATTGCCTCTTCGAAAAGCCCTTAGCCACTGAGTGTGATCTCAGCTGAAATTCCCCACCGATCTGTGGCACCCACACACTAAATGCCGCTAGAAAGAAAAGTCAGCTTTGACTAATGCGCTGCATTGGCGATCAGTTTTGGCGATCAGTTTTAGCACCGATCCATGTATCCATGTATCTATGTATCCATGTGGGCGCAGCAGCCGAAAAATACTCGCAGTTGGCCAAGTCTCACTCTTGTTTTTGTTTCGGCTTTGTTTTGCTTTCGGCTGGCCTTTCCGCTAACCGCTGTGCCCAACTGTTCCAATAGAAAGCCAGTTAATGGCGATACGCTCCGGTTTCTTGGTCTTGGGTTCGAGGCCGGCTTTTCGGAGGAAGACGATAGGGAACGGGGATTGGGGATCGGGGATCGTAGATCGTGGATCGTGGATCGATCGGTTGATTGGCGGATCGTCAGCGTCTAAATATAGATTTCGACCATATTTGCTGGCAAATATTGGCCATGAGTGTGCGTCGGCCGAACCTGCCTCAATTCAAGTGCCATGATATCTGTACATATATACATATATATACACATATATATCTGCGGCTGCACGTGTTTTTGTGGCAGACGGCAGATCGGGCAACATGTCACCCCACGCGACATGCAACATGCCACATTGCTTCATCTCCAAACTCCAACTCCAACTCCGAACTCCATCTCGGTTTTCCCTCTCTTTTCGCGCGTCAGCATTCCCAGCGATCTGATGTCGACGACTACCGAGCTCGAGCTCCCTTAATAAGTCTTAATCTATATGTCAATATTTTCTTGTTTAGTTCCCAAACACACACGGCCGCTGGATGCGTACATATCTGCATCGCGTAGAATATACGATATATCTATATTTGCTGTTGTTTCGTGTATCTTTTTGGCCAGCCAATTCTCGCCCGGATCCACCTCTTCCTGGTTGTGCCATGTCTTTCGGTCGGCATGGGCATGGGCATGGGCATCGGCTTCGGCATCGGCATCTCGCATTCAGACAATGCCCGCGTATTCATAAACAAGGCCGGTCCGCCTGCCGCATGCCGCATGCCGCCTACTGTCCCTCATCTAGTTCGCCTCCTCCGTTGCGACTCGGGACTTCAGCAAGTTGGTGCCACTTCTCTCGGTTGCCATGCGCTGCAAACAAAATGTTTTCTCCATACCCATACTTATACCCAGTGATCCGAAGGCGAGTGATATATCGCCCTCTTCGGAGTGAAGGATCTTGGGAGGAAAAAAAACAATAAAACATTTGCTAATATCAGTTCAAATCTGGTCTGAAATAGTTTATCAAATCATGGAAGTTTTATAATAATACGATATCTATTTAATTAAACTATAATTAAAATAAATAAATAAATATTGGTCCAATTTTTTTTTCTCATGATTAATCAGTCTCATTAATAGAATCTCATCCCAATTAATCTTTTTACCACATAAAAATTAGTATCAAAATCTAAGGCCGCATTGCTTATCTTGAAAATTATTAAGCCTAAATACACCATGCAAACTAAAAAGACAAGAGATAAAATTCCAAAAAAGATAAAAATCTCATTTACTATTATTATTTGGGATTAAAATAAATTGAAATTCTAATATAATAAGTATTATTTCAGATCTATTAAAAAATTCAAAAACAGATTATTTTTAATTTTTACATAAAATAATTTCTTTAAAAGTTGTTTAAATAAAAAAAAAGTAACAATTTTTTTTATATAAAGAAAATATATGTAGCTCAATTGTTACTTTATGATTTTAATAACAACTATTTGCTAACCCTGTAGAAATATTATAAATCTGACAAATTTAAATTAAATTTTTTTTAATTTCGTAATTTGTATAAGGCAGTGAGTGGAGGGTATCTTGAAGTCGGGACACTCTACCATTGCGTGCCTTCTTGTCTTTTGGTGCGTTCTGTTTGCCCACGGCTGCTGATATGGTTGGCTGTCCTGGTTGCGTCTGTTGTCCGTGCAAACTGTCGTCATTGTATTGTGTCTCCTTCACTTGGATTGTTTGTTTGCTGGTTTGTTGGCTAGTTTGCTGGCGAGCAGTTCTTCTGCGTCTCGTGGAAAGTAAAAGCCGGAGTATTCTTTGTCTGGCCTGAGAAAGATATCGGTAAGCGATGGTATCCATCCATCAGATATGTATAGGTATATATGTTCGAAGCCCGAACTTATCTGGAGCTGGTCTAACCACTCGCTAACTGACCTTGGTCAACGCGATCTGAATTGCCCGTATCTACAGATACGCATATACTTAGTGCCAGATAGACGACTGCATATTGCATATTGCATATCGCATGTCGATTGCAGTGACGCCAATGCAATTGTGCAGATTAATTAAAGGGACACTTGTTGTTCGCTGATTGGAACCATTGAATGGCTGACCCACATGCATTTCAATTGGCAAGTGCCACTCTCAAAATACACAGTCAGAATAAGCACGAAATTCTTTGTAAATTGTCGCTACAGACTCCTCAATTTGAGAAGACAAATTAGTTCAATAAAGTCAAAATAACTTTAGTCATGAAACTGTGAAATTAATGCACTTGGTATTTTTTTTAAAGAATATAACAAAATGGTAAAAATCTTTCTTAAAATGTTTCCTTAAATAATATATATGGACAAGCCTAATCTTTTGGGTCTTTATTAAAACATTTTAAGACAATTTTATAGTTAATTTAAATTTTTGTTGTAGCCTTTTTAAATTGATTGGACTAAATTAAGATGAATGGGCGAATGTAATGTTTAAATCCACTTTGGGACACTTGAGAGAAGAACTTTAGAAATTGACCTAATATAGTGTTGAAATCAACTCAAGTACCAATTATGGTTACATTTTTTCTCTGTGCAGCCGTATTTACACCAGAAATCAATTGAGTGGCAGCCAAATGCGATCGATTTTGCCTTGGCGACGAAATCACCTTCGGCCCAATTGAGATTGAAAGGCCATCCAGCCCATCATCGTCGACACCATTAAGGCAATCATCGGAGAGCAAAGTTTGTGGCTCTGATTCTGATTCTGGTTCTGGTTCTGTGACTAAGTGAAGCAATGGGCTTATCATTCAATTTACACAGTTGAGCGGTTGAGGTTTATCGGGGAAGTAACCGGCACAAAGGCCAGAACGGCCGAGCGATAAAGACTCTTCCGAGATGATTAGACTTAGACCCATCATGCCCGCCGAAATCTCGCGGTCGAGTCTCTCGTTTATCTCGTCTATATATCACACAATTCATTTCAATTTCACGCTGCTATTTAACCTTAACACAAATTCAATAAATAACCGAGGCGAAACCGAAATATTCATAAGAGCGAAATTGATAAACCCAAGAGATCGATCCCATCGACAGCCTCGTTAGCTTTAGCTGTCCGCCATGTCTCGTCGTATTGATATTGTTATTGATATTTCATGCCTCAAATATTTCTTTGCCATCCCCATCCCCCAGTTATTTCATGGGTTCGATGTTTGTCTGTCGTCTCTTGTATCAGATTCGGTTAATGAGCTCCTAAAAAGTATGGTAAACAAAACATCTGAAAACAAACCAAAGACCTGTTTAGATCTGCAGAAAATAGACATAATATTATTGATACTGCGACAGTTAAATGTAATCTTGAAATGGCTTCTTAGGTTTGAAATACATTTGATATGGGAAAATCAGTAAATGAAGATGCAAAACCAATGCAACTTTTTCACTTTAAATATACTTTGGAGATTGTATCTGTATCTGATTATGTTTATATCTTATCTTTTGTATTAAATTATACATTTTTTGTATATTAAAGATAAAGAATAGGATTCCATCAATTCCTATACGAATGTATGGAAAAAAGGTAACAAAAAATTAAAATTAACAAGAAAGGAAAGCTAACTTCGGGCGGAGCCGAAGTTGAAATACCCTTGCAGAATATTCTGCAAATTATATTCTCCAAAATTATTCATATGATGCATTTTTAATACTCATAAAAACCCACCTTCCTAACTTTAACAAGAGAAACGCTATAGTCGGGTGCCCCGACTATCAGATACCCGTTACTCAGGTAAAGGGAGTGCAGGAGATGGAGATAGAAACTTTGATCACGCATAACTTTTTAACGAATGGTCCGATTTGAAAAATTTCTTCTACATTTCGAAAGGTATTGATAAACACAATAAAACTGCATTTTACTTTTCCGAAATATTTAAATTTTTAAAATCGTATATATGCGATTGTGGGCGTTAAAGGGGCGTGGCACCTTTTTGAAACAAACTTGCGCTGCGTAGGAACTCCTAGAATCTGCATGCAAAATGCCAATCTTCTAGCTTTTATAGTTTCCGAGATCTCAGCGTTCATACGGACAGACAGACGGACAGACAGACGGACAGACGGACAGACGGACAGACAGACGGACAGACGGACATGGCTATATCGACTCGGCTAGTGACCCTGATCAAGAATATATATACTTTATAGGGTCGGAAACGCTTCCTTCTAGCTGTTACATACTTTTGCACGAATACAATATACCCTTTTACTCTACGAGTAACGGGTATAAAAACACCAAAGTTATTTCATTTCCGATCAATCAGTTATATGGCAGCTATAGGATATAGTCGGCCGATCCTTATGAAATTTAATATGTCGAATTGATTGGGCAAAAATAAAACCCATAGAAAATCCCAACTTCCTAACTTTACAAACACCAAAGTTATGGCATTTCCGATCAATCAGTTATATGGAAGCTATAAGATATAGTCGGCCGATCCTTATGAAATTTGGTAGGTCGGATTGATTGGCCAAATATAAAACCCATAGAAAATTCCAACTTCCTAACTTTACAAACACCAAAGTTATGGCATTTCCGATCAATCAGTTATATAGCAGCTATAGGATATAGTCGGCCGATCCTTATGAAATTTGGTACGTCGGATTGATTGGCCAAATATAGAACCCACAGAAAGTCCCAACTTCCTAACTTAACAAACAGCAGAGTTATGGCATTTCCGATCAATCAGTTATATGGCAGCTATAGGATATAGTCGGCCGATCCCGGCCGTTCCGACTTATATACTGCGTGCAAAGGAAAGAAGGGTGTGTCAAAGTTTCAACTCGATAGCTTTAAAACTGAGAGACTAGTTTGCGTAGAAACAGACAGACGGACAGACGGACAGACGGACAGACGGACAGACGGACAGACGGACATGGCTATATCAACTCAGGAGGTGATCCTGATCAAGAATATATAACTTTATAGGGTCGGAGATGTCTCCTTCACTGCGTTGCACACTTTTGACCAAAATTATAATACCCTCTGCAAGGGTATAAAAATTGAAATATATATTTAAAAGTCAAAGAGTTGCAATTGGGCATTTAAACATAATGATCAAAATCTTAATTTTTCCAACGTAGAAGTCAATTTTCTCAAACACTGACATGCAGGAACTTAAGATATATACATACAAAATAACAAAATTAAAATAATAGTAAACTTATGTTTCACATTGAATTATTTTATTTAATAAAAAGTTTGAAGTATCGGAATTGCATGTATAATATTTAAAATTAAATTTTCCCATGCACACATATACAGTGTAAATAATATTAGAATCATTTGATAAGAAGATCAAAGTGGTTCTGTGAGCCCATCGAAATATAACTTGCTTATGAAGCCAATGCTTCCACAGAAACAATGTGTCACATATTCACTCCGTAAAGTTATATTTCATTTTTCGCCAGAAGCAAATCCATAGTTTATATAGCGGCCATCCAACTCCGCTGAATTGTGAGCAATTCCATTGCGAGTGCGACATTACCCCATCGATATATCTGATCGGCAATTTATGCAGCTAAAAGGGGCGGTAAGGGGCTAAATAAATAACAGCTTCAAGACAAAACGCTCATTTTGTATGCATTTAAAGCTATTGTAATGAGCTGCGTACCGCTCATTTTGAGGATCGTGAGGAGGGACGAGGGGCAGGTGGAGTGGTGGATCGTTGACTTGTATTTTTTTCACGCTTCTCGTTTGATTGCCAGCGATTTCGCTTTTGGGGCTTTGAGAAATGTCGCACAGGCCGCACCGAATGCATTTCAGATGGAGTCAAAACTTCTGGCCATTGCCGTTGATATTCGTCAGATATGCGAGTATATACGCGCGTATCTTGTTTCTGGTATCTGAGCTGGGAAAAATAAAAAACATTTCATTTGCAATTCAACTTCCGTCAACTGGCCGAGGAATTTTGTGGCTTTGAGCCAGTTCAGCTCAGCACATAAAAAAGCCAACAGCGAATCGAAATTTATCTGCGAGAGGGACAGCCGAAATGAAATGAAATGAAATGGTTATGTAAATGCAGAAATTGAAATGAAAATGTAATTAATGAGCATAAAATGCGGAAAATTGTGGAAAAATACGTGAAACGAGTTTTTCATTTTATTTCGTTTTCAGTAGTTTTTTTTTTTTGTTTTATACGCTGTTTGTCTTTTTTTTTCAATTTTCAACATCAACATCTACATCGCCATTATCCATTATCACCATCGCAATCCACATGAAATGCGTGGCGGGGTTAGGGCATTGGGGTTTCGGGTTCGGATTCGGGTTCGGGTTCGGGTTTGGGTTTTTGAGTACGGGTACGGACATTGTCAAACAAACTTCGGGGCAAATGTTTGCACAGGGGCAGAGCAATCGCTCGGGTTTTAATTAAAAACGTATGAATGTACGAGTATCTTGCAGATACATTCACTTTTAGACAGTCGCGCGTAGTGTCTTTTTTCATATTTTTAATACTCCATTTGGCAGTAGATGTCTGGGGTCGTTTCTTTGTTTGTGCCTTCATGGTGGAAAGTTTTGTCAGCTATCTGAGCCAAAGTGTACTTAAGGATGTCCCTGAAAGTATCTAGTAACTGTCCGTCTTTAATTGTTAATTTTGTATATTTTATAGACCCAGTTAAAAGTCAGTGCCAGAAGATTTATTTAAAATTCATTTGTTTTCTTTTTTTTTTTAAATTATAAATCAAAAGAAATATAATACATACACAAAGCTTATCTCAAAAACGGTGTTGTTTTTAATTAACTAAAATTTAATAAAAAAAAATTTACTAACATTTAAAAAAATATTTAGCCTTAGTATGAATTTAATAATTATTTCCCTTCTGATTATGTCTATTTGAAAGTTTATTATTTATTAATTTTTCAATTAAACTGTTTAATGTTAGTATAAATCAAGTAAATTAAACAATAAAAAGTAAGATTCATTATTCAATTAAAATGTTTAATGCTAGTCTAAATCAAGTAAATTAAACAATGAAAAGTAAGAAGATATCTATTTGAAAACATATTTATTGGCAGAACTGCAGAAATGACTATTATTTTAGGGCAACTTTACAGAAAATTATAAAAATCTGACCAATTCAAGATGGTTAGCTCTACATGTTATTTAAAAAGCCATTTAAGCAATGTAACATAACCTGTAACAAAATTTTGATTGAAGAGTTTCTCTTATTGGACCACAACGTTCTTTCATGTTTTAAGTTTACATGGTTGCGGCAAACATTTCCAGTTTGTAAAAAAGATACACAAGACATGCCCTATTTATTTTAATTTCCCCAATTTTTTTTTATTACTTTTTTCGCTTAATAAGCTTGTGTTGAACTTATTTCGGCGATTTCTTGTGAAATTTCGAGGCATATGTGTCTGTGAAAATTTCAATGCCAATCATGTACGGATTGTACACCTTCTTACCAATCCTTTTTTATGTTCAACATCATTTATGATTATTTTTATTTCTCTCATTTTTGAATCTGAATTCAATGCGATCCATCCCATCGACTGGAACGCCTTCATTCAGATCCCACTTTCCGAGCAGCCACTAAAAAGCATAACTCTTTCTAAATTCTCTGCCCACAGGAAAAGAGCACGTACGATTCCCAGTTCCATTCCCGCGGATTGGATGCGGGGTCCACCACCTGTCGTTAATTAAATGTCAACAGAATTGAAAGGAGGGGCAAAGGAAGATTCAGACGAGTCTGAGGAGCCAAATGAATTCGAATCGGAACTGCGACCTTAAGTCCAGTAATAAGCAAACGAAATTGTGCAAAATGTTTGCCCGACTGTCGAATAAATCATAAGAAACCGGGCAGAAGAAACAATAAAACTGAAGATAAACTGGATAAGCGAAACAAATCGGCACAAGGAAAAAAAAAAGGAAAATGGTTAATGCGGTGATGGATGCCATAGCGGTAAGTGAAGGGGGTTGTTAAATCGGATTGATCACTGGGAGCTTATTTAATTTAATTTGCAATATTATACAGAATAATTTGCGATTCTCTGTTTCGTTTTTATGATGCCTAAATTGAAACCGTCGACTGACTTCATCGCATCTCCACTCCCCGCACACAATTCCCCGCCAGCCAATTGAAGTTTTGTTTGTACTTCAAACAAGACACTCTGCGGTTGAGTTTCGTTTTATTTCCTTTTTTGTTTTTTTCTTTTTTTTCTTTTTTTTTTCTTTTTTTTTCTTTTTTTTTTTTTGCTTGCTTTGCCCACATTTTCAATTTGAATTTGTTGGATGTGGCAATTGCTCAATTGGCTGGCTTGTCTATGTCTTTGTCTCAGTCTTTATCTGTGTGTTTGTGTGAGAGTGTGGCATATTACATGCTAATCCATATGTTTAAGTTGATTTCTCGTTTCGTTTTATCTGTTTGCAAATTGAGGAGTGCAACGGGGCGTATACGCGATGCGGATTACAAAAAGAAAACCAAAAAGAAATAGGGAAACAAATCCGGGTGCTAATGCCAGATCTGCAGTTACAGCCTTTAAAATCTTTGCTTTGAAATGAAGGTGATTTTAAAGGCTTTATCATAATAAAATCTTGAATGTGATAGATTTTATAAATGCTTAAGAATTATGAACTTTTAAAACTGTTCCCGTAAAATAAAGTAAACATTTCGAATGGTTTTTGATTATAACAAGAAAGGAAAGCTAACTTCGGGCGGAGCCGAAGTTGATATACCCTTGCAGAATATTCTATAAATTATATTCTCCAAAATTATTCATATGATGCATTCTTAATACTTAAAAAAAGTCCCAACTTCCTTACTTTAAAAACAACAAAGTTATGTCATTTCCAATCGTTCAGTTATATGGCAGCTATAAGATATAGTCGGCCGATCCTTATGAAATTTGGTAGGTCGGATTGATTAACCAAATATAAAATCCATAGAAGATCCCAGCCTCCTAACTTTACAAACACCAATGTTATGGCATTTCCGATCAATCAGTTATATGGCAGTTATAGGATATAGTCGTCCGATCCTTATGAAATTTGGGAGGTCGGATTTATTAGCCAAAAATAAAACCCATAGAAAATCCCAACTTCCTAACTTTAAAAAACACCAAAGATATGGCATTTCCGATCGTTCAGTTATATGGCAGCTATATGATATAGTGGCCCGATCCGGCTCGTTCCGACTTATATACTACCTGCAATAGAAAGACAACTTTTGGGAAAGTTTCAAGCAGATAGCTTTAAAACTGAGGGACTAGTTTGCGTAGAAACGGACGGACAGACGGACGGACAGACGGACATGGCTAGATCGACTCTCCTGGTGATGCTGATCAAGAATATATATACTTTATAGGGTCGGAAATGTCTCCTTCACTGCGTTGCAAACTTTTGACTGAAATTATAATACCCTCTGCAAGGGTATAAATATAAAATATATATTTTGTTATATTTATTTATAAACATTGTCATTAATACAAGAAAAACAGATAAGGATTGTAATGATGCATACTAATCGTATTTACTTAATACATTTTGAGATCATGGAAATATAAATGCAAAGATATTACATAAATTTGGTAAATTCGATATACATGTATATGAGGGTTTCAAAACACACCTTATGTGGCACTTTCGCAGACAACTCCATTTGCAGTTCCTTTGCAGCGATGGTCGATTGGTTCACATCAACAATTCATTCCTCGATTTGCATACAACTCGCCAACTTCTGCTGGCTTTCAGGCCACAACAAAAAGCCTCAGAAAAATAACAAAAGTCCGAAAACCATAGAAATATTTATAAATACCAAAATACAAAACAAAAAAAAAGGAGAAGAAAAAATGACGGCAAGAAACAGAAGTGGAGATCAAATTAGCACAGAGCGTGGGAGCCGGTTTGCTTTGGGTTGACGTTGAATTTGCTGCTTTTTTGGCACTCGGGACATGGTTAACGTTAACCATGTTGCACATGGGGCACCGCAGACATGAGCGGGCGGTTTCGAGGGGGCGGTGAGGCGTCAGGGGGGTTTGGGGGGTTGGGCGGATCGACGGGAGACCGCCGAAAACCCGTTATTATTGCATTAGCCGAGACAGTGGCGCGTAATTATTGGAGATCGACGACGGCCTCGCCGCAGACCGCCGGAAGTTAAGACCAGTTGGACAGGTACGCAGCACCCAACTTCGCCTCCGATCCCAGCCAGCCATCAACCCTCAATCCCCCACCCGAATCCCCAACTCCAGTTCCCAAGCCCAGCCCAACCCACTGTTTGTGCCACGAAAATTCCTCACGGACCCAGTTCCGAAGGCTAAGTCCAAGTGCCACCGATACTTGCACTTGGAAAAACAGGAACAGCCATTTACTTACCACCAGAACTATTAAAATTCGGACCGATGGTTTTCTTAACATCCAAGATGCATTTAACTTATTCGGCAGATGTAGAATGTAATAAGACACGCAAAAGGACTTAAAACTTCTATTCCATTCAAAGTTTAAAATAAAGTTTTAATCTCCTTGCAGTCATTCTGAAAATTAAACCAAGAAAAGAAAATCATTTTTCTGGCCAAAACCAAAAAAAAAACCACTCCAGTTTAGGTTTTTTGATCAATGCCTTAAGAAATATTGTTCAAATGTTGGAATGTCCTACATCGTTGAATTCGTTATAAAATGTTCAATCAAGTGGCATTCACAGCTAAAAGATTTTATTTTTTTAAAAAAATCATGATGTTTATTAAAATTATTTTGTCCAAAATCCGAAAAAAAATGTGCTTTATTTTTCGGTTTTTTGGTTAAAACCCTGGGAAATAATGGTCGCATGTTGGAATATTATACCTCATTGAATTCGTTATAAAATGTCCAATCAAATGAAATTCGCAGCTCAAATATTTTATTTTTTTGACAATTTTAGCAAAAAACAAGAAAGGAAAGCTAACTTCGGGCGGAGCCGAAGTTTATATACCCTTGCAGAATACTCTGTAAATTATATTCTCCAAAATTATTGATATGATGCATTCTTAATACTCATAAAAAATCCCAACTTCCTAACTTTAAAAACACCAAAGTTATGGCATTTCCAATCGTTCAGTTATATGACAGCTATAGGATATAGTCGGCCGATCCTTATGAAATATGGTAGATCGGATTGATTGGCCAAATATAAAACCCATAGGAAATCCCAGCTTCCTAACTTTACAAACACCAAAGTTATGGCATTTCCGATCGTTCAGTTATATGGCAGCTATAGGATATAGTCGGCCGATCCTTATGAAATTTGGTAGGTCGGATTGATTGGCCAAATATAAAACCCATAGTAAATCCCAGCTTCCTAACTTTACAAACACCAAAGTTATGGCATTTCCGATTAATCAGTTATATGGCAGCTATAGGATATAGTCGGCCGATCCTTATGAAATTTGGTACGTCGTATTGATTGGCCAAATGTAAAACCCATAGAAAGTCCCAACTTCCTAACTTAACAAACAGCAGAGTTATGGCATTTCCGATCAATCAGTTATATGGCAGCTATAGGATATAGTCGGCCGATCCCGGCCGTTCCGACTTATATACTGCGTGCAAAGGAAAGAAGGGTGTGTGCAAAGTTTGAATTCGATATCTTTAAAACTGAGAGACTAGTTCGCGTAGAAACAGACAGACGGACAGACAGACGGACAGACGGACATGGCTATATCAACTCAGGAGGTGATCCTGATCAAGAATATATATACTTTATAGGGTCGGAGATGTCTCCTTCACTGCGTTGCACACTTTTGACCAAAATTATAATACCCTCTGCAAGGGTATAAAAAATGTCTTCTGACAAATGCGAAAAACGGTACGAACAATTATTTTCCCAAATGAACTCGGAATTGATAGTTTAGGTCCCGAGCTACACAAATCAGTAACTCTTTTGGCTGTACGTCGTATTTTGGCTTATACATTTATTTAAACATTTAAATTCGACCAAATTATATTATATTCTGCAAGGGTATTAAAATATAACGCTTAAAAAAACTATTCTTCATTTTAACAAAGAATTTATATAAACCACTTAGCAAATACGTGGACAAATTGATTGCCAAATCTTTCTTATTTGCGATCGTAGAAGATCATGATTATTTGAAAAGAATAGTGAACTCAATGCCTGATTTCGATAGCCGTTAAGTTGTTGCTTCATAAAATATATAAAAGATTGTCTCAACCCAGAAAATTCACAAATATGCATGTTGGTTGAAGAACTAAATCGATTAAATCAATACATACGACGAATTATTTTTAAAACCAATCGTTGGATGTTTTAATAATTTTGTAAAGTGCAGTTCAGGTTCTGCACAACGTGTCGCCGGAAAACGCTTACTCAATTAATCGTGCATAAAAAACTAAAGAGGAAGTATATTTTACTACTAATTATCAAACAAAAAAAATTGTTGTATCAGGTTGCCTAGTTTGCACCGTTCTAAATGAGAACATTATAGAAATGGTTGTATTTGGCAATAAATATTTAAAGCTATAATTTCGCAACTTTACACTTAGAGAGTTTACATAAAGGAAAAGTAATTTGTCCATTAAAAAAGAAGTTCTTTTTTACACATATGTAGGTCTGGTTTTTAGGCCAGAAGTTTTTGTCTTAGCTAAATCGTAATCGCTTCCTTCCACCTGGTACCACTATTTTAACATCGGGGGAAGTCTTTTGGGATTGGAATTACTTTACCAAATTCCTAAAGCGAGCATTTAAGACATTCTCATTTAATGGATAGCTTGAGAAACATGTTAAACTGTTGGTCAATTGTATAGACTTTGATTGCGGGATTTATTATGTTGTATTTTGATTAGGGGGCTTGTCGAACTCGTTGTTAACCCCAAACATTTGCCGTTTCATTGCAGCTGCTCAGCTCGCTGGCCAGCGACTTGGACATAATGCTAAACGATCTCCGATCGACGCCGAGTCATGCTGCAACATCGTCGACGACAACGGGCACTGCAACAGCAATGGCAACGAGCCAGCAGCAACATCATCTCCATAATCAGCAGCCAATGCAATCACATCATTGGCAGGGCATTAACAACAATAAGAATAATAACAACAACATCAGTAAGAGTAACCATAACAATAACAATAATAATTTGCCACACCCACCTTGCCTGATCGACATCAAACTGAAGTCAATCCGATCGGCGGCAACAACAGTGACCACCACTGCGACGACGACAACAGCGTGCAATCAGTTGCAACAACGACGACGTGTGGCCCCCAAGCCACTGCCACGCCCCCGCGACGCAGCCGCCCCTCGGCGCAGAAGGCGGAGGAGGAGGAGGACGGGGATACGGATGCCAGCGACCTGGCCAACATGACCTCTCCGCTGAGCGCCAGTGCAGCGGCCACTCGGATCGCCGGCCTCTCGCCGGAAGTGAAAAAGGTGCAGAGGCTGCCGCTGTGGAACGCTCGAAACGGAAATTTAAATGGAAACGGAATGGGAATTGGAATTGGAAGTAGCGGTAACGGAAGCACCACCCACTGCCACCCAGTGCAGCGACGTCTGCCGGTCCAAGGTCATCAGCAGCGAATTATGACCCATCGATTTAACCTTCACCGACATCAGCATGGGTGAGTCACATTTAGATAATTTATTTTCACTATTTAAATATTTTTAACATTTTTCGTATCTTTTTGAAGTCTTAGTTAATAATATTAAAAGGATGCATATCCTTTAATTTAATTTAACACATTTATCTACATTCGGTTTCCCTTTTCACTTTGTATATCAATCCAAAAAAAAAAAAGAGAACATTAAGCTCAATTGCTATTTCGGACACATTTTTTTCCCTATATCTTGTTAGAGTTTGTCTGACGGAAAACCTTTAATTAGATATCCCAATTTTAATCAGAATGTTTCTTGTAAAATTTGTTCGTCGGAAAAACGAAACAAAGAAAAAGTTTTGGCAGCAATTTGTCGTTTAAGAAAATAACATCAATTTATGTTTCCAACCAATTTCACTTTAAGTTAAATTTCTCTGACAAAATTTCATATTATAACCTAAATGAGTAAATCTTCATCTGAAGGCTTCAATGTCTTACTATTATTTTAAATGTATGGATACACCTGAAATATTATGCAAGAACTAAAAAGAATTATTAAAAAAACCACTCTTCTCACCAAGAATTGCTCAAATTTGTATAAGATCATGCCAGGAACTTCGTTTTAAGGAAATCTTTCGAGTAAAAACAGGCATGAAACAAAATTTTAGTAAATCAAATAAAACTTGTAAAAAATGTTAGTAATTTATTAAATAGTTTTAGTTAATTAATGGAAAATTTTGCTTTTCTGTCTGACTTCTTTTTTGAATAGTAAATATAGTAATGGTAAAAATTGTAATCAACAAAAACTGTGGTGTCGTTATTGCACATTTGTATTCTGTCTAGCTAATAAAAATATGTATGTGAAGTATGGGAAATGAGATATTTTGGCTCGTTTAAGCGAAAGTGGTCGGAGTACGATCAGATATTGGGTCAAAACAATATTTAAAGTGGCAACCGTGCCTTTCGCTGCCGTTCTTGGTTATAAGGAAGGGAGTTTTGTTTTCTCGGAACCGGCCAACTGACCAGACGAAGACCAAGACGAAGGCGGAGGTGGAGGCCTTGTGCCCCTGGATAAAGGGTTAGCCAAGTTGGCAATGGGCTGTGAACTTTTTATGCTCCGCTGAGCGCTTCATGGGAATCGGCGGCATGCTTCGGTGGCATCGAAAAGAGCTCCGTAATGGGTTGGCCAGGTCAGTTTAACCGGCGGGTGGGTGTGACAGCTGAATCATCAGCGTCATGGTCACCAGTTGAACTCGGGCAAGCGAAGAGCTGAGGATCAGTCCGTTGGGGTCACCACCGGATAAGCTTGGCAAAATGCAAATGCTTGAAACGGATGTCTTGTTCAAGGGGTTGAATATTACTCATTAATCATGACGGTTCATGTGCTCTTGTAGGTCAAAAAAAGTTACATTAATAAGAGGAATAAATGCAAAAAAATGTATTCCCACAGATGAACTTAATGACTATGAGGAATGTAAATGAAAATACAAGGCGATTATCTAAATATTTACATAGAAGTATAAACAATTAATGCTGGATCAGCCAAGTACCAAGTATTTTTAAGAGGTTTCCTTTAACACAGTGTATCTTGGATGTTTTGCATTTGAAAACTTGGCGACAACTTGACGAGGGTACAGATCGGGGTCACCCCTCGGGCTGACTTCGGTCACATCGTATCAAGAGCCATGAAAACCTCAGCCTTAACCTTTTCATTAGCCCCGCAACCGAGAAGCCACTCCTCCGACCAAAAGACTTCTGCTGCTGACAGTTTGGTTGTAACGGGCACAATGAGCCAACTAACCAGGCCCTCAAAATGTGTAACATGAAAATGCTACCATGTATATCGATATTTTGGTAATCCATGTGAGCACAATATGTTTAGCATATAAATTATGAGGCCCGTCCAAGAGCGAAACCGCAGTTTCGACTTCGACCCACCCGAAAACCCTCGCCCCCCTCCCCCTCGTTTCCCGCTCGACCTTCTCTTGGTAGTAGGCGTTGAAAGAATTCCGCTTGGGCAAAAAAAAAAAAAAAGACATGGAGACAAGGCAAAAACGAAGCCAAGACTAATGCGAGGGTCTGTAAATGAAGTGTTATATTTTATGTGGCAATCCGCAATGTCGGCGATGACAAAAACCAAAGACAAATACAAGGCTCCATAAACTTGAGTAAATATGAATATGTCTAACTAGGTGGTTGCTGAGTGGGTGGTTTGGTGAAGGTCCCCCCTTTTTTTTGGGAGAGGGTTGCCAGCCAATGGCTTCTTTCATGGTTCTGTTGCTTGTTGACAGGCGGAAGAACCATTTCATTCCATCCCTTCCATTCCCACTTCCACATCCCCATCCTGCTGGTACAAAGGGTTGTGACTTTTGTGTGTTTAGCTATTTATTAAATTTGTTTGCCAACACACAATTGGTGGGCGGGGCGGACTTCTTCCGGGGGTGAGGCCATAAGGACCCATACGAACATGAGCTGCGTAACTAATTTGCTTAAAGTGCACGATGCCTCATCAACAACATCAGTTACAATGGACTGTGGCACCAACTCGTATCAACAGGAATTTTAAAAATAATATGAAAAACGTTAGCAGAAAGGTTTAACACATAATAAAAATGTAAATAGTTGGGTAATAAACAAAGAAACATTTTACATTAACATTTTTTAAATCAAATTAACTAAATGAAAAATTGCTATTAAAAATATTTATTAAAAAAAAATTAGTATATTTTTGTTTATTCACTTAAACTATTAATGAAACATTATGTACCTTCATTATTTGAAGAAATGGATTTTCTTTGGGTAGAACAAAAGCCTATTTCGAAGACTGAAATATCCGCATTTAAGGAGCTCTCAAATGAAATGTTCTTAAATGCAAAAAGCAAAAGGTCCTTGCGGTATATATTATCCACTATAGGGCATTTCCGACCCACTGTTCCTCGCTGAACCGCAGAAACTTTCTGTTCAGCTTCCCAAGTGTCTTGTGGTCTTTATCCCCAACCCTGAACTCTGACTCCGAAAATTGATGATGTCTAGGAGCGTCTATCTCTCGCCGGCCACCATGGCCATCAGCATCAACATCATGGGCTGGATGATTGTCAGAAGTTTGTGCAATTTGAGCTTTTTAAGTTTGACGCTGTCAACGGTGCGTATGCGTGTCCACAGGAGACAGAACTGCTTCAAGTGCGACAGGTGTTTGCTTTATTAACTAAACCAATACACAGAATACCGCTACGCAGACATACCCAGGCAAGGAATCCCCAAAAAAGCCCGGTTAAGGAAAGACCCTAATGCGGCTGTCATGTAAACAGATTAACATAATTAATTTATTTGCCTCTTGCTCGCTGCTGTCATCGTCTAATCCACAATTTTGTACTCTTCACAACGGGCATTCGCTATTTGAAAATACAAGAAAAAAAAATAATAATACAAATAATTAAAAATCTGACTTTCTTGATATTTTTTTACCTTTTAAACTTGATTGTTGTTTATCATCAAACATTACTTAATTTTTAAGACATTTCGTTTTTGGGATACAATCGTAAGACCTTATCGATTTCTTGGGAACTGACTTGAATAAAAAGTTTTTTAATATTATTGTTGAATTCGTGGATATTTTTAGTATTAATCGAATTTACACTATACTATATACTGTCAAATAATCATTAAAAAGAATATCGCAATGGGTGTCAAATTTGTTCTCCCCAATAAAAGACTTTCAAAAAAATAAAACAGTTAAATGTTTTACATTTTTTTTTTAGTTTTTAAGTAAACTATAGAAGCAAACAAGGGTATTTTAGACTTCGCTTAAAATGTATCACACATTTCCCATTGCAATTGGCCAAACTAATTTGAGGTTTTTGTCAAAGGAATCCAATTAACTTAATTAATCTGTGTGAATTAGTCAAAGTCAAGTGCGCAACGGTGAAATGGGTGAGAGAAAGGCTGCGGAGAAAAGTATCTCATGGCTGGATCGTGAATGCGCCCTCATTAATGTTTGTTTTGTCATCTTGCAAGCGGGCCAAACGAATCGATGGTGGGATGATTGATCATATTTTTTTTCGCAGCTCTCCCTATATCATTGCCTCGATCTCAGGGCATAGAAATCATGACCTGCTCTCGAGAGATCTCGCTTTGTGTGGATATCAATCATATTTAGCATACAACTGTCTGTCCATCATTGACCGACTGAATGAATGAATGGATGAGTGACTGTGGGTGAGTGCTGTGGCCAAAGGCCGTGAAACGAAACGATTTCGAGGTTCCCGCATCTCACGAGTCGCATTTCAATGCCAGCCAGATGGACGTCAATTGAAATCTCCGATTTCGCAGTTATGCAACTCCCCCGCATTTCCAACCCCCATTGGCCGAGTTCTTCCCGAGTGTTGAGCACACATATTTATCGCACATTTGCCACAGACTCGCTCTAAATTTCCCCAGACAATACAATGACCAGACCCATAACAAAAAAAAAAAAACAAGAAACCCTAAAAAGAAAGTCCACTAACCAAAAAGTGTAAAACATTAAGAAGAACAACGTGAAAAGAAGGAGCACAGGAAATATGCAAATTGAAAGGACCCCAAAAAAGCCGAGACCATGAGGGAAACAACTTTCGAGTGACGTAAATTGCATATTAAATTTTACATTTTTCATATTTATGCAGCTTCCAAGGCAGTCGTAAAGTGAAAGTGACTCGAATGGGAGGGGGGGTTTGGGGGTCAGTTGAGCCTTCCACCCCTTCCCCTCCCCCCCTTCCCTTCCTCCCCCTTGGCAAGGACAAACAACATTTCAATTTGGGAAAATATTCATTATGCTCAAGTGTAAGCGACGCAGACTAAACGGAAGCGGAAACGTGCCAAAGCAAGAAAAGGTGACCCCAAACACGGCTCCACCACCCATTTTACACCCTGCACTCATTTGGCCATTGTCAGGCAGCTCCTTCTTCATTGTCGTTGTCGTTGTCGTTGCCTTGTGCATTGTGAAAAGTTTTATAAAGTTATGAAAAGTCATTCAAGTTCAGACCACCTCCCTTTTTCCCCAGACGAATCAACGACTTGGCGACTTTCGAGCACTTTCTGCTCATTTTCCCCCGTAAAATTCGTGGCTTTGGGGTGGGAGGGGGTAGGGGGTTGGAGCTCAAACTAAACAATAAAGCCGTCAAGAACGTGCAGCGTCTATCAGGATCTCCTTTAGACCACCTGCTCCTGTTCTGCAGTTTGTGCCACACCATCAACATTGTCATCTAAGCTGCAATGACAAGTTGCTTCAAAGTGGCAGAAGAAATTGACAGGAATCGGGGGCACTATGGACCGATTTACTCAAGCATGCGGCATGCGAATTACCTCGGAATAGTGATTGTTCAAAATAAAGTTGTGAATCGCAGTTGGATTCTATAAATAGATTTATCTGCAACATAACTTATTTTTAAAACAGTTTAAAAACATTTCCAAAGCCTTGAAGAAACTGTTTTTATAAATCGTATAATTTTAAAACTGATTTCAAAGAGGCATATCTGTAAATTTTGGTTTTTGTAATATTTATAAAAACTAACCAATATTTTGGTTGGTCAGTTTTTTTGCTCAAATGTTTTGACCCTTTTCATATGTTTTTTTTTAAGTTTTCGGTATCTTTAAAATTTTTGAGCCACTTTAATGTTTGCCAATTCTAAGGATTCAATGACTTATATAAAACGTAATAGATATTAAAAATCATTAATATAATTTTACAAATAAATATATCCTCCCAAAATTTTAGTTAATATCCGTCCCCGTCATTATTTGATATCCCTTATTCCCATCCCTTTTTTGCTTGAGCACTCTGCCATTTTACGTTGTCTTGATGTTTAAACTTAAGTGCTCCTTTTTCCATTAGTATCCATTGCGGGACAGCTGCTCCTCCTATTTTCTTTGCAGTAAAAATGCACCTTTAAAGCTCATTAACCACGAAAAGTTGCCACAATGTTGCCCGCCCACTGCCACTTTAATGTCACCTCATGCAGAATCACCAGAGTCACCAGAGTCACCAGAATCACCGAGTGTCTGGTCATTTTGCCCCCTCAATTTGGTTGCGTATATGCGTGCTCGACTGTCGCCCGGTTTCCATGGGCTGCAGTAAATAATTTTTGGCAGAAAGGTTGTTGAAACATTTAATAAAACCAATATAAATCATAACAAACACTTAGCCTGACAACAACCACAAAAACGGAGACATGTGGCAGGGGCAGTGAAGGGCGGGGGAGGAGGGGGAGGGGTTGAGGTCGGCAACAAAGCGAAACTAAAATTCCAAAACGTTGCCCATTTTCGGCCGCAAAAACTTCAGGCAATGCGGACGAAACGGAACAGAATGGAGCGGAGAATTCCGCACCATGGCAGTGACTTCTGCGTCCCTCCGTCCGGAGAATGACAAAACGGACGGTGGGGATCTTTTCCTGGGGAGGGGGATGGGGGGTATTGGGGGGATGCCCGTGCATTGCTACGCGTGAACGCACCTTTTGCAGGCACTGTGCGCCAGCGTGTGTGTCTGCGTGCTCAGCCGCACTGTGGTGTCAAGTATTATGGAAATTGAAAGAAAAACCTATTTAACAAATATACAAGAGAGTGGGGATAAACCGACCGCCAAATGATAATAGCCATAAAGTATTTTTGTATTCATTATCTCTTTTTAAAATAACTTCCAACGTTGTGCACTCAAATCTATGCAGATACTAAACCAGATAAGGAGAAAAACAAGAGAGAACGCTATAGTCGGGTGCCCCGACTATCAGATACCCGTTACTCAGGTAAAGGGAGTGCGAGGGAGATGGAGATAGAAACTTTGATCACGCATAACTTTTTAACGAATGATCCGATTTGAAAAATTTCTTCTACATTTCGATAGGTATTGATAAACACAATAAAACTGCATTTTTACTTTTCCGAAATATATATTATATCGTATATAAGCGATTGTGGGCGTTAAAGGGGGCGTGGCACCTTTTTGAAACAAACTTGCGCTGCGTAGGAAGTCCTAGAATCTGCATGCAAAATGCCAATCTTCTAGCTTTTATAGTTTCCGAGATCTCAGCGTTCATACGGACAGACAGACAGACAGACGGACAGACAGACGGACAGACGGACAGACGGACAGACGGACAGACGGACATGGCTATATCGACTCGGCTAGTGACCCTGATCAAGAATATATATACTTTATAGGGTCGGAAACGCTTCCTTCTAGCTGTTACATACTTTTGCACGAATACAATATACCCTTTTACTCTACGAGTAACGGGTATAACTATTAAACTTTTTTAAAAATTTTAATTTTAAGATTAAGATAAGACAAATTAATTCAGAAATTCCTTTGGACTTTGCATTGATGTACAAAAAGAAGAGATTTCTAAGATACCCGATTATCTTTTTATTATTTATACATTTAATTAATTTTAAAACTCGTTTGGGTAGATAACATATTTCTTTCTCAATATTAGCAATGCAGCGAAAAATTTGAGATAAATACTGGCATTTTGATGTCTAAGATTTTTCCCGGTGGGTTATGAAAGGTAAATTTTTTCCCCATTTTTTGGACAATATTCAGGGCAGTGTGCCTCTCATGCTTTGTCGCCTGTTACATAGTTCCGTGTCCGTGTCCGTGTCGTCAGCAGCAGAAACAGCAACAACAACAACAACAACAACAGCAACACCAAAATCAGCCGCACAGCAGCAGCTTCCCCATGGTAACATCCATGGCAGCGGCAAAAATGTGCAAAAAATTAATTGCTGCGCATAAATCAAAAGACTTTGCTCCTGTACTTGGCCTCCCACCGCCCACTTTTCCAACGCCCCATTCTTTCGGTCTGGCAGCCCCCCAATCCCCAATCCCCAACCCCGCCCCTCCTTCACCATGGTCACTTGTTACTATTTCTGATTTCCATCAGCACTCTTATTATGGCCAAGTACGATATATGTACCTATATCTCAAGATGCAATTTGAAGCCTCATTGTTTTTGGATTCGTTGGTGTGATGGCATCAAGGCCACTTTTGGATGGGGTCCAATGCACCACCCATCCACACCCCCTTTTTCGAAGGTGCTTCAATGGAATCGCACTGAAAACAGAAGGCAGCGAAATGAGAAATGCGAAATGGGAAAGACAACAACAGCTGTTCTCAGTGCCCCTTGATTACCGGAAGTTTTGCCATAAAATCGCGGGAGAGAGACGCGATGCAACGACCATGACAGAACCATAAAGAAGATATAGTATAGATATATAGATCCACCCCTTCGATTTGCCAGCCAAATACATTATCATCATCATCGTTAATGGCAATCGTTTAAACACGCCTGATGGATGTCTTTTTTATGACTGTCAAGCTCCTCGGGTCTTCATTTGCCGATTGACTGATGTGCATTGGGCCAATATTTCAATGCATTGTTGACTATATTGATAAAGTTCACTTCATATATTGATCGCCAATAAATCATTCAATTAATGCTGAAACTTATTGTCAGTCCGTGAAAAATCGTTTATTAAAAATAATGTGCAGCAAGTCACTTAAATTATTCAATATTATTTACCGCCTCTTTTAGTGTTTTTTAATTGATAATGACTTTAATTGACTTTACACCACAGAGCTCATTAATAATTCTGCAAATATAAATATATCATGTTTTGAAATAATTATTATTACTTACAGACGACAATAATGATTTAGGTTTAGGTATAAAAATATTTATACCGATTGATAACAAAATATTTCGATCGTTGTTGTTAAAAAAGTTCAATATCTAAAAATATATATTTTGGGCATGATTTGTTTATTCAATTGCAGCAGATTTCTAGTGACGACTCAATGAGATAATTGTTAAGACTAATACAAAGCTATGCCCACAAATATTTGAAACCTTTGTTTGGGGGCTGTGGAAATGATTGCCCGACATCAATGGAAAAACTTTTTCCCGCATTCCATGGTTGCAATTTGACCCTCTATCTTAACAGCTACCAGCAATAAAACCATCGATTTGTTGCTTCCATACACTGAAATATTTTTATGCGGATCATAATTCCCGACACTCTTGGCACTTGGCACTTGGCAAGGCCATTTACAGTTGGCTTCTCTGATTGCTGTTTGTTATGTGCGGTTTCTGTTGGCTTGCTCACTAAATTAAAGAATAAACAAAGTCTGGGTGTCTCATGCCGCATATTGTATACCGCATATCACGTATACGTCATAGGTGCCGCCCATAAAAAGTAACCATGCATGGCTGAAAAAGCAGAGCGGACTGTAAATAATGCACTGGCGATTTATCAGCCAGACACAGTTCCAGTTTCAGTTGCATTCATTGGACCCATGTATAAATGTGGGGGCAAAACCCAAGCACCAGAATATCTAAACGCCGCGACTATTCAAATGCAATTTCGTAATAGTTGTAAAGCCAGGTCCCATGGTGCCCCAAAAGTAAAAAAAAAAACGGAATAAACAAGATAGAACGCTTCGAGTTCTGCGGCTATGGTATGTTCAACCCTTTGAAAAAGCCAAACTTTGAAATACACTTCCCTACTGCGGGCCTATAGATTGGAGAAGCTTTTTAAGTACAATTTTGGTAATTGTGAAAAATACTCTTCAAAATCTGTAGAGATATAGAGTATTTATTTAATCAAACAAATCTATATTTATAACTAACTTATTAGTACATTAAATATATTAAAAGTAAGTACTATAAATCATGTGGGCCTATAGATTGTAGAAACTTTTTAAGACTATTTATTTAATCAAATAAATATATATTTATAACTAACTTATTAGTACATTTAATATATTAAAAGTAAGTACTATAAATCATGTGGGAATCTATAGGCTTTTTTTAGAAACTTTTTAAGTACGATTTTGGTAATTGTGAAAAATACTCTTCAAAATCTGTAGAACTAATATATATTTATAACTAATTTATTAGTACATTAAATATATTAAAAGTAGTTACTATACATCGTGTTAAATATATTACAGCTCTGCTTTTAAACCAAAAAGCGTCATCAAAATCTGTAGAGATGTAGAATGAGAAAAATTGGTGGCTAAAACATTCCAGACCCGAACTGGTCTGCCCGGAGTTTTGCTTTTTTTGAGCGGTCTGCTCTGAAACCCAGCCCACGATCTTTTTGTTGGCTTAGCCCCGTTAAGCCTCACACTAATTACACTTGCGCTTTTCACAGATCCACACACATAAACTCTGCTCACATGACTACAACATTTTTCTTCTTAGCCCGGCCACAAAAAACTCGAACATATTTTCATTTTCATGGTCAAAGTGTCAGTCGAATTGGATGGGTGGGGAAAACGAGACCAAGGGAGTGGTAAAAATTGTAAATGAGAGTTAGGACCGGTACAAAATATGCAAATGAAAGCTGCTGTCTCCATATCCGTTTCCTTTAACCATCCTATTTTTTGGCATGACCGAAAGTTAAGCCCGCAAATCTTGATTTAATTTCCGGCTATTAAGCTGGGATGAAAAATTCTGGGCCTGCAAATAGTTGTGGTTAGAACAGGGAAAGTGGCGACGCAGCTCATTAGGATTACAAAAAAGTCACGTGTCTGGTGGGAAATGATATACAGTGATTTCTTTTTTTTTACAAATCTTTGGAACTTTACAGAATTTGCCGTCTAGCTATTTCTATGAACAAAGAGTTGCAGCATACCTTAAAGCCATTTAGATTTTTAAAACTGAAGTCACACAATAAAAATAAAATGTAGAATGACTGTTTTGTTTTGTATTTACAATAAGAAACCGTTACTGAAAAATATAAAAAAAAATGTATTTATTCGAAGCTTATCAGACCAATTGTTGTTGTTTCATTTAATTAGGCAATGAATCATGCTTGAGCCTTTTAGTTTCTTTGGTGTTAACATATTTATAAATATTTATTCAGAGAAATTAAATAATTTATGTACGTGCCACATTTATATATCTTAGAGTACCACTACAATTCTTGCATTTATTTAAGAAGCCTATGGTACATATCCTTTATCTAGCGTGTGCAAAACAGATTTCACTATGTTATCTTCAGACCAATAAAAACGGACACAAACTCATGTCCTTGCACCTCGGCCACGCAGGAGCCATCTATTGCCGGCTTTATGACTCTGCCAATGAATGGACACATCCTGGCTGGCCAAGGACCCTCGGCCACCTTTCCGGCCACTCTATTATTTATTTATAGAAAGTTGGCAGACTCACGCCTGGGGCCAAGAATTTGGTCCTTTGCTGCTTGGCCGCCTCCATTCTGTGACAAATGAATTTGGGTCAAAAGTTGTGCAAATTAAAAAAAAAAAAAACAACGATAAAGGAAAAGGACTAGGAAAAGCATCGTCCTTTGGCGGATGTCAAAGTTCCTTCAAACAGGACCGAAAGATTCGTCTCGCCTTTGACTCGCCTGAGTGACATTCAACTGGTCGAAGTGCTGAACCGAATTGCAGTTTTATTTCCATTCACGTAGCTCCAAACACGGAATGCTGCCCCTGCCCAACAAAACTAAAGAAAAGATTAGACAAGTGTACCGACTAACCGCTACCTACTAAACAGCTAAAAAATGTTTAGCACTTCCTGAATGTTGGGTATACCAAAAGGTATCAATAAGGTTAAGGTTAAGAAATAACCTTAGTTTCAATTTCTCAATGTAATGTTAAGGTGCTACAGATTAAAACTGTAGAATAGATAAAATTGTTAAAAATTTGTTTGACAGACAAATCTTTACGGTGCCTGAATCTAGTTTATTGCCAAAACGAGTTTAGAATTTTCACTCTGATAAATGTTTTAGGAACAGGAATTTAACTCAAGGTTAAAACATAACATGACAATGAGAAATCGGCCCTTATTCATATATTGCCTTAACTGTTGCTGTTGTCAATCCAATGTATGTATTTGATAGGGCTACATTCATTACCACGAGTATGGTATACCCCTTGTACTCCACACATAAATGGGTACGAAAAGCACATAAAAAAAGGGGGACACCAAAACGTTACAAAAGATTTACACCATCGAAACCTCAACGCCATCTCCGCATCCGCATTCGATGCCTGCTTCTGCTTGTGGGCAATGCCATTACTTTTTCAGTTTGCTGGTTTGAGTAATGGATTAGATTTTTACTCACTTGTTTTGGGTTTCCCCGCATCGCCAATGGATGATAGTGTGTTCGTTTTTTATAGTCCCCAAAAAAAGGATATCACGCTGTTGATGGAGGGATGCAGGGAAAAAACTTAAAAGAACTTACAACTCGGGTTTACCTAAGAACTTTGCTTGATGGTTTTCTAAAGAGGGTGAACCGGACGCATCCTTAAAGTTCGATGAAGTGATTCCTCCCATACTTGCAGCAGTTTGATTTCTATCGTGAATCATCTATTAGGTCAATTTGTACAAATTAAAAAACTTTAGATATCATTTTTCAAGCTTTTTGGCTGAGAAAGTTTTTTTAATTTAATGACACTGAGGCTTAAAATAATTTAATAATAAGTTTCTAGATTTACACTAATTTTTTGTTGCTAGTAATTTTACTTTTTTATAATTATCTACAATGTTACAATTTGTATTTCGATACTAAGGTCATCTTTAAAGCGATATATTAGCTTGTTGTCATCTCAGTAGGTCTAGCACTTTGTTAGGTTGATTGTAAAAGGCCAAAAATTATTCAAGGCAGAACGTGTTGGGAGTAAGTACAAAAACCAAGTTGCATTCGTTGAAAGTACTTTCATATAAATAGATTTTCATTCAAGCAGCCGTTATTGTTCTGTCTTGAATGCTTCTGATCCCGAAATAATTTAATAATGTTAACCGCACTGATGGCACGAACGACGGCAGTTTCGCTGACCGTTTATGCAACAAACCGAGCTGGAGTTTGGGGCAAGACGGAGGAGTCGGATCGCCTGTTGCAGCAGATCACCAAGGGTCTCCATTGGACTGGAGTGATTGGACTGGTGAAACGGGTCCTGCCCTTCGAGCGGACCGACCTGACCGTGGGCCAGTTGGCCCGGGAGTACTACAACCAAGGTGTCAAGGGGACCTTCCACATAATCCGGAACATTCCCAACTACTCGGGTGACCTGGCCGAAGGGGCCAAGTGCACCTGCCTCGATTTGGTCGCAAAAGCCAAGGAGTTGCGTCAACAAGATGGTGACTGGTTGTTTACCATGAAATATAATGCCAAGCCGAAGGATGCGCCTCTAGATCCTGCTCCTCTAGATCCTGCTCCAGGCGATGGCCACTTCCACGAACTCATCGTCATCGAGAGACCGGGGTCTGTAGATGGATTTGCTGGGGACGGCAACGTAGTCCTCAAAGCAGGGAACAAACTGAATGATTAAAAAACACCACATCCACACCCCACCAAAAAAAAAACAACCTCACCATGATTTGCCAAATCAAAATGTTAAATCTTTGAGTAAAGTTCGAGTATTTAAATCAGAGTTTGAAATTTAACTACGTGTCTGCAAAAGCTACACAAAAAGCTATGGCCTAGCTTTAGCAATTAATAAAACCTATTTCATTACCATCACTTTCTGGGCATGAAAAAATTAAGTTGACTATTAACCACTATTGACCAATTTCGTTTGAAAGTATGCTTAAGAACTCGCGTATTTCTTATATTTTAACATATTTTACTTCAACAAAAATACTTTTATTTGCAGTCAGTGTAAGAGCAACAGAAGCTATATACATATATATATATATCTTTATCTTCCTTCTGTTCCTATGCCCAGACACTCGGTAAACAGTGAAAACTGTCAACAGTCTATTAAAATGCCAGTCGAGCCGCATTGCCAACCGAAGTCAAGTCGTGCGAAAAAGGATTTTCCACCCTTCTCCCACCGAAAAGCAAACTGAAGCCAAGCGAACCAAATCAATCCAGTGAAACACCCAACCCTTATCCCATTTCCTTTATCCAGTTGTTTTGCGTGTTGCTTAACATGCGTTTTAATGTGACCCTTGCGGGCCCATAAAAATGGGGCTTTCTTACCTATGAAAATCCCCCTCCGATGCCAGCTTTCCTTTTACCCCTTCTCTGTGTATCTTGTCTTGTAAAACAAAATATAAATAAATTAAAATAAAAATAAAATATAAATATAAATATAGCTCCTTTTCGATGCTATAAGGTATAATTTTAACCATCGTCGATCTGGGCATGGTCTCCTCCTTCTTGTCAAGATCCTCAGACCATTGAATATAACAATTTAAAACATACCTATATACCAAACATTTTTCAAATCGGTCCATTTCTCAAAAAGTTACCATATATCTTACACTTTGAGTTTGCAACATATTTTCCAGCAGGGCAGTTTCTTCACTGGCTTCGATTGATTTCCACTTTTATTGTTGAATGTTAAATAGGCAGAAGCAAACAGTTCGCTGGTGGGTGGGTCATAAAAACCGGGGACTTCAGGTGGAGGATATGGTCGTGCTGGGAAGGGTTGTAAATCCCTTCTTCAACTAAAGTGAAATAAACTTTATGAACAGCTCTAGGCAATTGGCATCCAGAAAATAGGAGATGAAAAACGGATGATTGAAAAACTAGCTTACCTTCTATTTAGCATACAATTTAATTAGTGTAGGATTATTTACATACATTTTCTGAAGAAATAATTGATTAAAACTTTTTCGGGATTTCCTTCAATGTCAGAACTGTTTGATCTTTCAAGCTCTACACCAAATTACTATATATAACATATACATCCCCGAATTCTTGCTATCAAAATCTGAGATTTTTTCAAATTGTATTCTTTTTTTCTATTTTAAACCCTAACATTTTTCCCAAATTCTTGTCTTTTCCAAATTCATACTCTAACATCAAATATTTAAAGTATATCCATTGCATTGTTGTTCAAAGCATAATCCGCGTTGTATCTATTTACATATTTATCTGCGTTTTGCGGGATTCATTTCTGCGACTTGTGATGGAGGATGCTGAAAAGGTTGCGAATCACAGAGGAGGGGGGAGCTGAGAAGGGATAGGGATAGCAATAGGGATAGGGATAAGGGGGGATTGAGGGCTACGTGCCGCGTCTTTTGGCTGACTCTTTAACCGCTTATGCCTTAGATTTATAGTCACGGATTTTATTTATGTCACTTTTCTCATCCTTACCGCTGGCACCATTTTTCTTTGCGGTTTAGCATACAAAACGTCTGGTCCTGGTCCTGGTTTTGGTCGTAGTCCTTGTTTTCTGGCTCTGGTCCTAGCCCTTTTACTCTGCCACATTCCATTCCTCGCTGCTCTTCTAAACGTTGCATAAAATCAATTTCCTTAAGTTCAAGTCCTTGATGATGAGGTAAAGTGTTGTAAGTTTATGCTGCTCTAAAGCGTGGGCTTTGAAGTGGTGCACTGAAAAAAGAGGGTGGATAATTCCCAAACGGAAAATGTTTGCCTTTTAGTTTAGATGTATATATAGTTTAAAAATGATTTAAATCACTACTTTAAGGCTAATAACTAAAAGGTCTTTTTAACAATTTTCTTTAAAAGCTAAACGAATAAAAAAAAAAATGTTAAATATTCCCGCGTAAATTAGTAAAGTTATTTATTGTATAATATAACATTATTTTACAAATAAATCTGTTTGAAAAAACCTATGAATGGAAAATTCCGACACAATTTCGTTGTTTTTCATAGATTCGTATTTTGTATGTTATTTGGTTCCGAACTGATTTCTCAATATCATGTTAAGGATCTTTCGTTATACGATTCGGTAAGAAATTTGCACTGCATACCTTAAAAAGAAGGCTAAACAACAAGTTATAACTAGAAAATGGCCTATAAGAGTTTTCACGATATTACGAAAGGTAAATGTTTTCGAAATAGCATTTAACATTAAAGTCAAGGCTTGACATGACATTGAGAGAACGGCCCTGAGGTGAATACTAGACCAAAGGGAATTAATGTATCGAACTTTAGATGTGGACTTTTATCAACAAATTCTGGGTTGCAACATTTTCGCACAGTGTCCGACGAGTGTGAATGTTTGTCAGACCTTGGCGCTGTTGTCGGCACAGCTGGCGCTGAAGTTCTCGGGGGTTTGGGGTCGTGGGGTCAGGGGGAAAAGAGGCTGGGCTGGGGGTGGCACATTTGGCGCCCAGCCGAGCGCTGTCTTGCATATTTAAGTTGGTCGAACTCCCCCTTGTCTCTGGGCACGGGGAAGGGGGGGGATTGGTGGCTCCGATGTTTCCGTTTAGTTATTTTCCCCATTACCTGGGAACTCAGACTGTTCGTCCTAAAACCAGCTTCATTAGCAGTCGCTATACAAGGGCCCTCTTGCCATATTTTCATACATTCAGTTGGCCACTGCATTCATTTCCGTTCACTTTCAATTCCGTTTATTAATGAACCGACTTGATGCCGGATCCTTTTTCCGGATCTGCCACACTTCAGTTTCTGTTTCTGTTTCTGTTTCGGTTTCATCCTCCTTCAGCCAACTGTGTGCGTGAATATTTTGTGCTAATTTCCGTTTAATTGTTTAATATGTTGTTTGCATTTTCTATTAGCCAAAGTTTCCGCTGTTCATTGTTCTGGCAATTATTATTTTCCGGCTTGCCACTTGGAAGTGACCTGTCTGCAAATTGAGAGATGGTAGACAAGCAGACTCAAAAGGGATCTAATCGAGTTAATAGCCAAAATTAACTGAGCGCTTGTGAAGCCCCGCAAGTTGGGGGATTTAAATAAGTGGGTATTAACTTTGAGTTTTACTCTGCCCGTGTTAATGGGAATTAACATGGAGATACTCGTATTTAGCAAAATAAATTCATTTAAAAGAGAGTCAGGGGAAATGCTCAAAGCTATTTTAAAATTGTATATATCTATGCAAAAAAGTATAAGCTAATTTAATTCTGTTTTCAGCAATACAGGTAAAAGTTTAACAAAACTTTAAGGACAATGCCTTTCCAACAAATAAAAAAGACTTAGATTTAATATATAATGATGATTAATGTAGATTTTATCTAGATAGAAATTTGTTTGATATTACATAAATTATTTCAAATCTGAGATTCCTAAAAGTTTTTTTTACTTATATGGATAAAAATAACAATGAATTAAAATCATGACCTTTAAGTCTACATAAGTCTTAAATATATGTAATATACAGCAACAATTTTAGATGACAGATAATGTAATTTGTAAATAGTTTTAGATTCCAAAACCCAAAGCTAAGATTACAACTTTGATTTTGTATATTTGGATGCCATTTAAATAAATAATTTTCCTGAAGATGTTTTGTTTTTTATAAGATTTATAAATAGACAAAGTTAAACTGCTTTTGAAGTCACCTAGTTTTTGAATTTTCATTTATTGAATTCGAAAACTATCAACTTTTGATTGGAACTAACTTAACTTTTGCCGCAGCCAAGAGCAAGTCGAGCATTTTCCCCATCTCCCTTGGGAGTGGAAGTCCCCATTGGCAGCTGTTGTTTAACCATCTCCCGTGGCATTGGGTCTTAGCCACAGTTAAGACTTCATTTACATACAAGTCCCCCACTCCAGTGCTAATTTAAATCATTTTAATGGCCCAGAAGCGAAGGCAGCTCAGCTAATTCTCGCACAACTCCTAAGCCTGTTCAAATCCCAATGCCATAAATGTGGCGCTGGATTAGAGCAGTCGGAAAATGGAAAACGGGGAGTTGGGAGGTGGGAGGTGGGAAAACCAGGAAAACTCTGGCCATGAATGCACGAGGACTCAGCTGCTCCTCTGGCCAAAGTTGGCACTGAAAAAGCCGGCGGAAAAGGATGTCTAACAGACAATGGAAGCCGCAGCCTTCTTGCTTCGAATCTTCAGTCCTCACTTTCAATTATTCGCTTTCGCTGTTCTTGTCTCGGTTTTCCGCTCTTTTCCCCCAACAATCTCCTCTGGCTCTTGTTCCCTGGCAGTCGTAATAGAATAAAGTTTGCACCATGGGAATTTCAACTGTTGTTTTTCAGCATTTCCCACCTGACCGCCTCCCCAGGTTGAATTTGAAGTTGAAACCCCCACGCAACATCGCCATTTCCACCCACGCAGACCGAGGACATAAAAAGTACATAGATCTTCGCCTGCTGGGGAGCGTCTTTAGCTTGTTGCGAACTTGTAATCCACTCAGCCCCCTCCTTTCATTCGTTCAATCTCTTTTTTCAGTGTGTGATACTTGCCGATGCATGCAGAGAAAATGCCTGTATTTAATTATTAGGTTCCTCTATATTTACTGGTTAAAAAATTTCAAAAATAAGATATATAACGGGTTAAAGATAAATCAACTAATGGAAAATATACATATAACACCAGTGGAAATGAAAAACTTTTACTTATGGAATTACAATTTGTGGAGAAATAAAAGTCATCCCCCGTTTCTTAAAATAAAACGGTGTACTAAAGATTCTCATAATTTATCAGATTTATTATTGATTATTTAATTTCATTTGATAAATTAACAGCTGTTAATTTACAAAATAGATAATAATAAATCCTGAAGTTCTATCAATAAACCTTTAAAACGAAATTAAAGAACTGTAATTCTTGTATTTGGTTAGCAAAATGTATAATTTGAATGTCAGCATACGTAATAGATATGTTGGCAAAGAGTATTCTGCCGCCTGTTTCCCAATGCTGCTGCTGTTCCCTCGTTTATGGTTTTAAATTCAACACTAAACCAGAGAAATGACTCGCACAACTTGGCCGGAATCTAAGGGCCAAGTTAACTGTCTTTTAGTAGCGCTGCTTACCTACTTACGATGCCGTCTGCCGTCTGCTGTCGTCTGTCTCCTGTCGCCTGCTGTCTGCTTATTGCTTTTATTTATTTACTAGACATAACTCCAAACATCTCCAAATCCCCCCGCATTTTCCGACACCCTCTTGCAACCCCCCCCACTTTGGGTAGTCATGTTTTTGATTTGTTGTGGCCCGCCGGCGTTTTAGCAGTCGCAGGTGTTGCGGCCCTTCATTTCAGTGGTGTTTATGACACAAAGTTCAATTTTATGCCGGCAACCGAAAGTATGCAAAAATATATTTATACCCCTGCATATATTTTGGTACTCTGGCTAGGGGTATTTTGAGTTCGCTCTGGAACTGAATTTATAAATGTTAGAGTCGTTTCTCAACTTAAATGGTTACTATTGGAATTTATAATCCCTATATCCACTTTTAAAGGGTAAGTAAGAAAAAGTCTTAAATCTTTTATAAATGATCAAATTATATTTTACAAAAACCTTACTTGATCTATGATAAATTTGATTATTTTACTATTCTTAGCTATTTTTCTTTAACATCTATACAAGCTAAGCAGTTTATATTTATAAACATTTTTGTTCTGTTACTCGAACGTTTTTAAAAGAAAATTATTAAATTAAAATATGGTGAAGACATATCAGAATATTTTATATTAAAATAGTTTACCCACTGAAAATAACAAAAACTTAATTCCTTTGCTCACACTTATAAATATTTTTTGACTTTTTACAATTCTAAAAAATTTCATAAATAAGAGTATTTGTGGCTTCGGATTGTATACTTCGCGAATGGTTTATTTTCCAGAACCGTAGTCTCCGGTGCAAGTATCTGTATCTGTATCTGCATCAGTACATGTTTCTGTATCTGTATCGCGCCACAAGGGGCATAAAAAACATGGCCTGAAAGTAGGCAACACAACATTTTTATTCGCCCATAATGTTTTATATTTATGCATATGCGGGGGGTGCGGGAAAATCGAATGGTGAATGGGGGTAAATCGAAGAGAAATCGGTTGGTTTTCTCCGTAGTGACTAGTCAATTAAATTGCCGACCGGTCATTTGATGGGGTTTTGATTTGCCTGCGGTCGACTGAACTGCCCACTCCAATTCCTTCGGTGATTAGATGGCGCCATGGATTTTTCGCCGTAAAACTAATCAACCTTAAATGCCTTTTTGGGCCCATCAAAGTTAAGCTGCTTAAATGGAACCATGCCACCAAAACACACAAACTAATTAAGTAATTACTTTTCGCTAATTAAACGCAAGCCGGAGAAGAAATTCAACTTCAATTCGACCTGATGCCTTGTCTCCTTGGCCGTGACTTTCTGTCCGTCAGCCTCACACTTTGGCCTCAACTTTTGCTCATTTTATGTGGATCGATTGAATCGACGATGCTTAAATATTAATGATGAAACGAAGCGAACGGTCGGTTGCACCACCAAAAACTACGAGTAGTTCGGCTGTAAGTCCTTTCATAAGCGGACGAGATGGAAAACTTTTCCACAGCTTCCTGGCCCGTGACTCATGACTTTTGGAGTCCTTGAAGGGGAGGTTGAATGGTTACACTCATAGTTCGACTGCCGCATAGGACACACCTGCTGCGAAAAGAAAACCATGCTCCGCCTTTCAATTCAAGTGCATTTAAAGCTAAATTGTGAAATAACCGACATATTTATATATTCAAAGCTAACATATAACATAAATGTCCTATGCTGGTGAGCAAATAAACCCACGGAGGCTTCTATAAACTCTTCATGAAAAATGTCTAAATTAAAATAAAAACCTATAAATAACACCTATAATACTTTCCCCAAATAATTAATTATCCAATACCTTAGAACTCTGGTTCTTTTTTCCACTGCTATGCATTTTGTAACCAAACATTTTAATATCGAAATAATTTTTTTCGTTAATACTAGATAAACTAAAATGACTAAACTTCACACAAAACTAAAAATGAAAACATTTCAATTGCAAATTGATAGACCTGGTCTTTCACGTCTTCTTTTTACCTGTCATAATTTTGAGTATTGACATATTTAGACTTATAGAAAATAAAAATAATTAGATTTAAAAGGCTCCAAGATAATATCCGAAATAATATTTGTCTGAAGAAACTTCATAGACTTTATCGGAGCGATGGTAGGGTCATTCGATGCGAGAAAACCCTCGAATTGAAGCTTAAGAGCAGGGAAAACCCGAAGAAAAGAGTGTCGGTAAAATATCAGACACCATAATTAACTTGCTCATAACGCGGCAACAAAGGATGACAGCAAAGGGCGGTGTGGTTGGGTGGAAAATGGGGTTTTTTTTTTGGGTGGCAAGGACGAGGACGAGAACAGGCAGACGCCAGATGCTGCCCGACTAAAAACAACAACGAACAAAAGGGGGCAGCATTGCGTGCGGAAGGGGCGTGGCACTAACATTGGATAATTTTTTCCAAGGGCATTATTTTTTCCCCCATTTCGGCAGCAGACTTTTCTCATTTTTGTTTTTGTTTGTTTGTAAAGCCGTGCAGTGAAGTGCTTTAAAAAGATAAAAGCCATTTATCACGCATGCACACTCACACGCATTAAAAAGTGAGGATGGGGGAGAGGGATCGGTTTTTCCACCCAAAATACAGGTGCAGAATTTGAAATAAATTATGGGCTGGAAAACTGTCTTAACTGAACTGGATAATCATCTTAAGGTTTTAATACAAAATGATCTGAACTCTAAACATACACACTATAGAAGGGCAGAAGAAAGTTTATAACCTCAGATAAAATATAAATTTAATTTTAATTTTAATTTTTTTGTTAATACATGTCAAAAACTTTTAATGAAACATGGGTTTTAAGTAACTTATCTTAAAAGCCGAAAAGTGCATTATTAGCATGGTCCTTTTTGTCTCACATAAATGTCCTTAAAAAAATAATCACATTCTTAAATGTCTAGACTTAAGAGATTATGTATTAATCTAAGAATATACATTAGGATTTAAAATTGGAAATATTAAGAGCTTGGAACTATTACAATTTAAAAACTTTTTAATATATTAAATACTTTTCGGATGGATAGTGATTGTTGGTAACTTGAAATAAATGTGGGGACACCAATAAGTTAATTTAGGTGCTACAAGAGCGTTTCTTAATTATATTCCATGTCTATTTTATGCACCAAAATAAGTAATAATAATAATAATTCCAATCGACGTACAGATATTTTTCTTCACCAATGTCTAAACACATGAATTTATAATCTGCCCTTCTTAATACATGAATACCTTTAAGCATGGGTTCTTGGCCGATCGGAAACCATTTCGTATATATATAAATAGACATATATCCCACTCCCGCCAACATCTTGAGTAACGGTTACATCGTGCATATAATTTCCGGCCTAAAAGCATGCAACAGTTTTTCCGCCTGCCTCGCTTTTGGCCACTTTTCAGTTTGGTTTTTCAATGCACGTAGCAAAAGTTAGCCAAAGTCATAAAGCACTTTTTTTCTTCATCTCCTTTTTTGCTCCCAATTCAATTTGTTATCATTTTTTCCTCCGTTTGCGGTTACTCCAGAGTGTGTAAAAGTGTTTTTGTGTATGTCGGAAAATCGTAAATAAACAGAAGGGGAAAAAAGGAAATACCAATACTGTAACATTTTCTATAACCACAATTTCCAAATTAAAGAAATTATTTGTAAATACTCTGTTTGGTGAGACATATGTAAATTAGTGTGTCAGTTACAATACATTTTTCGACCAAAGCCAACAGTGCGTATGAGCAATAAATTTTAAGTCAAATAGTATAAGCTGGAGAGAATAGGACCTTCAAATTACATACGAAAGCTTAAATAATATAAATTGTTTCATATTTGTCTTAAAATTATCTTAAAAACTCTAGCCAAGATTTTGGAGTTCTTGCTTATAATTTTTGAAGATAATTAATTTGAGACATATTAATAAAACTTTATTTGCAACCATATATTATTTCGATGCAGTTTAAACAGTTGTCCAAATTATAAGAAAACCAGCTATTGTCTGTAATTTTTCTTAAATTGAGTTCTCCCTGATTTATTTTTGCTAAGCACATTTACATAGCAATGCCACATAATGTCGCTTGATAATGAGTAAATCTACTTAATTTTTTGTTTAAGGTAAAAAGGGAGGCCTGGTTTAATCCATTAAAATGAACTGCAGATTAATTTATCACCCTGATAGAAAACAATGTATGCGATTGATACTTTTATCGGTCGTAAGTTTTAAGAAAAGTTCAACAATAGATTCGAAAGGAATGGACCCACTAAATTTGCGATGTTGCCGCCGCCGTTAATTTTTATCGCATTCGCGTGTCTGGCATGCATGCCTCACTAACAATACCACCCACTGCCACCCACTTCCACCCACTGCCACCCACATATGTAGACAACGAGCAGCACGCAACTGAGCTGAAAATTGCTACTTTGTCTGACGCTGTCTGAATTCAGCAGCAATGTGGACTAGTGGGTTAATATGTCTATCACTTTTATATGGCCAGTTGACGCTACTAATACTCCACTTGCAAAAGCGTGAAACTCCCGAGGGTTTTCCATAAACGTCTTTAGCTTCCTCGGATTGCGCAAGTTGCCAGGAAAGGAAAAATTCGATTGCACAGAAGAATAATTTAGTATGTTCAACTATCAATAAAACGACTACTAATTGTCTTATAATATGTGGAAATGTTGATTTGGTGAAGTATGTTTTTATGTTATAGTATGTATTATTTTATCCTATTTCCCCTTCCTTTTTTACGTATCCCTCGCCCTCTTTCGTTTCCATTTTTACTCACCGCAATCTGATTCCACTTGCCACAATTTGCATTGCGAATTTGCGGTTGCACTTGTTACTTTTTGCCCACCGCCCACTTTTTAGCGCACCGCCCACATTTTAACCCTCCGTTGCCGCTCTTTTATTGGATTATGCGCTTTCTCTTTCACACACTTCCGCATTTGCCGCAAAACTGGAAAATGCCAATGGACAGTGGAAAAACCAGACGCAGAGAAGAAAACCGCGAATGCGAATCCAGGGAAAATCTCTCGCAACATCAAGAAAAGCCGGTCAAGCTGGCTGAAAGCTTTGAAATAGTTTAGCTCAATTGGATTTCCATTGGCAAAAAAGGGGCAAAAAGAGGAAGCAGCAAAGTTGTCTAATTAATTTGCATTTGCCGATGTTTGTCGCTCATCGATTTAATTGCCCGTCTTCCAATTGAAGTTGATTGAACTTCCAGGAGAGCAAAAGAGCATGGAGATCAGTAATTTGAGACCAAAGAGAGAGAGTCCTGGCCATTTCTTCTCTCTCTCTGGAAAGATCGCACAGTGGCTGCGTTAAATGGCAATACCGGTCAAAAAATAGGTACAGTAAAGTTAGAAACCAAAATCTTAATTGTAATCATTTTTAGCAAGTTCAACTAGTTATCTTTTAAATAATTGTCCTTTTTACTTTCCCGCCTTATTGTACTTTTATCGAAACGCCTAAAAAAATAACAAAATACGCCATTGCTTAGATTAATATTCCAGGAAATAGGTCTGACTCATTAAGCTCAAATATTTTGATTCTATATTTTTTGCATATGCACGCACATTGGGACAGTTCCGGATTTACCAAAAACATATCTTTTTTGTAAAAATAAATCAAATTATAACTAAATATTTTTTAGCATACTTAAAATTAATTTTTATAGCAAATTCTTAACTTACTAAATTACTTTCTTAAAAAACAAAATAATTATTACAAATAATGTTTTTTTAAGCAAACTTACTTATTGTTAGTCAAATTAAAAATGTGTATATTTTTGACACGATACGATATTTTTGATATTTATATTCATCGCATCATTCATTTAAAGATAGGTACACATTAAGTACTCTAGTTCTCGTGTTAAGTATGGGTTTTGGTTTTGGGTCTTTGGAGTTTTTCTTTTCTTTGTGAAGACACATTTTGTTCACATTGAATGTAGATCTTCCGCCGTGGCCATTCTATTTATATCGCCGGCAACTTGTGTGTGCTGCGGGGCGATCTGACACCACAGTGCCTCTTGGGGCCCACTGCCGCTGCCGCTGCCACCGCCACCGCCGATGCCACAGTCTCGATGTCGATGCCAAAGTCGATGCCGCAGTAGCCGCCGCTCGTCAGTCACAAGAAAACTTTCGATGCGAACGCGCGCCGCATCTCCTCGGTCTCCGTCGCAGTTTTTTGTGTTGTCGGGGGGCACAAACGGGTATACGGGCATATGAGTATTCCAGTATTCCAGTATTCGAGCCCCTCAATCGCGATCCGCAGAGGTGTGACCATTGCCCCCGGGAATCCCAGTCCTCCTACCTGACCCCAACTCGCAAACAAATCCAATGTGATTCACGATTCGCTTGAAATTCAACAAATCGCTTGCTTCTTTTTCTTTAATGCAAAAAACAATGTCACACAGAAAAAAAATCAAACAGAATTTAGAAGAATTTTTAATACAATGATTAGAAATACAAATTTACGACTTTTTTAAATTTGTTCTACATCTCAATTTTGAAATAACCTATTAACCCTAAAACATACTGCTCTAATGTGTGCATTTATATTTTAAACTCAAATATATGATTTTATATCTTATATCGCGCAGGAACTGGAATTACTGAAATACGTCGAGCTATTTGTGAAATAATTTATTTCCAAACAAACTTTGAATAAACACACATTTTTTTATCGAGTCGTATTTTTGGTTAAATTTAGCTTATAAAGATTTAATTTTATTATATTATGATTTTATTAAAAAAGATCACTAGGAATTAAATGTTTAGAATATATAATCCCACGTCTATGTTCTTAATTAATAAATAATATTGTGGCAGTCTTTATATTTGAAAACGAATTACCACCGCATGATCATTTAGATAGGTACATATAGTAGTTCAAATTTATAATATTTATTTTATAATAAAATATAAAAAAACGAAAAAATATTTCTCGCTTTCCAATGAGGGATTTCAAATCAATATCTCAACCCTTTTTGTAACCAACTGTTGTTTGTTGTTACTAGGGGTGATATACATAGTTCGAAAATACAGTCTAAAGTATACACCCTTAGAACTAAAATAAAAGTACCTAAATAATAACAAAATATGATGGATATTTTATGCTTATAATAATGACAAAAGATTTTGTGCAGCTCTATTATAAAATAGACCTTAGCTACCCATTTCGGGGTCACCTTTTCTCCGTGTGTGATTGTTTTACGCTCTTGTGATTGCGATTGCGTCTGTATGCTGTAACTTGGCTAACGGTTAACGGTAAACTGAGCTGGCAAACAACAAATACAAAAAACAATGATGACGATAATAAAAAACAAAATATATAAAAAAAAAACGAAGAGGAAAACACTTTTATTTTTGACAAACGACACAGCGAAGCGTAGAAGAAACAAAACAAACGAAAACAAAATACAGCGAAAGCAACAAACGAGGCAAATTAAATTGCAATTTATGTAATTTCTGTTGTCATTGTAGCTGGGTCATTGGCATCAGCATCTTTAGCCCTCAGTACGAGATCAAATTAAGCTGGAGCCAAAGATCTGATCGCCATGCAGATATGAATGCCAAATTGTGGCTCTTAAAAGCCTTAAATGCCGGGCAATTCTTCGAAATCAGCAATCGGTTCGACTGGTCCATTAATCACAAGCCAAACAATCGGCGGACTTTAACTACTAGCGACTCACAAATGACAGATCCCGGCTTCTGAAATGCTCTTAATGGATATATCTGCAAGAATCCATCAAAAGTGGTCTTTGTAAGATCAACAGAGTGCCAATGATTCACCGCTTTTAACACCAAATTCCATAGCTAATATAAGTAAAATTATTGATGAAACATAAAGGATTCTTCCTTTTTAAACAAGGTCTTTTTTAAAACATTGTTTTGAAGTAAGCCCTATTATTGTTAAGAAAATATTTTCTGAAATTGTGGCTAAGTTTTAGCAAGGTTTTAATTTAATGCGAAAATTCATAAATTTAAAAAAATGTTTCTAAAATATTTACTTCAGCTTAGAACAAAATTTATTAGAACTTGAAATTTTTTTTTTGAGTTTAGGGTTATTTTTATTTTGAGTGCAGCTTTTTAAGATGTATCAAAGGAATAAAGTTTATCAATATTTATATCAAATAGACCAGGGATTTTAATCATTCCATTTTCCTCTGTGTACTTAAATTCCTTAAGATTTTTCGCAATCCATTTCTCGAATTGACGAGCAAATACCAGTTCCTGATAAAACCAAAGTTAGTCACGGTTTATTAATTTTTGTAATGCAAAAAAGATATAGTACGGCGTCAGGCATAAAACACCGATGAATCAAGCTAAAAAGAGCGTGACAAAGAACGAAGAGGGAATCGCGTCGCGTTTCGGAAAGTGCTTATCTCAGTTTTCATCTTTTTGTTTCTGTTCAATTTTACATTATTTTGTGTTGTGCCCCAAGTGAAACGATCTCATGAAAATAAATATAAGCGAGTAATTCGTTTGTGTATTTCCGAGGCAGCACCAGCAGTAGCAGCAGCAGCCACAAGATCTTTTAAGCGACTCCCAGTGTGTGTGGGCGTCTGCTCAGTATCGCGCGTCTATATATGGTGTATATGTCTTCTGATTAGTTTAATTAAAGCGTATTTCAATTGCCCAGTGCGCAGTTGTTGTTAATGCCGCCACCGCTGTCTTTGTTGCACCACATTTCCTGCCGCACAAAAGAGGAGGCTCCACCGAGGCCGCCGCCACGAAAATCGGAAAAACATGACAACGACCAGCCTGGGCCGCCAGATACTGGAGAAGTTCTTTCCATTTCGGTAAGTGTCCCGGGAAATCGGCAAGTCGGGGAGTCGGACTAGGTCCGCGAAGACCGGAGGAGTTGAGCCCATCAAATGAAATACCAATGTGCCAAAAATAAATATGGGTCAGGCGACGTAGACGACGACGACGTCGGGATGCGTCGTCATACTCATAAGACCAAGTCCCACAATAATGCTCCCACAGCCCACTCCTCCTCCAACTTTTGCCAACTTGGCGGCCATTAAAACAGATGGCTAAAGTCGCAGTCCCAAAATATAACCCTAGTTCTATCACTTGGAAACATATGTACCTCCAGGATTCTAAAACTAGCAGATCTCAATCATGTATTTTACTCCTTATATTGGTACCTAACTATATTTTGTACTCTTAAATATTTTTGTTATATTTCAAAATTAAACGAACAGATGTTTTTAATGTCTTTAAAACACTTATTTAAGCTATTTTCCAGTGAAATGTGAGAAACATCAACTAAAAGAATTTAATTTACGTATTCACTAAACTGATATTTCTTATACCATTTAAAACTTATAATTTGTAAATACTGGCTGAATTATGAATAAATCTCTAATATATCACGGAAATATTTCTTTACCCAATCTAAAATATCATAGATAAATAATTTCTTGACCCTTCAATATATATTTACATGTGACATCACAAATCGTGACTGATACCAAATATTTAGCGTACATTTTTAAATTTTAAATTAAATTAAAAATAATAAATTGTTTGTTTTATCAATAGATATGGTAACCTAAGTCAATCGTTTTGAAATTGAGTAAAAATTGCAAATAGCATGTTATCCTTTTAAGGAGCATGATAGCCGTGTATGCAATAAAACCAGTAAATGTGCTTGAATGATAATTCAATTTATGACTTTCGAAATTGCACTTTGCATATTAACTGACTTAAATAACTCGCGACCAAGGAAAAATTGAGTAAAATAACAATCGTTTTACTGGGCGATCATCAAAGAGTAGCCATAACTTTTCACATTTGTCATGGGTAATTAAAGTCAAACATTTGATGGATGCCATACATCGGAGATCCCTGATTTGTCTCTAGTGATCTCACTTTCACTGTTCGGCTTGTTTACTCAAGTTTGCAGCTGTTTTGGGGCCACAATAAATAAACAGTTTGATGAGCAGAAAGATCGCAGCTGCCGCCTCTTAAGTTTTCCAAGTTTTCGATGATTTCCCGACTGCCACCCACATTTTCCGACTCTCCACCCAATTCGCATTATCCTGGCTGTAACCCTAATAAACATATTTTCTCATTTGCAAAAGTCTCATTATTACGCCCCCTTTTTCATTCAGACGCGAACTCATCGCAGACCATTTTCCTAAGCATTTTTATCGCATGCTATAATTGTCTGCATAACAATAACACTTTTGACATTAACAACAACCAGCGGAAAATGGCCAACATTAAGGCAACAACAATGTCATAATTTTTCACAATAAAAAGTGTTTTTGTTGATTAAATGGCGCAGAAGAGTAAAGGCATAAATGTTGGCAAAACGGGTGGAGGGGTAGTGCCCTGCTAATTTGCCATATCTGGCATAAAAAAAAGGGAAAACTTTTGCTCACTTTTCCATTTTCTCACTCTCTCCAAAAGTTTTCGCCACTCGTTTTTTGCTTCGCTATTTTTTGTCTTCTTTTTCTGGTGGTGTGAAGAGCCAAATACGGAATTGGCCCTAATTTTATGGCTTTCGTTTTATGTTGTGGGGTTTTCGGGAAGGGAACATGTGAAAGGGTGCGAACTTAAGTTCTTCAAAAGGCTAAAAAGTGGAGGATGTTCGGTAGTTTGAAGGAGTTCAACGTTTATTAGGATAGCGGAGATGGTAGACAATACCATTAAGGGATATACATAATAGGGAGTTCATTAACTATTGATGACTAAAAAAAACAACATACAAATATTGCCAAAAGATACAATATCTTGTTACACAATAAGTTTTATTAAGACGTACTGCAGAAAGCACACCGTTTTAAACAGATACAAAAACTAATTTCGATAAAAAATGTATCTTGAAAATAAAGAATATTAGTAAATCCGGAATAATTCGGAAATTGTATGCAGTTAAATTTGGTAACATCAAATCTAAAGAATAAAATTGATTTTTCAAAAAAACAATTTATATAACAATATATACTGACAAAAAATTGTAATTCCAATATTAAGATACAAAGTCATTATATACTTATTCGGAGAAATGTTTAAGATACAAGTTTATGACAATTAAAATGTCATTAAAAACGCCATTTATTAATGAATGCGAGCAATGAAACTGTGATAGTTGATTTGTGAGCTACATCCTTTTGATCTTCATCCAACCCTGACATCTGCGAATTCTTCCAAATGAAGAGAGAAAGTTGCCAGTTTTTGTGGTCGCTTTTATTTGCCATTTGCAATCTGTAAAATGCATTTGCCATATATGGCACTCATGTACATATACACATAAAGTTTACAATGTTGCAAATGGCCAGATGCCGTACAATTTTGTCTTCATCATCGGCAAAGTCGACTTCAACTTCATCATCATCATTATCATTATTATTTATACTGGCTTTTCTAACGTCAACGTTGAATGACCAGCAAATGTTGAAATTTTTTGTTTGGTGTTGACACTAGTGTGCAAAACAAAGATGGTGATGTTAGGCTCCTTAACAAAAATAAAATAAAATGTGGTAGTTTTTTTGCTAAAAAGTTTTATTCTTTAAACATTTTGAAAAGACCACTTTTTCAGAATGGTTAGTTGCTAAATTATGCATTAAGTTAAAAACAAAACATTGGGTTTATATGGCAGCATTGAAATTATAAATGAAAAAGCTAAAAACAAATGAAGTACTATTTTGCAATATTTCATTTGCTCCCCTTGTTGTTCTGGTAACTTTCACTGGGAAAATTTATTAATTTATCCTAGGGGAGCAATAGTTCGATGCGTGAGTTTGTGTGCTTTGCTGACCCCTGACCCCTCCCCTCCCCTCCCTTTTGGCACTCCTCCTCTCCTGGGGGTCAGCAGACAGTAAACACGGATATAACTCCTGTCCACCGCAGGACCTCGGCTCCTTCAACTTCAAATGCTGTCGAGATACTTTTTGTTTGTGTTTTCCTTGCCGAAAAGTGTGAGACCGAAAAGGGGGCGGGTCGGTTCGGGTCAGAGGGCAAAGGGGGCGCGGCAACAGCAAGGGCATTATTTAATTACCGGACTACAGTTGTCCTGTGCCATTCCTCTGGCACATTTTTTCACTTTTCCGCACTTGCTTCGTTGAAAAGTCGTAAAAATATTTTCAAGCTGCTGCCATTCCGGAGGTCCACAAATGGGAAGGTTGGCTCTTTGGGGTCGAGATCCTGCCAATAGCCTGACCCCGTCAATGGCCTCTGGGAGGCTCAAAACCATTTTCTAAATTTACTCAAAAAAAAAAAAACAGCAACAAGTTTTTAATTAATTTACAAAATGTTTGTTGTTCTCCTGATTCCCTTTTACAAGGTTTATTTTTTGGTAACGCTTAAAATTTAATTAAAGCTAATAAATATATAATTTTATTGGTTAAAGAATGTTTGCAAATGAATACCATTTGCCAATAACAGTAATTTTTTCAGAAAACATCAACTACTAAATTTAAAAATCAAACATTTTTTTTAGAAAAGAAAAATATACTTTCCTAGCTTAATGATAGTAAATATTAACATTAAAAAATTATTTTTATTTGTATATTTATTACCAAAACAATTTTAATAATGTTTTTTCCCTTTTCTTTTTTTTCAGGTGAGTTTAAAGATCAAATGCATAATTGTTTTATCGTGTAAGTAAGTATGAGATTTAGAGGAAAACAAGAAAGATACTTATATCTAGTAATGTAATCTTATGGTAAATTATTTGTTAAGTTATACAAAATACATTTTAGGTTAAATATATTTTATTACCATTCAAAATATCATAGCATTGTTTAATTTAAAAATAAAAACAATATTTATAGCTTGATTTTCAAGGGGTATAAATTAAAATCGAAGAAACTTTTTTTTGAGTATTAGTTTAACGAAAAAAAACCCATGGCCTATGGTAAGGATAGGCCTAACTCTCTATTAATTTATTCCAAATAATAGAGTAATAAGATTTGCAAAAATATAAAGCGATTTCTCGTGTCTATCCGTGTGTCATTTACCCAAGACTTCCCCGAATCCGCTTGCCAAAAATGTCTTGCAGTTGCGAAACACACCATGTTGCACACATCATCTTGCATGACAACTGCAGTCGGATTTTTGGATTTGCTTCGAGATTTTCCCCAAGATTTTCTCCGCCCCCGCGAACATACTCGTATATCTTTTCATTGTGCTCCCTTCGTCGCTTTCCAAACATTTCTCGTTTTCGCTTCTCCGACTTGACAGTTTGTTTACAATATGTTCCTTGAGGCGAGGTGGTCTCCTCTGTGTCTGGCAGCTCGATGCGGGCTTTTCCCGCTTTTCCCGCTTTCCCAACTCGGTGGCTCTTGTCATCAACGGAGAACTGCCCAATTATGTCTTAAGAAGCAAACGCAAGTGCAGATGTGAACTTTGCCCAGACAGCTGCATCCGCATTTAATTTGATTTTGAATCAATTAAATCTTATCTGGTTTGTAAATTACGGGGAGTAATAACTGGCATTTAGGAAACTGTTTTATTCTGTACCAGAAGTTTATATCTTGTGCGACACGAATACTTCTTTACGAGAGGTTAAGAGGTTTTAAACCTCTTAAAACGGTGTCTAAAAGTATGCTAACAAAAATAAAAAGTCTAAATTGTAACATTCTTTTAGACACCTTTATAAAAAATGTGGTTTCACTAGTCTTCAGAAATACAAATTTCTTTTCAATCAGAATAAATATAAATTAATTAAAAATGTTATTTTCAAATGTAAATTTAAGCGACTGATACGGTATACTTTAGGCATGTTCCATAACCTTTTCCGCTTTGAAATCTCCAATTTTCTAAGCCACAGCCAGAAACAAAGTCGCACCCATTCTGCCCCAACTTTTCCACCCATTGTGACCATTTTAGGGCCATTAGAATTTCTTTGTGGCATCGCGAATTGTTCTCAGCATCGTGGTCGTTGTGTTTTTAAATAATTAATCACTTGGACTGAAAAACCAAAAACGCAGAGCACCCAAAAATATGCACATTATGTGGCCAGAGTCCAAAGAATGGAATATGCTGGATAACAGGATAAAAAGAGATAGATAGGTTGCTACACAGAACGAAACTATAGTTCTTATAAACACAATATCTGTTTTTCAATTCAATTTATAATATAACCAAAATCTCAACATTATAGTCCTGTTGTTACAAGTTTTAACTATTTTTCTAAGTATCTTAAAAAAATAGTTTTTAATTAAAATTTCCTAAGCCAAGAATTTTTTTTATTTATTTTTTTTTTATTTCTAAAAACCATATTTTTAGGGGGCATTTAGGTCCGAGAATAAGTATGAGGATATCCTATTGGATATATTTAGCTTTATATAAATTAAAGTATGGTCGTATTATATAAACTTCCAATAAAACGATCGACCTAATAGTTTTTTTCTCCAATGTAGAGCAATCTGAAAACGGAAAACGAACCGATATAAATTGCATTATAGGCAAATTAATTGTTTTTACCGGCCACAAGAGTTGGTCGCATTAATGGCCAACCCCTAAAGCCCACTACCACCCCCCACCCCTCCTGGCAGCGCACGCACACATTCAAACCGGAGGCCCAAGGACATTAATAAGGCCCAAAGGATGTGGTGACATTAATTGCGCGACGAAGGCCGAGCCATTTTGGATCCAGGGGGTCGGACAGTCATTACATTTCCATATAAATATTTATCGCATGTGATAATGCCCGCCTTGGGTCGCGGGATCGGGTGGGTTTGACAATAGTTTTTCAATTTATGTTGTATATGAAACCGACTACAGGGGTCGCCCGCAAATGAAGGCGGCCTAATTAAATATTATCCCAATTTAATTTAGTCAGAACAATACAGGTCATTTAAAAACTTAGGAATGAAATGAGAGGATCTAACTAAACATTATTTAAATTATAAAATTTAAGAAAAAAATGAATATGCTAATGTTGGTACCAGTGATTTTTTTTATGGTATCAATTAATCTCTATAGTTACTTTCATTGATCAAATTTTTCAATTTTTCATTTTTTATATGGCGAGTGTCCACTGTACTTTGGCATTAAGCCCCGTTAACTGCAATTTGAGCCACATGCTGTCCCTCTTGCACCTGTCTTTCTGTCTCTCTCCCCTTCCAGTGGGGGATGGCTTTGCATGTGTAATTAAGGCGAAATGGTCAAGAAATCATAATTTAAGTAGAGACCAATGTGCGACCCGCACTCTTCTTCCTTTTTGGCTGTTTGGCAACATCTGTCTAAGCAAATAGCACATTCATTACATTAATTAATAATTCTATGGCATTAATTTTGATTTATTTGTCTTCTTCCCTCTCTTTCTGGAATGCCAGGGCCAATTTGTCAACTTGGTCAAATGGAAATGGGAAGCGAATTCCTTCTGGAATGCGTTCCCTCTCTTTTGCTCTTCTTAGTGGAGCCGGTTTCTGCTTCAATTGGGAAAACAAAAACAAAAGCCAAGTCGCAACAGCTGGTCGATCTTTGCCGCTCTCCCCCTCTTCATACTCTTATTCCCGTTCGAGGCCATTCAAAATGTAAGAAAAAAATGTAAAGGAACAGGCCAAAGCAACAATAAAAACAAAGCGAATAACACAACTGAAAATAAGAGGGCAACAAAAGCAACGCCATGAAAACTTTGGCGCAGTTTTGACGATTTGAGCGAAGGGCTCTCCCACAAATCGAGCGAACAAAACGATCGGTGCTCTTTCTCTCTCTCTCCTCGCTTCACTGAATTATCACTGAAAAAATTAAACGTCCCATATATGGTACTTATATGGTGTTTTCTACTCTTGCCACAAATGACAGCAAATATCGATATTGTATCGAAATTGTAAGTGATTTTTAATCAATTCTTTTATAAATATAAAATAAAATAAATGCTTTTTAAATACGTATTAGTCAATACAAACTGCAATTAATCTCAACCTTATTTAGAGTGTACTATTGAGTTTGCGAATAACGAAAGTCAACACTAAGAGAAAGAACAAAAAAAACAAAAGGGAAAACTTGTTCCCACATTTTAGTATGGTAGATTTTGGTAAACAATAAATTTAAGTATTTTAAGCGTACCCAAAAATTACTCATTCGACACCTATGCCAGTAAGAATGTCAAATTAAACTGTAAATCAAAAATTCATATGAGTGATTAACTTCGAAGCCAATGCGGATACCCTAAATTACATATTTTTCAAAAATCTTTTGGTAAACATTTTTGAGAGTATAACTTTCGAATTTTCATAAAAGTTTTCCATAAAACATTGTATTTTGTTAAGCGATTCAGTAATCTTTGTACATTTTAAATTGCAAACATACAATATATTTTATTAAAATTAAATGTGTTATATATAAATCTTATGAATTATTCGTTTGTGAATGTGCACTGTATTTTAAAAAAAGGGGTGGGAGTTGGTGAAGTTACAGCAATCGCGGCCTCGCCCAGATTACCTCCCTCGCCCACTGCCACGCCCCCGCACGTAGCCGCCTCCGTTTTTTGGCCTTCTCGTCTCTCGATGCGTTTGCATGTCGTCTTTAAATAGTCGCCTGCGTTCATTTCAGTATTAGCTCTTGTACACAGAAAGAAAAAGTTATGTGATTCAAAGATCAAGTTCTTTGATATTTTATGTCAATTCTAATCAGAAAAATCTGCTTAAATTTTCGAATCAATATTTTCGGTCACCCAATTCTTACATATACATATTTATTGAGCTAAAAACTCAAAAAATAACTCTAATAACTATAAGAATTTTTTTTCTTTTTTTTTCTATTTTTTTGAGTCAAATTTGTTTTAAAAATTTGAAAATTTCAATATTCTTTTTAAAATAAAATATTACATTGTTCCGACATTATTTCGATCTTTTTGCGATGCTAGTTTCATCCTATATATAGACAAATGTGATATTTTGTCCACATTAAAAGTACATTCTAAATATCCATCAACATGTATCTGGTATATAAAAGTTGTTTTTTTCTTTCCGTGCAGCAGTGGATGTTGTTAATTTGTGTGGCTGTGTGGATGTGGATGTCGCGGTCTGCAATGCAGTTGACCAAAAACAATGCACACTCTTTTATTTTATGGCGGTTTTTCGTGATTTCGATCGCGGCGGCAACAACAAAACAAAAAAAACACATGCGATTTGCGCAATTTACGCGTGAGCGAGTGTGTGTGTGGGCAGCATCCACATTTCCAATGCAGCAAACTCGTTCCACACAAACACACACTTGTTTTTGTTTGTGCAATGCCGCATATGCGCGCTCTCTCTCTCTCTCACTTTTCCGCTCTCGTAGTGCTCTCATCGGCTCGTTTCGCTATCTCTGCTCTCGCGTCGGCAAACTGCTGTTGTTGTTCATTCCGATTGGAATGCTCGAAGGCAACGGTTCGCAATCGCGGCTGCTGGAAAATCGAATAAGAACGCCGACAATGTTGTTTGCCGTTTTCACACGCGCATAATTTCGTATTGCGAATTTTGTTTAGTAAGTGCGCGGCATTTTTTTGCTAGCTGTTTGTGTGTGCGTGTAATTAACCAACATTCAAGTGCTAAAATCGAGAAAAAGAAAAACAACAAAAACATTTGCGATTATTTTATGCTTTACCGTTTTTTTGTTCGTGTGCGTGCCTGTGCTTGTGTGTGTCTCATTTATTTATTTCAATTCTTTGCAAATGCAAACACAAATAATCAAAGAATAACAAAGAACAAGAAAAACAAAGAAGAAAACCGAAAAACAAAATATGTTGCTGTGGCTGTTTCTTCTTCCCCTTTTTGCCGCTGTTTTGTTTGTTTTTATTACTGTGTGTGTTTCTTATTCGGTTTTATCTTTTTGCAAATGAATTTTCGCAATAAATGCAAAATAAGCTTAAAATTTCAAGAGTTTGGAACGAGTTTTCATTGAGTTTAGCAAGGCCTGCAGTTACTTAAATTTGAAATCTATGTCGCACATTGATCTTCGTGGGTGACTCACCCTCTCTTTTTCGCCCCGTTTTCCTCTCTTTCTGACTCAGTCCAAGATTCTTTGGAATTATCGCGATTATTACCAAAAAAAAGTGTAATTTATGCTTTTGAGGGGATTGCCTAATACGGGATTTCAAGTTAACAAACAAAAAAATGGGGGATATTAAGTTTTTAGTTTATGACTTTTGCGGAGTGGTTTAGCATCCCGAGTACTTAAATCTGTAAAAACATTAAAATATGTTGGCTTATAGACAATATCCATAAAATAATTCAACATGTCTATTACATCATTTACTAAATGATTTTTCATCACTTCTTTAATCCAAAATTAATGGAACTCCTCTTATCTAAGCAGTCACATATTTTCATTGAATTTGGATAAAACCTATTTATGTCATCTATAATTATTTTTTCTTCATTATTTTCCTGAATATTTAAACCAATCTCAATCTACAAAATATTAAATCTTACAAATAGTAATGGCCACATTGCAAAAATCTTTAGAACCATCTATTACATTTTATTTCACATAGCTTATTAATGTTATTAAGAACCATACGTACTTACAGAAATGCATTGAAGTTGTTATTCTTATATAAAATACGGTGAAAACTCTTTGTTAATCTCTTTTGTCAGCGGCTTTATCACCTGATTACATATATTTTTGATCAATAAAACGCTTAAATTAAAGTCCCATTACCATGTTCATCCGTTTTTCTCGTTAACTCCAAAGTTTTCTTCAATATTTTGTATAAACTAAAAATACCAGACCCGAACTCTTAAAATTCATATTTGGAGAGCGGTCTGAAAATAACTTGGGGAAATTATAATTCCCTCTGGCTGCACTTTAGTTTCCCCGCTCGCTTTTCCTCAATCCTTTTTGGTTCTCCGCCATTAATGTCATCCGAGACGATCAGCAAATCAATTTAACAACAAATGCGACGACATTTGAGTTTTCCGGGGGAAACAGAAACGCAAGAATGGGCCAAGAAAGTGCTAACATGTGCGGCCCTTGAGATGCGATTCTTCCACCGATCTTCAGCCGCATTCCTATACATATGTACATATGTATGTTTAATGGAGTAGGACTAGGCCACTTGCGGCTAACGTTTATTAACTGTTAACAAAGAAAGCACACACCGAAAAAAAAAAAAAAATTAAATGCAAATTGTTTTTGGCCGTAAAAAGTAAAACTATGTATGAATATTTTTCAATATTCTCGAACTATTTGAATATACATTTGATGCTAGGAAAACACTTATGCAGGATATTTTTACAAATCTCTGTAATAAGTTTGGTAAATTTTAAATGTTTCAAACAAAAAAATGTATCTTTTTTTCGTTCTATTTCCTATAAAAACCAAAAATGACTAAAATGTATACATAGATTTATTTGTTTTGCAAATGAAATCAGGTTCTTAAACTTTTTTTTCGTTTTGTTGAGTGTGGAGTTTCATTAACGTGCATTGTACGCCCGAGTGAATTTTCCATTTTATTTACATATCAAGCGATGGTCAGCAATGGGGTTTTTTGTTTTTCATTGTCATGACAACCACTCGAATGAATTGAGAGAATGACTGTGTAAACGATTCTGCAGCAGAAAATACAATAATTAATTCTTAAATATTCTTAATTTCATCTGTTTCAATTGAAATGAACAAATATAATCAGTGCAAACTGTGAAAATGCCATCGAAGTATCGAAAAATAGTGCAAGAAATTGCATTTTAAACAATATTCGAGTACGAAACTATTTCTACAGTCAACGAACTGTCATAGAGGCCAGAAGAGCGAAAGAGACGGAAGAGCCAGCGAGAGGGAGACAGAGACAGAGCGAGTCTCTTCTCCGCCTCTATAAATTTGCATAGAAAAACACGACACAGAAAGCAGCAACATGTAAGTATTGCAACAACAAAAAAAAATGTTACCAAATGAAAAATTGTTTCGCTACCAACACAAAAACTGCACTCAATAATGAAGATAACAAGATTCCGTATGCTTTTTATTTTAATCTTTCTGGGGGATTTTAGGGGAAGAACTGGCGAATTATCTTCGCTTAAGTATTTTGAAGGCAAATAACTCGATATATTAATTAGTGGGAGTTTTAATAGAAACATATACTCAAGAACCAAAAATAAAGCATTATTTTTTAAATACATTTTACTAAAAAATGCGCTATATTTGATTTAAAAAGAGCAGTCCTGACACAAGCAACTGGGGAAAGAGAATTAAAAGTCTACTATCTTTTAAAATAACCCAAGAAAATTGATAAAGAAATTAATCTTTAATTTATTAATATTTGTAATGACAAAAATTGATAAAGTAATCATGAGTAATTTGTATTAAATTTCATTTTTCTATTAAACAAATTTACAAAGATTATGATAAAGAATAGTATCATATCGACAATATTGTATCTTTACAAATATCATTATTCTTACCCAAATTGATCACAAAATTACACATACTTCTTTTTAAATTTTTAAAATTTCTTTTGATAAGTGGTACGGATGTATCACATAAATATCGGTATTCAAAATCAATATTAAAACGACGTCTAGAACTAAGACATTAAAAGCTTAGCTGTACAATTTTAAAGATACGATGAACTTCCCTATTTGGTAATTGTTATCGAATGTTTGGAGATGGAGACGGTTCAAAGTGCCAGGGCGGTTGACTTAATGACAATTCTCACCCATCGATTTGAACTCGGTCCCCTCCCCATCCTTTGAATTCGTTTCCCCTGCCATGTGCAACAAATATGCCGGCTCTAACTTATCAGTTGACTTGCACTGCGCAAAACACAAACAAACCACAGGGAGGGGGGTTCGTTTTGGTCAGATAGATGGACGAAACACGACGGAACATTTAAGTCACTTACAACTGACCCCCGACATCGACCACCCAATCAAAGTTGCCACCTGAATGCGATAAGAGGAAAACATTTTGTTTGGAAAGTTTTTTGGGGGAAAGGGGGCGGTGGCGGTAGTGAGGGGAGGAAGGCGCCTTAGATATCGACGGTCAATCGATGATGTCCCCCCAAAAACAATAATAAAACGACGATGACAATTTCTTTGTAATTTGTTTGTCTCTTCTCCCAAAGCCGTCGTTTTGCTATCATTATCTACAGAGAGAAAAAATCAATCTATATTAGAAATTTTCAATTCTTACAATTTTGATCTATAAAAAAATTTAAATCAATTTTGAAAAGAGATTGCTACTTTATCTACAGAGAGAAAAAATCATTCTATATTAGAAATTTACAGTTCTTACAATTTTGATCTATAAAAAAAGTTAAATCAATTTTGACAAGACATTAAAGGCTTAAACTAAGAGAATCTGCCCCTGGTAGCAAAAGCCCCAGTTCGAAACCCACCAGCCTAATATTTTTTAATTATACAGTAAATTTATCATATTATACAGTAACATGTTTGAATGTTTCAATATGATATTTTTAACATAGTCCTAAATCATCAAAAGTATTATTTTATTGCATACAATTTTTCTTTTCATATATTGAGTTGAAAAACTAAAAAAAATCGGCCAGCTTTTGGGTACGGAAAATAATTTAAATTACAATAATTCCAATGATAGAAACAGGAAGCGAATGGTGAAAAGTTTTATTTTGTTTATAAAGTTTACAGTGTAAACAATGTGTGTCAATATTATATTTTCGTAACACCACGCCCTCATGAGACAAATTTGAGCTAAGAAAAAAGTTATTAACAAAATTGTGTTCTTATTTCTTTATTGTGTCTGCGCTGGACAAACATTCAAATAGATTTTGAAAAGCAAACTGAGGCCAAATCATGAATTTAGCCGCAGGCAGACTCTAAAGTAAACAACAACAAATAGCAGACTAAACTCCCCACATTTCCCTTCCGCTTTTTCCCTGTTTGTTATCAGCTTCGGGCCAATTTTAACTTTCGTTTTCTCTCTTTTTTTTGCTTTCCCAAGTGCAGAGGGCTGGGCACCTGCCTTATCAACGTCTCCGATTTTGTTGTGCCCCCTACGACCGATTCATAACCCATTTTGGAGTGCCCATTCCCATTCTTACAACCAATCACCGATTACGAAACTCCTCGCTGGTATCTCAATAAGTTTTACGTTGTGTAATTCCCAAAGAATGATTTGGTAATTTCCTTGTGAATTTAAATTGTAACAATCGCCGGACAATTAATTGTTTCAGAAATTGAGGAAAAAAGAAGTGAATTTGTTCGAATTGTTTTTATTAATGGTTCACAATTGTGATTGACAGATTACATAACGGTTATGAAGTCCCAGAAATGTATTAATACAACTTTTTGGATAAACATAAATCTAAAATGTTTTGAAAATATTACCAATGGTTTCGTAAAAACGGTCAATTAATCTTTATATCTTGCTTAATAATTATACATAGTTTTTTTTCAAATCAAAAGAAGTGTTTTAATATTTTCATTAACAGCCAGAAATAGCTGAACGAATAAGAGTTGTTAAAAAAGACAATAAAAACAATTTCTTTGTTTTAAAATCCACAAAAGAACTGTATCGCTTTAATATTCATATTTTCAGCCATAATTTCCAGTTGTAAAAATATATAACAGATACCATGAGAAATAATACTTGCGCAATGTTTACATTTCATTGTTTTTCAGCCAGAAGAAGCTTATAAAACAAGACTTTTAAAAAAATACAATAGAGCGCTGAGATTAATTCATTTTAAAAGTATCTCAAAGCTCATTTAGGCAATTAATTTGATTCGAATACAGTGCTGTGGTCACCGAAGTCCATGAACCTCTTGTAAACAGCGTTAAACTTTATCCCCGAAATCAGACGTTGTATGAAAAATAATTGTGATCTTTAGCTTCTTCTCAATTGAAGCTTGTTGCAAAAAGGCAAGGGCGGGGTTATGACGAGCATCTTAATTCAGTTTTTTGGTCTTTTTCTGGTCTTTTCGCCTCACTTCCGCGTGCTCTTTGTGCGCTGCCTTCGCATCTTCTTTGCTTTTTGTTCAAGATACTTCAGACGTTGACGACGCACTGCAAATTGTGGGTTGTCAGGGGGGCTAAAAAGCTAAAAACCGGGAGAATGGGCGATCCGGAGATTGTAGCTGAAAGGCGGCATCAGACGATGACGAAGTCTCTTCCCCATCTTGAACTCGAGATTCGAGATTGGGCCGCCAGTTTGCGCCGTTGTCGTTGGCAATATTTAATCAAGCCAAGAAGCCAACTGGAAGCAGCCGCCTACAGGGAAAAACAACAGCAGCAAAAACAAAATCAGCGAAAGACAAAGCCAACTTCTTGTTGTTGATGTTATTGATAGTTCGCCATGAGTGGAGCTCGTCTATCTGAGAGATACGCAGATATTCGCAATCTGTGCGTGGGTGACTATCGAAGCACAACCCAAACCCAAACCAAAACCAACACCAAAACCCAAACTCAAACTCAAACCAAAACCCTAGAAATATGTATCTCTTGCACCCCACGTTCAACACAGGTGACCACATAAGTTTATATCATCTACTTTATACAGTTGCGGTCGAAGTAATCGTTACTTAAAAATCCACGAATCAAAGCAAATGTCTAAAGAATATACCTTTTTAAGGAGTAATATATTTAAATACATAGCTGTATTTAATTATATATATATATTAATTTAAATATATGCCATTAAATTATTTAAAAGTGCTATTATTTTAACCCTTTTTGTATTTGGTCAACGTTTTGGCTGACTGCGGTAAATAAATTAAAGCAAAATTACATGAAGGGGAAGTGAAAATATTTATGAAAAAAGTTTGCCATGCAACTTGCTCCGTCTGCTGACAACAGCATTGGATTTTGTGGCCTCGGGTTTCATACACTGTTAAAAACGGTTGACTTCAATCAACTGTATAATCAAAGATTAAAAAACAAGAAATGTTTCGCCAATTTTATTAAATCCTAAAATGTTTATTAAGCTATTAATTTTTTGCATTACTTTAACGATATAGAAAACTGCCCAAAGTTCACTTCCTTTGTCGTTTAAGATTTAAATTAGTTTTTGTGATTTTGATAGCGAATAGAAGAGCGGATGTGTTCGCTTTTTGCAACTCTAAATTGTTTTTTTCTTGTGTCTTTTGAAGCATTTTTAATAAAGTGGATGTCACTCAAACGATAAAATCGAAAATCGTTAAGCTTTGAGTGGATTTTTTATGGAATATCAAACCGCAGTTACTGAAATGCAACTTGTACAACGAGAAACGTTAACTAAACGAGATATGAAAGTTATAGACGTTTAAGATGATTGCAATGAAATTGTGGTCTGCTCTTGACAAGTCACTAAAATGGATTTATTCTTGAAGTATTTTCTTTCGTTGAAGCTAACAAAATGTTGTTGAAAACATTTTATTGAAACACATGCCAGCTGCATTCAACAATTTAATGAACAACCAGACGTAACGATAAAATAAAGAAATATACATCTCAATTTAGATACCGGTTGAGATTTAAGGGTTTCCCAAGACAGATGCTTTGCGCCAAGAGCAACTTTCTATGCCACAAAAGCGGCAGTAAATTTTAGTTAATGATCCTTTTGTGGTTTTCCCTCAGGTAATAGGATAATGAGCTTTCCTCTCCTCGCACCGATTTTCCCCAAAGGAGCGGCAAATGTTAATTTCTTTATGATATTTTCGCCTGGACTAAATGAAGCGCTTAATATCCGACCATGTCGGCAATTACAAGGGTCTGGTAACTTGAGGGCCGCACAAAAATGCTAAATAAAATATAAAAATGGATTATCGGTGGCACTTCGGCTGGCGCAAAATTGAAAGTTAAACTGCAGGAAAATGGTGGGAAAATCACCGAGCAACCGAAATCTCTGCCAAAGAAATGTCAACGAGCGTGAAAGTGACAGGAGAAAGAGGGTGGGGTTTTATTTTATTTTTTTTTTGGTGTTTTGGAGGGGTGTGGCAGCAATCAAAGTTGAAAATTAGGCAATAAAATTAAACGAACGGCAACGAAACCGGGGAACTTAAAGGAGCGGGGGCCGGGATAACCTTTTGCCTTACAATAAACACAAATAAAAGAGCTCGGAGAAAAAAAGGAAAAGCCGAAAACGAAAAGAAATTGCCGCAAATGGTGGAAAAATTGACATGCCACATGGCCAAGTTGAAGTTTGAGCGACGTTGCCGCATTTCTCTTGGCACCCCGATTACAATCCCCCTTCCCACCTCGCCACCCCACCTTACTTTTTGGGGGGAGTGTATTATGTGCTGCAATAAACTATGCCGCAAAACGGGCGAACACTAGACCAGGTTAACTCAACGATTGATTTGCCTGCAACTTGCCTGACAACAGTTGGTTTTGGCCAAGTTTTCGTTGCTTTGTTTTGGCATTTTTATGTGAAAGTGGCATGTCGTGGTGTTTGCCTCATAAATGAAGCCATTAGTTGTTGTCCCACTTAACCAGTCGATAGTGGGTATAAGTGTAGCATAAATAAAATGTATACAAAACATGAAATACTGGGTATTTTCAAGGGTTTGGTGCATGATTTTGACCCTTTTCTTTGTAATTACTCTTCAACTTCATAAGCTGCCCAAATTAATTGCCAAAGTTAATTTATTTACATACTTAAGGCTAGCACTAAAAGTTAAATTAAACTAACTAACCTTGAAATCCGTTTTGTGTGGCGTTTTGGAGGTTTTTTTTTATAGTTTAAAAGGAATAAAATTATAAAAACTAAATTACGATAATAAGACTTTAATTTTGAAGAGCTTTTAGCTTAATATCGGTCATGAACAGATTAATTTGGACTCGAGTTAAGTTAAGCTATAATCAAACATAATAGCTAAACATAATCTTTTCATAAAAATTAATAGCATGTCAAATTAAAAAGTAGCTAAATAAAGAGCTGTCAAATCTGCTTCTGAATTTTGTATGTCTGGCGAATCTATGAATTTTCCTAATTACCAGACTTTCGTTTGCAATTTTCCTGATTGTCAAAGTATGACTCTGTTATTTTCAACTTACCATGTCCTACCGCACTAAATCACCTCAAAATCGCCCTGGGATAGATGCAGTTAGTCGCATTTTCCAAATGACCACAAAATGCTGGGCTGCGTTTGCAATTTCCAACTTTGTTTCTCCGGCGGCTGCTCCAATTTGGTCCGAGAGCTGAGCTCATAATCTGCTAAACGCATCATTACAGTGGATGTGGATGTGGATGTGGATGCTGCCTGTTTGCCCCGGGAGAAATAAAGTATCTGATGGATGCACATGATGGGGCGAAGTGTGGCAGCTGAATTGCGAGGGCGTGTTGCTCATTAAATTTCCGCTCTCTTTGCAAAATGAAGTGGCCAACGATGTGGATGTGGATGTAGATGCCGATGTTCTTGGCTGCTGTTGGTTATGCTCTGCAAACTCATAAAATAACTGTAATTGTCGTACCATCGGTAACAACGTTGCCGCACTTCACTCGGCCACTCGAGCCTCAGTTTTGCCTCAGTTTGGCCTCAGTTTCGCCTCAGTTTCGTCTTCAACTTGTTGCCAGTCACGTTTTGTGTCCGTTTCACCTCGGACAGAAAAATGTCCAAGAAATGAGGAGTGGTGGCGTGGGGTGAAACCCAAAGCTCAATGCCCATGTTCCACCCAGCGAAAAAAACTCATGAAAATCATGGATTTTGAACTATTAATGAAAATGATGGAAATAATGTTTAATAGTAAGATCAGCATGATTGGTATTTTCATATATTATAATCGTACTGGAATGTTATTTATAATTTAACCATCATTGGTATTTTCATATATTAGAATCAATGTTTTGTAAATTTAATTTGGTTGGAAGGGATTTCTGTATCCCACACACAGGAAATCACCTCAATCTCATCAGCCATCATTGTTCTTAATTTTTCGTGTATCGTGCTTGAAAAGTTTTCATATTTTTAATGCTGGAAGTATTTGATGGTTATATTTGTGTTCCATTTTGTCAGAAAAAGCACTGCAGGGACAAAATACCAATAAAATGTTATGAATTTTCTAATTCGTAGCAAGGAATCTAATCATTTTCGTACTGTGCAACACCTGCACCTGCTTCTTTGTTAGGTGGTTCGGTGGTTCGGTGGTTCCTTCTTCTCGCCGTTCCCTTAACTTTACGCCACCACCTGCGGCTAAAAAGTATCTGGGAACGAACACTCACAGACACCAAGGAAAGTACCCAAAGTATACAAAAGCAAATTTTCTGGTTCATTGCAACCATTCAAACTGTAATCAGATACTATCCCCTTTGCCTTCGTTTTTGCCTTCGTTTTTTTTTTTTTTTTTTTTTTTGTGAGTGGGGACGGGCGCATTCCAGCAGAGCAGGTTGCTCAGGTCTTCGACTGCTTCTTTTTTCCTTTTCATTTTTTCAGACGAGTGTGGGTGAGGGATTAACTGGCGATCGATAGAGGACGGGTCCATAAATAAAAAGTATCTCAGATATACGGGCGATGGCTGCTAAGCGGAGAGGAAATCAAAAATCATTGGCATAACTGACCAACAGGCCTGTTCCGGGTTTCACATTAGAACACATTAGACAATTGTGGACGTTCAAGCTTGTTTGTATGTTTATTGTGTAAGTTATATTTGAAATTTGTTATAATATTGTTTCAAAACGTTTTATTTCGTGTGGCGTACAAACATGTCATTAAATGTGTGGTTACCACTGTTTATAAGTAATGGAAAGTCAGGCAAATTTTTTGTTAAAACCCAATATCTATATGTTGCTCTAAGCATATTTTTTCACGATGTAAATTATGTAAAGAAACAATGAAAATCTTTTCTTATATTTTAAATTGCAAAAAATAAAAAATTCTTTGCAAATACATTACACTTGGCACTTTAGGGTACATAGCTCGCTGACTTCGCAATGCATGCAAACATTATCAATTATCTCCCGGAACTGCAGTGGTCAGATATTCAGTGGCTTATGGCTTCTGGCTACTGCAACAGTGGAATCATCTGTTGGCTCTCCAAACTCCCCAGCTGTTCAAGTAATTAAGATTGACCCAAACACCCTTTTTGCACTTCTACAGCCCGTGGCAATAGCCAGCGATCGTGCTGCTATCTTCCTTTATTCCCACATTCCGCTTGTTGCACAGAAAAAAATTCTTTATTCCATTATATTTAGAATTTTGTGGAAATACACGTAAAATCAGACAGATTGTAAAGAAAACTGAACATTTAAAAAAGTTTTTTTTTGTTTTGACGTTGAATAAGTTTGCGTTGGATAATTATTGTAATATCCCCCCAGCGGCAGAGTGGATTATGTTTGGTAGATGTGAAGTGTATCTCCTAGTTTTTCCCGACCCACGTTTGTTGTTTTTTTTCCGCCAGCATGTGTGTTTGCATCGTATTTCTTTCAAATTGCGTTTCATGCTCGACTGTCAAATGATTCAACAAGTCGAAGGCGTAAAAAACATCTCATAAAAACAAAACGAAAATCAACTTAATTCGATGTAAAACACTTAGAAAACACCACGCAACCGAATATATAAAATATTGTAATAAAAAATATTTTTATAATCGCTGCGATAGAGCGGAGCCAAAACAAAAGGGGGCTAGAAAGAGAATGAAAAATAGAGAAAATGTGGAATATATATGTAGATAGACGATGGAGTAAATTAAAAGCTTTTTAGAACAGATTGTAACGGTACCGCTGACTTGACCCAGAGGCAACAGCACAAAGCGATATAAAAACAAGAACGCTGCATAAAAGATCAATGAATTCCCGATCGTCTGACTTGAACACCGGCTATTATGCTAATTTCCACCTCCCATTTCATTTCATTTCATTTCATTCGACTTTAGTCTCTCGTGTTTTTCGTATGCAAATAGAGCGCGTTTCTTATTCAAATCGGAACGCGAAAGTGTCAATTTGTGTATCTCGTGTCGTCATAAATCAACATTTCGTGTGGTGAATTCAGTGACAACGCCGATTGCCAAATGGCCCATTCATCGATCTTTGGGAATCACACACACGACTTCCAGCTGACACATTTTTCTGTCTATTTCATCTGCAATTTCCGCATTTCAGTTTAAAGATCCGTGGGCCGAAAGACGATCGATCGATCGGTCTACCAATTCGAGCGTGATTTTCCCGACTTTTGAAAGACTAATTTGCGAGATGAGCGTTGTTGCGTGATCAATCAATAGTTGAGTGCTTAACATATTTAACACACATATTTGGCATGATTATTCCCTTTCGATTTTGCTTTAGATTTTATCGTTCTGTTTGAGAGGGGGCATTGAAGTAAATTAAGTATCAATAATAAAATAATTATTTATTTAATTAATTAAGGAACATTAATAATATCTGAAAATGAATTGATAAAAGGAATCGGTTTGAATGCTTAACGATAATATAGTGAATATTAGGTTAGTCTATATCAATTCATAGATGGTAATAAAGATAATGTCATTTATAAAAGAAAGACTGAGACGTTGTTGGATTTAAAAGGCTTTTCTCCTTATTCTTTTCTTAAGAATAACCTAATCCATAAAAAGCCCATAAGAAAGCCTCATTCTGTTATATACTTTCATAACAATAAAGCACATCCAATTGATTTCCAAGATGTTTACAACTCTGGAAACGAATCGTTAACGATTCGACATTTCGCTTCGTTAAGTGATCTTTATGGATTATGACCGATGGACTGCTGTGTGCATATTTCTCTTTAATTAGAGCCCCACACGCCCAGTTGAAATTCGTTCTGCCTTGCTGGATCCCTTGGGCTCCCCATTTCGATCGTAGGGCAGTTAAGCTCTCGTATTCTCAATTAGAACTAGTGACGTCAGCTGCTGGAAAATCATTCCCGCCGATCTCCGCTGGGGAAATAATAATTCGACCCCTTTTCTTGGCTACATGTTAATTTCCCCAGTGGACAGCGACGCCGTCGCTTTCATTATGTTTTGTGTCGGATTTTTATAGCCATGCAGAGGGCATTACGATTTCGAACATAAGTTTGTAACAAACTGATTAGCGCCCTTTTTCAACAAAACTACTCGATTTAATATATAGTTTTGAAAACTAATAACATTACTTTTATTGCTTCATTCTTCAGCTTTTCTTTGTTGATGTAAAATCTTTTAAATCCGAGATTGACATGGAAATAATCTTGCCAAATTATCATAGCTTTATTGTTTTAATATATATTTCGAAAGGTACTTAGACAATACTTATTGAAATTGGTCAACTGTATATCACTTAAACATGATGACTATATCTATAAACATTTATAACTTTCAGATATAGGAATAATTTGGCCAAAACTTTTAATTTGTCTTATCATTGCATTAATCGCAAGGGTATATAATTTTCGTTTTTCCGAAGTTATCTTAATTCTCGTTTTTTTTTTAAGTATCTGCATTTTTGCTGGGGCCGCTGTGGAGTTACCGTTGTTGTATCTTTTGCTGCTGTTGGTTTTGTTATTTTTCAGGCTGCCAATGGCATACACTTGCGTTCCACGAGGGCGCAGCGTAAAAGTTGCTGAGCAGGTTTTTTTTTGTTTAAATCTGCTTCTTTTTTTTCATGCTTCTGTTTTTGTTGCTGCAGTTGTTGCACTTTCATATTTTCGTGTGCAGTTTGTGCCTCTATTGTATGGTCAACTTTTGCAACTACAAACCGTAAGATACAAATGGAGCAACATCAGTAACATCGGCAGCGGGAGTTTAGTTGCACAGAAGAAAAAAACTAATCATATTAGCCATGCTCCGATTATTACCTCGAATTGCAATAATATGGTTCAACTCTATTTTAATTTGTCAGAGAATTTCATGGGAGAAACTCGGTGGACCCACAGAGCATTAAATCGTAAAGTGATGTGGCATAGATAAGCTTTCAAAAAGGAACGACTTGAGAAGGGGTCGATTATATAATTATATCAAAAATCAGCCAAATACATTTTGAAACGCCAAAAATGTCCAACAGAAATATTAAATCATTAAAAAGCTAGGAAAGCACTAGGAACCACTTTTGTAGTTCGCTTTTACAGTTTGCATGATTGTGGTTTTTTTCCATTTAAATTGGGGTCTGACGGAGGGATTGAACTTCAATGGAGATTGTAATTATTAGCGAGTTGCATTTTTTTCCGTGTGCATTTCTTTGCTGCCCCGTATCATAAATATTTCAACGCCTCTGTTAGCTGCGCGTGTTTTGCTTTTCTGGCGATATTTTCTAGCGGCGCCTTTCACCGACCGACCGACAGCATCGCTGGCTACCAAGCGAATTAAGTTTGGCGGGGTATCTGATAGATACAAATTGTGTAAGCGGCGAATTTCGTTTCCTTTTCGGCTGCGTGAGGCAACCCATTAGTCACCGGGCAAGCTTCGGCACATGAAAATAAAATAAAAACAAAAAACCATCTCACAGATAACCGAGAGTTCAATGTGTTATGAGTTTGGATGGCCTCGTGGGTTGGGGAACCCACCTATATCGAAAATATGTTTACGATTTGTACTTTAAAGAAGAATTAAACCGTTTGATAATGGTAGATATTTGCATTTAATAAGCTTTGCCCGTTTACCTATTTATATATATTTATTTAAACCCGTTTTAATAAACTTTTAAAGCAGGTACCCACATACCTGCTTTCAACTTTAGTTTGAAGTTCACACATCAAATGCGCGTTATGGATAACAAACGCCTTTTATTTAAAACAAATGGCTTGTGGCCACTTGTGAAGCAAATCAAGTGGACAACAGAGAAGAAAAGCAAACTATAGTCTGCCAAAGTTGTAATACTCTTACAGCTATAGCAATATACAACTCGTCTGATTGGCATTAATCAAGAATGTGATCATTTATCAACGCTGACCAAATTGAAAATACCCCCTTCAAGGGTATAGATACCACACCCACGAAAGTATCTCAGAGATACATTCCTCATTTGCATTATAACGTTACCCTGATACACTTTAAGTTCGATCCGCCCACCATATCGAATGTATCCCACAGATGCCCGCACCAACGGGCATCTATCAGATACCATCAACGACACCCTAAGTCAATTCGATGAAATTTCATTGATGCCGCCCAATCTCACGAACTCTTTGCGGTGTTTTTAGTTCACAAATCACACAAATTGCTCTTGGGCAAAAGTGTGAAATTTTCATTCAACCGAATCCCAGCGAACAAATTAAAAATTCATAAAAACCTCGAACGAAAATAAAATTTACGAAAATTTCCAAACACCCAAATCCAAATTATAGAGAAAGGAAGGAAACATACGAAATAAACGAAACTTACATTTACATAATTTATAGACTCATGTCACAGGCCACATATATTTATTTAGATAACATTGCTAAGTTGTTGATGTTGTCTGCGTTTTTCTTTTTGTTTTTGTCCCCGGTTTTTGTTGATTCTTGAGCTCTAAACGCCACAACGTCTGGCATTCCACAGCGCATTTTGGGGGACACGACGTGGGCGTGGATATCTTGTAGGTGGACTACTAAAGGCCTTGAGCTCCGTCGAGTTGGAAAAATAGCAATGTAGAGTGGAGTGGAATGGGGCTTATGAGTAGACGGGGGCAAGAAGGGAACCTCAATGACCAGCGAATGCTGTCGAAATCAATTTGGCTAATGTTGTCGCCATAGGCTGACGGAAACACATACGACCCCGTTCCGATTTTCACATATTTCTGCGATTTCAAATCGAGAGATTTTCAGAACTTGCAAAAATCAATTGTAAGTCAAAAAATATTGATTAATATTGAATTTTACATTTCTAATCATTTTATTCGTTTCTTGATTTAAAAGAAAGAAACATTTTCAAAGGTTTGCCAATGAAACCTTTACAATACATTCTTTTTTTTATTTGAAAAGGAATTAAAAAATCAAATATTATAAAAGGGTTAGAAACTCCCAAAATTAGTTATAGAAAAGTATACTATTTATAAATGCTATTTTGAGTAAAGATTGTGGGAAGCCATAAACTAGTGATGTAAAAATAAATTTGATTTAAATAATAATGATATTATCAACAAGTTCTTGAGCAAATCTTTTGAAAACAAGAACAGACCTGATAGACCGGAACAGGGTTGCCACCGCCGGCTAAAGTCAAACCATCAAAGAGCTCAAATCGTTGAGCCGGGCACGCAGCAAACGCATTCATTGCAATGCGAAATCAATTACACTAAAACCCGCCACCATGGGTGGGGAATAGGGCTCTGATGGAGGGGCTGTGGAAAGGAAAACCCTCAACCCCCTACCCCCCCTTGCTGTGGAAACACGTCGCGCACGTGCCGAGCGTACCGCCGATAATTTGTAGTAACAAGGCAGACAAAAAGCAACCACCGGGGCAGATCTCACCCCTCAGCCACCGAAAGAATATAAACCCAAACCACATCCCCCATCCACGAGGGGAAGAATTGAAAAATTACTAAACACAAAAGCGCGGAACGTGTTTTCGGAACTGGCCACCCAAAGAAAAGGCACCCACATATGTATGTATGTATGCATGGATATAAAATAAATATAAAAAGTAATAATTTTGACTTTTGAGCAGGAACCGATGGGGCGGGGAAAGCTCCAAGTTTATTGCATTCCACTTACGGAATCCCCAGAGTTTGGGGGCATTTCGTTTTTCGTTTGTTGAGCAAGAGCGATAAGCACTCATTCATTATTCACTCACTCACTCACTCACTCGCATATGAATCACATTCATGGGATGGTTTTAATTGCATTCCGGTTGATAGATGCACTTACCGCAAGTAGAACAATAGAGTTCAACATTACATATTGCATATTTATGTTTGACTCATAACGCAAGCTGGTGATGATTAAGATTTTATGTAAATGCTGAAAAATAAATTGAGTACTTACTAAATGCCAAATGGTGTGCAGGATTAGTGAAATCATTACATTGATATATTTCTGTGAATCACATTTACGCAAAACCAAAGATTGGCCTTTATAAAGTCGGAAAACGCATTGCTCTCTAAACAGGTTTCCCAGACTTCGAAATTCATATTTTTCATGTACAACTGATAAATCAAGTCTCCGAAACTACGTTAAAATATAACGATAATTATAACTTTTAACCCTAATTAGCGTTTCTAGAGTTTATTTATTAGATTAAATAGACTATAATTGAATTTTTGTTTTTTGTTTGTTTTTAGATAAAAAATAATCTTAATTTTTGTAAGTGAGTCTTAGCAAATTGTTGGAAATAGTATTTCTTAGGATTCTATCACATTTGTTGACTAGTTAGGTAGGTATTTATTTTATAATTGAATAGAATGACTAGTGAGGTATTTTTTAATTGGATATACAACTTCAGTTTGAATGCTATTAAATAATCGTTTGTTAAACTTTCGCCCATTTCGGGAAGGTGACTTTATCGGTCCGCCTTTGGCCTTGAAATCGATCACCATTTACTATCCACTATTCACACAATGGCCAAAACGGTGGCTATCCATAAAAAAACAGCAAATCGCAAAAGCAAACACGCGACATTCAAATCGCGTCAAGGTTCGCCTGGCAGCCAGCCCAAATGGATTCAGAATCAGATTCGTATTCGGATTCGAATGTTTCCAAAATGGGTACCGTGCCCTCCTCCTTTTTAGAATGAAAATAAACTGCTCAACTAGTCCAAGTTTGGTTGACAATTTGTTGACAATTGCGTTTCACACTTTGCATAATAATCAGAAATATAAACCGAGACCGAGAAAGACAGACGGGCAGCGAAATAAAGTTTGCATAGTTCATAAAAGCAATGTTTGCAAATGAAGACTCCCGTTCCCACTAAGAATCCGAAACCAATTGAAGGCGAGACAATTTATGGTAATATATTTACAAGAAAATTCTGCCAGCGAAATGAATCAGAATCGCAATCAGAAATGTATGGAATATATCTTTCGCAACCGCACAACCGTTTCAAGTTAAAAGCCGTACACAAACACTCAAATGTAATCGAATAGCTTCGAATATGTCGAACACGGAACGCGATTGTCTCTATTATAGTGTAATTGTTGTCATTGTTGGCTCGTCAAGTGATTCAGGTAATTGCGAAACGCGGCAATGTTTATTTTATATATATCTCTCCCCTGGTTGTTGTCCAATGCATTCTGCATTCGAAATTCAACCAGAGCACGACTGAAATCGGCGAAATCGTGAAAGTTCCAGCAACGAGGAGGGGAAATGCGGAAAACTGATGGGTTGTGGGGGAATTTGGAGAGGTGCAGCCAAGGGAATCGGTGCCAGACAAAAACATCGATGGCAATATTCCGAAGCACTTAACATTCAAACGGCGATGTTTATGAATCGAAATTCGTGGGAAAAGTGGGTGGAAATCAGCAATCAAATATTAATAATTTTCAAAACCAATATGGTTTTTTTTTAATTCCAAACAGTCAGACAATATTGACAAAGATGTTTTCTAAACTTACTAACAAATATAAAAAAGAAAATAACAGTCTGACTGCATATCAATAAAAATCTATGTGAAAAAGCAATCCTTATGTTATTTTAATTTTAAAATAATTTTTATTTGAAATTAGAGTGCAAATACTTAACCAAGTATTTTTTATGAATTTATTCAACACTTATCTATTTTTTCAATTGTTCGAATATACAAACTAAACCAATTTAAACAGAAAACAGGAAGTGACTAAACATTTTTGGAAGAAAAACGAAATATAAAATACAAAGGTATTATATATATGGATACATACTTAAGTAGATTTATATTCTTCATTAATGATTCCTTGAATAATGACGAGTTTTTTAAGATATATTTAGAGACATGCCAAATCTTTTCAAGTGGGTATTTAATAATAACAAACGAAAACTGCGACAAATCTTTAAGAATTGGACAATATTTGGTTAACCATATGACGAAATATACAATTGTACATACTCCATTTGAAGGATGTGGGCCGATGTCGAACAGCAAATAAATAAATTAAGAATTTACTCGACCACAACGAGGAAAAACGAGACCCACTTTGGTTTTTGGTCGCTCTGGATCGCCTCGTTCTCGTTCTCGTATATGTATTTCTGGTGTGTTTTTTATTTGTTTTTTGCTTTGCTTATTAATATTTCTTTTGCTGGGGTTTCTTTCAATTTCTTTTGATGTCAAAACAAAGCCAGCAAATGTTTGTAATTGCTTATCGCCACAAACTGTTTACACAAGCCATCGTTCTAATGGCGACCCATTCCCACATATATGGGCCATTGATTCATCTGCAGCGGTCACCTTTTGAGTTCCATTCTGCGTACTGTTTTTGGTTTTTTTTTTCCCCAGAAGAAAGCCCCACTTATGCGAAGAAATACTTAATAATTTTTTCAACAAAATGAAATGGATACGTGCACACGGAACACAAAGACACAGGGCAAAAAAAAAGCGACAGCGACAAGCACTCAAACACTTGCGTTCTGACAGAGGAATTATTGTTAAAAGTTCATAAAAACCATAAAAGTCTAGATGTCAATCGGTCGAATGGTGAATGCTCTAATGGAGAGGGTGGTTCAACCGAAGATTAAGTATATGTGCTCTCACTTTGCAATAAGCAAGAGTTTTCAAAATAGGATAAGACTCTTTGATTTTCATTGATAACTCCAAGTTCATATATTATATTTATTATTGTTAGATCCTCCCACTAACAACACTTAAAATAATGAACACTATTCATTTTATGGTATCTCTACATACTTTGCTGTTGGAAAACATTTTTAAAGATTTTCATTGATAACTCCAAGTTCATATATTATATTTATTTTTGTTAGATCTTCCCACTTAACTTTAGGGACCGACTTTGTTGGCAAAATCTATCGACTCCTAAGCTGGGCACTCAAAAATTGTTTGGCAGGTGTTGCCCTTTTTTATTTTACTGCAGTTACATAACACCACCGCAATGTGTTTGTCTTGGCATTTTTTTATTAGTAATAACATTTTGAAAGCCACAACGTGGCCGGGTTGTATTAAAATTCATGTTCTGAGTGGTTCATCGGATGTGCAATATGCGATATCCGATATGCCAATGTGGAGGGGTTTCACCTCGGGTATTTAATGTCGGAATCAATAAAAGAGATTGACACATGTGGGGGTGTCTTAATTTATGAGTTGCATGTTGGTAGCATCAATTTTCCATTTTCCCCCCTGTCAGCTCGATGTGCCAGTAACTAAATAAATGGACGCGACTTTGCAGCCCAGGATGTCGCACGAAACAGCAGTTCCGGCAGCAGCAGGCTCGGCAGCGGTGGTGTCCTGTGCGGATAACTCGTCCAAGGTGGAGGTCATCGTGTACACCACCAAGTCGGACAAGACGCTGAAGCAGAATATGAATGCCAAGGATGATACGCTCAGGAAGCGTACATCCCTGATCATTGTGCCGCAGCAGGTGCATGACATCGAAGTGGAGGATGGGGAGAAGGATCCGGGGTCGAAGGCGAAGGAGAATGGGAATCGCAACTCAACGGCCAGCATGGATAGCTGCGTCTCGAACACGACCAGTCAGAGTAACCAGTCGAGTGGTGGCTCCAGTTCCTCGACGAGCAGCGGCAGTAGCAGTGGCTCCGAGGACGCCCATGCCGCCTACCAGGATCTGCAGAACGGCAATGCTGGGCAGGATCTGCACTCACCATCGCCGGTGCCCAGGTGCCACTCGTCCAGCTCATCCACCGGCTCGGAGTCCACCTCGTGCTCCAGCTCGGCGGACTATTCGCTGCGGGAGCAGCTCAAGAACTTTGCCAACAGAACTGCCGAGGAGCAGCTCAGGTCGTCCGCAGCTGGAGTTGGAGTCGCTGGTGATCCAACAACAGTTCGCCTGCTTAAGGGCATGAGTCTGCCGGTGGGCGATCAGCAGTCGGTGGCCCCTGCCATCTGCGATGCCCTACTCAGTCCACAGGAGGTTCCCCTGGGACGACGCTACGCCGAGGTGGCCCAGTTCAAAGGTCACCCCAAGGCAAGGTGAGTCAGCTGATTCGGTTCGAGACCTTCGACTGGTGTTACACACTTGTAAATCTTATAAAACCATAAACCATTTAATTTTGTTACAAAACTTACTTCTCTGTTTACTTCTGTCATGTCTTATTAGCTATTAATTATTAATTTTAAATTTGTGTATAAAAAGTGTGAGTCAAGGCTGTTAATACTTTCAAATTATTTAGTGAATGTCAACATTAAATTTTAAGTTAGTAAATTTTCTTAATTATTAAAATCCAATAAAGATCCTCAAGAGTGATCTAGAAAATTGATAATTTAAATTCAATTCAAATGTAAAATTATGCATTCGATTCTATTTTTATGTTATCTACTGTTTCTTAAAATACTTTTTTGTTTTGTCATGATAAATTTGTATAATGTTCATTATTGCTAGAGGATTTATTAAAAACATAAAAAATTAGAAAACATCCCATTTAGCACTCTTAAATTGAATTACAGTTTAAATTTCAATATATTGATTCCAGGTAAAAATCACAGTAAACCCAAGTCAATGGCTTACTATCTCCTTACTTCCCACTCAAACCCAATCAATATCCCCGGCTTGCAACAAACACTGACCTAGTCTCAACCAAAGCACTCACTTCGATGACATCCTCTCCAGGTTATCTAACCACATACACTTGGCAGCCGGTCCTCCAGAAATCCCCTACTGGATCCATTGTTCGGCGAGTGCTCAACTAAACGATGTCAACTGGCAGCTCGAGTCGAGTGTCCAACCACAGGCATCCCACTGAGCTGAGTGGGAGACCCAATCCCAATCCCAGTCCCAGTTCCTCATCTCTAGATGCACATGCATAATACACAACTTAATTAGTATTACTACTTTATGGCACTCTCGACGACGTTTGCCCCTTTTCCACCAAACTCTCCTCTACACTCGACTCCTTTCTCTGGTTTCCACTTTGATTTTAGACGGGGGAAAAATCTAATAATGGAGCATTCCACACACGCACTGCCATTGCCACATTACCATATCAAAAACTGTTGGGTTGCCGAGCCCGTGGGGCATAGACATGGGGTTAGCTCCTTGCCCCAAACCGACTGCCTTTCGCCTACAACTTCTTTTCCGTTTCTGTTTTGGCCAAATCAGAAATGCAGTTCACCCACACTTGGAGGAAAATATGGCATAAAGCTTAAATATTTGATTATAATCAAAAATTGATAATAAGCCTAGTAATGGTAACTAAATAAATATTCTCGCCTTATACTTACTTCCATCAATAACCTTTCGAAATTGTAACTTCTATACAAAAATGTATTAGAAATTTAATTGATTATAATTTTTGACTGAAGTTGGTATAGGACTTTAATATAATACTTCGTGAATCCCTATGTTTTTTAAGAAATATTCTATTGTAATGCAAAAAAAATATAGACACCTTCAAGGCGATATTTTTAAATGATTTGTAAGGTTGAGTGTTCTAAATTATGAACTATTTTTGTCAACAAATTAACATGGATCACTTTGAATTTAGGTAAAAACATGTGAATAGGATTTGGCCTCATAAAAATTATTATAATTTTTGAGATATACTAAAGTTATGATTGCAGTTTTTGAGTGCACATATGAGCTTTGAACATGGTGAACTCATGTGCACTCCCCTCACTCCCAAACTCGATGTGTCAGCTGTCAAGTGGGGAGGACGAAGCCACCATCGACAACTATGTTGAACTTTTTGAAAGCTGTCACAACTAATTTGCATTCCCCCCGAACTCCTTTGGTCCTGACCAGGCCACATCAAGATCCAATCCTGTACGACCCGCATTCTCCTCCAAGTTGAACTCCACATTCTGCACCTCTGCATATGTACAATATGCTTACTTTTTGTTTTATTTTCCACACTTTGATTTCATCTGGGCCTGAGAACAAAGAGTAAATATTCATGGGGCTGGCAGGGCGCAAACTTTTGACAATTTTCGGGCCAACTGTGATTGCGCTGGGAAGCGAAGAAGGGCACTACGGATTTCAGTGCGAACGAAACTTCCGATTGACAGAACAACCACGGATGGGATTGCGAGTTAAACTTTTCAAATTTGTGCAGTCCAATAATTGAGTTAGCTCTGGTCCTCGCTACTGCTGATTGTAAGTAGAGATTGAGATGAAAGAGTAGAATCTTAAAATACTGCAGTTTTACGAACTGACACGCTGGGTTAAAAGGGGAAATAAATGGATGCTGTGTTGCTTTTCAAGGGAATTTCAGAAGAGATATCCCCTACGGAAAAGGAGATTCAAATTTAACCATATTTAATTGTCCAGACATTTATAAAATACTAATTAAAACAGAAAGTGAAAACCAAATATAAATTTTATTGATTTTATTCTTATTTAAGTATATTTAAGAAACATTTCAAACTTTTCTGTACTTGAATATTGGTTTTAATTTATTTGTTCTTAAACCAGATGCCTATCAATATTAATATTAATATTTGTTATTTAACTAATATATCTATTTTTATTTGTGTGTAAAATAACAAAATTGTTAATTGTTCTCTCTTATTGCAGTTACATTAGATGTATGTATAATAAGTATATGTATCTATAGTTCTGTCTGTAGCACTAAAGCTCATTTGATTTTCGGACCAATTAGAACTTAAAGTTTTTCAAGGTTTCTTAATATTGACCTTCCAAATAAGATATTAACTTTCCTGTTATGGCTTAAATCGACCTTCGGTTCGCGGGATGGCAAAACTCCCAAGGTCTTCAGCCACAGGACACCTAACCATCGACCGTTTATATAGCCCAAACCCAAACCCAAACCCAATTCCACGGCGCCAGTCGTTGCCACTTAATCTTAATTGCCATGAGTGGGCGAATTTCCATACGTTTCGTAGACGGGCTCCTACTCCTGTTTCTCCTCTTCAGCTGTCATTTCCCTGTTTTGTTTATCGCTCGCCCTTGTTTGTTCTATAAATCCTCATAAATTCGAGCGTGTTTTCTTTTGCGGCTTGGCGTGTCCTTGGGCCTGCCCCAAGTTTCCCTAAGCCGCCTAATTCTTTGCGAGTGTTTTATGATCCACCCAAACCAAGTGAGGCAACCCCACACAACAAGTTTGACATCCTGTTTGCTCCGTGTTAATTTGACATGATTATGTCAGAGTGTTTGACAACTTTTCATATGGCCAAGTCGAGCATTTTCCGCCTTCTTCTTCTTGTTTATGGCAAGAGGCCCTTTTGCCAAGGGCGCTGATCCATCAAAAGCCAGGCTGTCCTGCGGTTGCGAGTCCTTGGAGTTGAAGGCGGAAGCACATGCCGGCTCTCATTTCTTTTCTTTTTTTACCACGCACTTTATTTACTTTTTCGCTGGCTTTCTTTTCCATTCTCTAGCCATTCATTAATAACATTTGTGTCCTATCGTAGAAATATTGTTAAAATGGCGTAAAATTGCCCGCTTTGAGGCGTCATGACGATGCGAGTCCTGCGTCCTTCGTCCTCGTCTTGAACACAGCCACTTTGGCGACGGCATTAGCAAAAGAAAAAAAATGTGTCGCAAATTAACCTTTTGACAGCTGACTGAGGGTTGAAAGAGGGTTGGGGGATGGGGGGTATGACAAATGGGTCTAGAACTAAAGATGAATGTCTACGGCAGGACTTTAAGACACATCGAAGTTTAAGGATCGAAGAGCACATTTTCCCAAAAAAAAAAACATATATTTGTCAAATTGTTTTATAATCTAATTTGATCAAATGTATTTCATTAGTTTCAAAATGAGCAGAAGGGTTATTTCCATTCCAAACTAATTGATAACATTTTTTAAGACAGGCTAGTTATTACTAAAAGCTAACCATATTCCTTAGGAACTGTATATTTCTTTATTAAGGTATACATTTAACACATTATTTGCTGTAAATAGTTTAGTAATAATTTATTAAAATATTCACTTTTTAAATAATTAAAACTGTATAATTATAAGTAGGTAAAATAAACTTGATTTACAATAACGTATATACAAATACCTAAGATATCTGAGCTACTGTCTAATTAAGCATTCCTCACTTCCGTTTGCAGAACAAGTGAACCGCTTCCTTCTGCCGGGGCCACGCCCTCTTCTTTGGAGGCAGCCTCTCTGGATGCCGGCAATGCCCACGGTGGCAACAACAATAACATCAACAACAATCACAATGGCCAACAGTCACAAAAATCTCAGCAACAGGCGAGTCTTAGCGCCATTAGCAGCAAACTGAATGTCCTGGCCCAGTCCAATCTCAATAACAACAACACGAGCAGTCAGTCAGGATCCATGACATCCGCCCCAAATCGCAATGCCCTGGACTCGAATCAAAACCAAAATCCGAACGCAGACAGCCGCCGGAGCAGCAGCCTCGATCCGGATGTGGACGATGTCGTGGACGCCGCCCACGGCGGAGCCTTCGAGGATGACATGCAGGCCCTCCTGCCCAAGTGCTCGCGTCGCTCCCGGGATGAGCTCAGTCAGGTGAGTCGTCGAATCATTGGATGTCTGTCCTGTCTCAAATCAAATCCAAGTCATGCCAGCATATGTAATCAGAGAAATGTTGTTTTTAAGCGGATTGTAAACCATGAATCAACTGAATTCGTAGCATTCGGGCCAATGTTATTTATTTAATGCAGAGCATTACGATACGACTAAATATTTAAACAAATTTATTAATGTTTATATGGTTCAGATGTACACATGCGAGCCTGCCGATGCATCGTTTAACACCAGTTCTTAATTAGGTAGACTCAATTAGAATGCTGCCAAATCAAATTTAGTTTGTTTCAAGAATATACAATTTTTGAAAGGATTTCTTTTCTCTATTATTTAGTGAAAAGTTGTGGAAAGCTGGTTGTAATCGAAGCACTTGTGTCTATGTTGTCCATCTAATACAGAATACTATGATGTATTTAAATATTTAAATGAATTGAATAAAGGATGTATGATTTAAATGAACACCTTCTGCGAACCTGCCGATGCTCTTTAATAGGTGAATAAGCATGAATTTAATATTAGAAAGGACACTACTGACCAAGCCCAAAACCAACAAGTCTTTCCATTCTATACCAACCGTATTCACCATATTCCCAGCTCAATCCAGACTCCTGGGGCTTCCATCTCGGGCTGCTCATGTAATTTGCCACCGTTCATTGCGCAGTTTACTCAGTTTGCAAGTCCTTGGAGGACGAGCTGTGAGGAGCACTGAAATTTGTCGCCTCCATTTGGATGGCCTGCCACATGTGGCAAAACCAAGTGGCAATTACGGGGCAAGCTACACTGTTCCAACCGGCTTTTATTCATTCATAATTTGCTACGTGTTGCCTTGTTGATGGGGCAAAGTATGCGAAAAAAGGTTGGGGGTCTTGTGTGTGTCTCACAATAATGATAATGCAGTGTCGGGTCCATAAAATGATGAAATCAAATGATTTCGTTTTGGCATAAAAATATAAATTACAATACACGTCGCTTCCTCTCCGCCTTTCCCCATTTCCCTTACATTTTCCTCATTATTGCGAGCTGGTCGTGCGTGCTTTTCCCTGGGATTTCTTCATTAATAACTGAGAATCCTTTGTGTGTGCTTTCTCTCTGTCTCGTCGTCCTGTGCCTAATGGTTTGTAATTTCCTTTGGGGGTGGTGTTGAGTGGGCGGTGGATGCTGGGTGGTGGGCGTGGTCCGCCCTGAGGCCGAAAAGAGTTTGACAAGTCAATTTGTTAGTTAATTTGATATGCGTTGCTATGCCACATCAATTGAGCATCCAATTTTGAAATGCCAGAAAGGCAGTCATGCCTTCTAATTGCGCCATAATTTACCCACTACATTTGAAAGTCATTGCATCCCATCGCATCGTTGCCAAAATTCGGTTTTATTTGGCATTGGAGTGCTGCTCTCCCAAAATGAGGCAATCAAATCGTTGGCAACTGAATTCAAAGTCGAAAAAGGGGAGTGGCCACCTCAATTGAGATGGCCAAAGCCAAATCGTCTGGGGCGTGGCTCTATCAGACAAGTGTGCTCACATTTTAATTTGCGGCCTGCACATCCTTTTGCACTTGCAGGCACTTTACGTTACACTCTACAAAAAAATGAATTTTTACCCCGGTTTCCGTTTTTAATTTCAAGATCCTTCAATTCAATACAACAAGTATCTAGTATTTAATGGAGATTGTTTTATACCCATCGAATACATTTCTTGATGTTGGTTTATATTTAATGTCAGTAATTATAAAATCAAATGATGTTTTCTACCAATTTTTTAATATTATTTCAATATTATGAAATGCATCTTAATCATATCAATTTCCTTAAATTATCATTGAAAAGTTCAATATATTTTTGGAATTTCCAGAAGAGCATATCAAGATATCATGTTCCTGTTGAACTATTTTTCAATTTCTCTTCTTGTTTTCTGAATTATTTTTATGTGATATGAACTCTAAATAATAAGTAAAATTCTATGAAAATAATTTTTTTAAGCAAGCAACCCATTTAAACCGATTTACATCTTGAAAGCTTTTTTCACCTTTTCAACCCTTTTAGATAATTGTTTTGCTCAGTGCACCTTTCACCGTGTGGCTTTTCTCTTTCTTGTGTGGTTGGTTGTTGGTGGCATCTTTCTTTTGACCAGCAGATGGGCATAAAATATTGATTTCATTGCCAGACAGTCAGGCCCAAACAGCTGAGGCCCACAACCGACAACCGACCGTTTTAGTGGCAGCTTCTTTTCCTTTTAGTCCTTTTTTGGCCATTTATGAATATTCAATAAAAACAACAGCAGCAACAGGGCGGGGCACCGAGCATCAACGATGGCGATAAAAGTGTCTGCCCCCGGTGGGAAAGTGTCCTGTGTCCTGTGTCCGCTGGCCAATATTTTCCGGTGCAGGAATGTGTTGGCACGACCACAGACTGATGCAAAAACCAAATGCAACACATGGAAGGACTTGTCGAAGGACACTCTTCAGGTCGCCTGTTCGCTGTCTGGCATACACAAGTTTTTATCGCCAGGCGCCGATCAAAAGCAAGGACACGGGTTTGAGTTCGAGTTTGAGTTGGAGTTGGAGTCTGAGTCTGAAACTGTGGAACTTTATTACTTTCATTATGCTTTATCCCTGCTGGCGGTGACCGCCGCCTCCCTTGGCCATAAACAACTTTGGGTCTAATCTCCTGGCTGCGGGCCATGTCGAGTGGACATCGTCCTGTTGCTGCTCCTCTCTCCTTTTTCCCTGTCCCCAGTCCCCTGTCCCCTGATCCCCTGATCCCTGTTCTTAGGCAGCTGTTTGCACAGGTGCACAGGTTTGCTAATTGCAGCGGTATTAGTGGAGCTTTGTCAGCGGCTTAAACCATCCGCCCCCAGACCTTCCTTTTCTTTGAAATGGGTGTACCAAGGGGCTTTTCTTGTTGCCTTCTGCCCTTTGAAGGGATATTTAGGTGAATGAGAACCTTTTTTATACAAGCTTAACTAACTCAGAAATATGTTTAGTGTATTTATTAATTCTTCATTCAAAATCTCTAATTAACACCCGAATATTCTTAATATTAATTATTCAATTAGAAGAATTCATTGAATTTTATTGACTAAGTATTTACAGAATAAATATGCTTATATAGCATTCACTGACTTATTAGGTATATTTGTAAATATTAATGTCATCTTCTTTCTATCTTCTGTAAAAACAGGAAGAGCTCAAAAAAGGGGCTCTGGTCCTCAACCTTTTCAACTTAAAAAAGGGTAAAATTGTCTAGCCTTTTGAAAAGCAAATCTGATCAATCTACATAAATCTGATCATATAACCCTAAGAAGAAATAGATGTCTCACTGATTTATAACTTCTTTATTTTAATTTATTTTCTGCAAACAAAAACAACTTTCGATTTTAGTTATACCCGATTTCACTACACAATTTGTTTTCGCTATAGGCATAAATGTTGTTAAAGAGTTTCTAAAAAGCAAACTGTTGCATATTTTTCAAGTATCGCTAAAAACAGAGCTGAAAACCGGAGGATAAATTGGTATATCCCTTTGACTATAAAGGGTATTCCCATTTTTCTGGAACATTTTTTTTTCGGTTTTGCGTTCACTTCTTGTTGCTTGTCAGGCGAGAGATGTTTGCTGATATTGTCAGGTGGGCAGGACGAAAAAGGACACGCGACAGACGACCGCAGCAATCAGGCTCGAAGGGATGCGAGTTGGTCGTGTCCTGTCAAAGCCAATGAGGCGTCTATGCTGTGCATGTCCTGCGGTCGCCCAGGCTCTCCATTTCTCCCTTCACTCCATGTGGCCTTTTTAAAGTCCATCTAATGAAGTGTACGCTTGAATTTCGTTGTTCATTTGCGTTAGTTTTTGGTGTCACAAGTGGTCAGGACTTAAACTCCCCAAACCCATGTATTTTTCCCACTGCCATCTCTCGTTTCAATTTTGTCGCTGCTGGACGCATCTTCTTTGGTGTGTGCCTAATGGCTTTGACTTTTTGACAGCATCCCCAGCAGAAAGAGAGTCCTGTTTCCTCGCCTTCTTCCCCTCCATTTTCCCCACCACACTGCCCCTTTGGAACGTCTCGTCTTCGTTTTGGCCATCGGCCATCGGCCATCGGCCATTTAATGGCGTACTTTATGTGCTGGCTTATTACTTGAGCTGAATGTTTATTGCATTTGCCATTTGGTCGCTTGGTATTTAGAATTCGGAAGCTCATTCATTGAGCGTCGCCGGCAATTTTCACTTTTCCCAGCCGGCTTGTTAATTATGCAGGCGCTTTCGTCCTGCGTGCAATTTGTGCAGTGTTGCCGAATTTCCGCTTTGTTAATTATGCATTCAAAGGATGGATAGTTTTATGCGCCACTCTTTCTACACATAAAGGGACACTCTGCTGACAAATGCAAGGGCTCACTGAAATTAGTCTCATTCAACATTCGCAATATAAATATTACATTTAAAGAAGTCATGAATTTAAATTTGAATTCGTAGGGAGTGTACACATCTGCGCTGTATTTTCAACAGCTGCTGGTTTCAAAAAAGAAAAGATTAAACTATGTATAATAAAGTAATAAAAGCTGTTCGGTCCACATGTTACAAGTTCAAATGCATAGTATGCTAAATAACTTTATCCATGGATGGAATTAGAAATACCCCAAATAAAAAGTTTGAGAAATCTGTTTTAAAATATTTATATATCTGGCAAATTTTACTTGGACTTAAACATTTTTTTTTTATTAATTGATTAGATATTTTTGAAAGACTTTTGTATATTTTTTTCCGCCTTAAGACCGATATAAACATATTTTTACAAACTTTATGTGGAAATATATTTTCCGAGTGCTCAAAGGACAACAAAATAAGGGTCCGGGGAGATGCACACTAGGCACACACTCACATTCACACACACACACATCAGTCAGTCTGTGTGATGTCTAGCTGTTGTTGTTCCCATTGCGGTTTTCCCTACCGTTTTGGGGCATCCTGCTGCTACTGTTGCTGCCATTAAATGTAATTCTCTGTGGTTTTTATGGTTTTTTAAAACATTCAACAACATTTTACGTGGCTGCTATTTATCTTTTATTTCCACGGCTGCTGCATTCCTCTCTTTCCTCCTTTTGTATCATGTCCTGGGCACGTTTTGTGTTGCTCTTGTTGCTAGTTTCTAGGGTGTACACAGAGACAAAAATGTGGTTGATTTAAACCTTAAATATTGAAATAAAGAAAAAGATATTGTATCAACTCTGTAAATAAATAATAAAGATCAAGATAACCTAGAAACAAAGATCTGTCTTCTAAATACAATTAAATTGAACAATTTTTAAAGACTATCATAAGTTTTTAGCGGAAACAGAGATTTGGGCAGGAAATTATTCTGTTATTTTTAACAGATACTATAAGAATAAAGAATAAAAGGTCAGCTACAAATAATTATTTATCAATATTTCTGTTACATATATAATTTCTTCTTTTAAGAAGTATGTTTTTTGATGCAGTAGCGATTTTATATATCGAGAAAGTTAAAGGCATACATTTTAAATCCAACTTTTTCTTGATCTCATGAATTTAATATCGATTTTCCAAGAGGACTTTTCTCTCTGTGCATTTGCTCCTGCGCTGCGGCGGGTAATATTTCAGTCTCGAGTGCAATTTGCCCGCACGGGACAGAAACAGCGGGTGCGATGGGGACAGTCCTATGGAGACACGTGCACGGCAGCTTATCGCTCTCACCTTTTGTCAAACTATTAGTTGAAAGAGAATAGATTGGGCGATGGGTCGCAGAACGCCACCGTGCACAGTGGGACTGTTAATCAGCTTTATGCGAACAATGGCGAAAAATCACTCACTCGTTCTATATGATTTTTATGAAATTAATTTCACGCTGGGACCTGCGCCCCCGATAAGAGAAGCTTTGTGCGGGATTTCGCTCCCACACCCCGGAACTCATATGAGCCATTATCTTGATCGGACGGCATACCAGCCGCAAAAAGGGAAAGTCAGTGTCTGGGGGTGTAAAATCGTTTCAAATCAACTCAAAGCCGATTCAAAAAGAAAAAAAACACGAAATCAATGTGAATATACTTTGAATATCATTTAAGATTTTATTAAATTTTTAATTATTATAGGCTGCAGCAGCTAAAAAAGGTTTAATTAAAAATTAAATATAGAATCAATAAGAATAAACATATTCAGACAAAAAGTGGAAACCAAACTTTGGCAGTCAATCTTTCATAACATTTTGATCAATAAATTAGGAAAATTTACAATAATATTATATACATTTCAATATTGTTTGTTTGATAGATTCTCAACAAGTTGATAACTTTATCCACAAAACATTTTCTTTACAACTTTTACATACTTTAATGAAATAACTTAAATTTCATCTCAATTTTTACAGAGCTTGTCCTTTAAGTTCTTACGATTCCGTTGCCTGATTTCATTTCCGCTGGTCTCCAATGCAACTTCCGCTCCTCCTTGCAGTTTTTTTTATTTGGCAAGTTCCCCTTCATTTGTCGCATTTGAACAATTTTCATTGCTCGCTTTTGGGCGGCGTAAAATAAATAGTTTTTCCCATGCCCTGTTTTCCGATTTTTTCGCATTTCTTCTGCTGCTTGTTGTGTAATTTATTAAATGGCAGTCGGGAGAAAGAGGTGGATGACTCCCTTGTGAAGTTACAGGGCATTTTGTCAACGGCTGGGAATTTTTATATTGCCATCGAATTTTGGCCAAAAGTATTTCACCAATATTGGCAAGATAGAGATACCAGACTCAGACTCAAACTCAAACTCAAACTCAGACAATTGTTTGCCAATATTTTAGCCAAAATGGGAAGTGGGAATATGGGGAAGTTTCCAGGGCGTGGAAATGAGATTGGGTCTGAGAATGATTCTCGTTTTCGACATCTGCCAGAACGGAACCCAGAATACTTTCTTCGTCTGTCGTCGCAGTCTGGCCCGTTCCATCTCCTTGGCGGCAACTTCCGCTGCTTTCCCACGACCGTGAAAGTGTTGGCCCTGGCACAAAAGTCGGCTTCTGGCCCGCCTTGGTCCGCTCATCTCCATTCCGGTCTACTCGCTTGGCTGGCCATTGTTGCATTGTCAGATACACTCGCACACACTCCGAGGAGGCCACACACAGCGGGCTTAAAGTCGCGACTGTTTGCCCAGCATAACGAGATCCCTTTAGGAAGCCAAAATCAAACATGCCCACACACAGTACCAGTGCCACAGGAACAAATCTGAAGATACACTCGGGAAAATACATTTCTTAGGTAACAAGAAAACTAAAATCGAGTAGTAAATAACATTTAAATTGACTAAAATCTAGCCCTTATTGCTTAGTACAATTTGTTTTTAAAGAGAATGCAGTTATTGTTATGTGTACCCAAATAAACATTTGTAGTCTCGTGGATCACACCGAAATACACTGTTGATGATGTCAAATTTGATAATTTATAATTGCATCAATTATCGACATAAACATTTTTAGGAAGATTTATTGGGTTTCATTAAATTAAATTTATTATTCTATATCAGCTGTCATAAGAACATGAACCCGCGTCTGCATTAAACCTTATGTATATGTCCGTTTTGGTATGACTTCTTTTAAAACTTATTTTTCGTATTTTAAAGAGTCAAAATCTGAGTGTATTTTAAGGGAGAAAAGAAAGGGGAAGTTGGGGACTGGCAGCATCAACCCTCGGCTTAGATTTCCACCCATCCGCTGTGCGCCACTCAAAAATGCAGCCAGGCTACTCAGAAGTCGATTCTGGGCACGGCCATTCTTTTCCATTCGGGGTTGCTGTCTACTGCCTGCACCCTGCAAGGAATCCAGCCTTATCCAACATAAAGCTATTAGATATCCTCGCATGTCCATGTCTGTGTGTGCTTTTTTATGTGTTTTGGTAATTCTGTAAACAAATGAGTGGGATCTGGGCAGATAGCTATAATATTCGAACTGGGGGAGCTCTAGGCTAACTTAATAAGTATCGCATTAGAGCGGAGGAATGGGGATGGCAAAATGCGATGTTTGAAATAGAAGATGCTCGTATTTTTCTTTGACGCGTTCAATTTACGTTGCCCCATCATTGATGAAGAAATGTGTTTATGTTTTATTACTATTATCTCTGGAGTTTTCTCCAAGTTGTGGGCATATTATTTCAGAAACCTACTATAATCGTTTTTTGAGATCGTTAGAGACACTATGATTTTCACTCATAAGCGTCACAAATAAAATGTTGTTTAATCTTTTCTATCAAACGTTAAAGTCAGCGAAGTTGGAAATCAATTAATACAGTAAAATTCGCAGGATCTTAAATAAAATAAATAACGTTTATTTTCGGTCCCTGCATTATTTTAATAAACTCTGCACAAACTTTCAGTGATTTATGATGTCTGTCATCAATTATCTTCAATGCAAATTGCCAGAAAAATATAACTAGGATGAAGCCTTAATAACTTAATAAAAAGAAAGTGTATGTTAAAGTTTCTTTAGAACATGACTGTTATTTAAGTTGCAAGTCCTCTTGTCATGGAACTGTATTAAAGTATAAAGTCAATGTGGATCTATATTAAAGTATAACAGTCGCTAAATTTATACAAAATCATTCCGAGTTCTACGTTAAAGGGCTGACTGTTAAATGAGTATCATTAGGTTTCTAAATTCAGTTTGCATTCGCCCAGCATTAACCCCCTCCTTAACGCAACCACTTTGAAATAGTTTGGGTCCCTGGCGAGCGAATAAAAACTGAAAAGGGACCTCACCGCTGACGTAATAAGCAATACTTAAGACCTAATGCAGGGTATAAAATATGCGCAGCATTCGCAGTCACCTCGCTCCACGCCTCCACGAATATCCTTGGATGCCCAGGACACAAGGGTTGCCCGTTCGCAGTCGTCCTTTTTCCTCGGGAAAACCCTGAAAACCCTGTAAACGGTCGCCTGCAGTGCGCGTTTCTTTTGCCGCTGCTGTGATTTTTGATTTAAGCATAATTTTGCAACAATTTCGCTGGGTTCTTTGGGGCTGCCCGCTGTGAGCTCTGAAAAATTTCAAACATTTCTTCAAGGGATTTGCGCAATTTTCCATTTTTTTTTTTACCCTGTTTGTGTGTGTGTTTTTTTTTTTCCCTTCCATCATCTGTCTGCTGGAGATGCTGCCTTTTTTTTGTAGGGCTCCCCCTCTGTATTACTCGCATTTAAATGGTTGGCAAATAAACAGGCGAACATTTTGCATTTCCATTTCATTGCGTTTGTCTTAAGACCTCTGTCTGAATGTCTGCGGCAGCTTCTCGGTTTTATTTCCTGCTGCCATTGTCAACTCGGCGTATGATTAATGCGTCAAAGAAGGGACAGCTGAACGGTAGTGGGAAACCTGAAGACCTGAACCCCGGAAACTTGATCTCCATTGTACCCCAAACTCACGCCCACAGCCAACCCGTTTAATAAATGACATCAAAAATTAAAATTCGCCGCCGCCGGAGCGTAATTCAAATTTACTAAAGCAATAGAGAGATATGCATCTGGTGGGATGTATATCAAAAAGGTGAACCAGGCAACCTAATTTGACACTTGCCGCCACTCGAGCAAGTTTCACTTCTTTTGCAAGGACAAAAAAAAAAGGGAACAGAAAAAGGCATCGTGGATCCATGGCGTTGTTAGTGGTAACGAGTCAAGTCCAAAAGGGGTGCTCAGTGGGCGCTCGGAAAACCACTCGACTTTTTTCCAAAGCCAAAACATGCCTCGATGGTTCCATCCTCTAATGAAGGGATTATCAAGCATTTTAAATTAAACGGGTCCAGCAGTGCGAATATCAGGCACTTTAATGAGATTCCAGAAGTTTGAATTATTCACCTATTTAAGAGGCCTGTTTTTTAAAATTGTTGAAGGGGAAAAACTGAATTATATATTTCGGGTAGCTAAAACCGTTTTATAAAATATGCTATGATATTTTAGGGAGCTTGATCTTTATCTTTTATGTCTGCCTAAAAATTAACAATTTAGATAGAAAACTTTGCTATGATATTTTTAGATAAATAAGAAATCAACTAAAGATTTGATTTTACTGTTTTCTGACTACTCAAATATTAAAAAATGAATAGTTTAAAAAATAAATTAAAGTGCAGAAAAAAATTGTTTACCTAAAGAGTCTTCCAAAAACGTTGATTTGCCTAGAATCAAAAAAATTAAATGCGAAAATTGATTCCATGGTGTTTCCAAGGTTCATCATCTATTTTGGTGTTATATCTCTTATTTAATTTCGAATAAATTACAATTTCATAAGCATTTGCTTTGGGATCGATTGTGGGCATCGCTAACAGTTGGCAAACATCGTCATCATCATTTTTGACGGAGGGTGACACACTCATCTGCCACATAAACCCCCAAATAACATCCGCCCGCTGAAAAGTATGCTACACACTCTTGCCCACACTCACAAAAATAAAGGGAAGCAACTTCAAAGCCAGCCCTTGGCAATTTTCAATTAAAAACGCCTACAACGCGACTGCTTTCGCATGTTTCCTGCCGCTGCCATAGAAATGTTGTGTTTTTGTTTCGCTTTGTTTGCCCTGCAAACCCAGCCTGCGGGAAAATTCCGCTCCTGTGCGACTCACTCCACTGCTAACTTTCCGGATAGGCCTTCGTGGCGCAGCTTTAATGTTGGGCTTGGAGCCATTCTAGAAAAATATCACGACATGGAATTGCACTCGCACTGATGGAGATTACTGAAATATGGCCCGAGGCAATGTGTCAAGTGTCGGAGATTCGTCTGCCAGCCCTGGTTTTCCATCAGCGGAGCACTCCCGTCTCCAAACTTGGTCAAGTGTGGGCCTCTGTGTGTCCCAGCAGCTGCTCAGCAAGTTTTTCCTTCACTTGGCCTTCTTTTTGTTCTACATAAGCCTACATATTAAACTACAAGTTGTACAAAAGGTTTAACAGGGACCCCTGAAAAATATAATATAGATGTAATCTATAAAGCACTGACAAGTGTTGTAGTATACTTGAAAGAAAACCCCTCCATGTGAAGAAAATTAATTGGTTAATAGAGAAATACGAATTTTCAATGCATAATTGTAAACTCAGAGATAGCGTTCTTGGTTGATTCTGCTGATTACGATGCATACATATGTTTAATATGCCATTTTTCTTTCAGTATTTTTGAAAGCTTTTGAATATCGTTTGAGTCAGTCAAATTCTTCAGATACGAAATGAATTACCCAAGATATGGAAGTTTATTATTTTTAGTTATTTGTTAAATTAAGCTGCTTTTGGCAGACTTCTTTCTAAAAGTATTTAGAGATAGAAAATATTTCAATAACTACTTTCTGAAATACGGTAATAGCAGCACCGAAAAGCGAATAAAAATAAATGGTTTGGTAAAGCTATTTTCTTTTTTGGTACCTTTTTATCTATAGCTCCTATACCTGGCCAAACCTCTAACTATTACAACTTTAAGCATTGAAAATGTCTGTGATGTACTTGATTTATCTATTGGATGCACTATTGCAGGCGAATCTATACTAATTTGTCTCACTCTTCTCCCTTTGCAGTCGCGCACATCCTTGGTGTCGAGCTCGGAGGGTGGCATCCTGGCCGAGGGCGAGACGTCCAGCGAGGACGACGAGGAGGAGCCCGTGGAGGCGGAGGACGAGGACGAGGACGACGGCGAGGAGAGCAGCCGGGACTCCAGCGACAACTCGCCGCCCTGCGATCTGGGACTCATGGAGCGCCTGCTGCTGACCCATCCGATGTGGTTCCTGCCGGGGATCCAGCGCTCCGGGGCCGTTCATCTGCTCCAGGGCAAGGAGGAGGGGGTGAGTGCTCCTGCCGATAATTATAATTATTAATTTATTGATTTAGCTTAATAAGGCAATTTGGTGAAATGCAAAAAGGGGCGATGCGGGGCGGAGCTGTTTGACAAACACATGTGACCACACAAATTTGCACAACAATGAAAGCGGCAAAGCAAAAAAAACACAAGGACAGGAGGATTCATTCATTTGCAGCAAAATTTACATATACAAATTGCAATCAATTAACGAGCAGCGGGTCCTGCGATGTCCTGTGATGTCCTGCGTAGCCAGCATAAACACAAACACACACGGGTAGCAAGTGGGTGGGGAAGATTCATTAAAATTACGACAGGACAACAATGCCAAGCCCTTTTAATTGTAAATGTATAAAGATAAACAAAGAAATGTAGCCAGGACCCTAGAACCAGGACGAGAACGAGGACTAGAATCAGAACTCTGCTGCGTTTGCAAATTCATTGAAATTTATCTGACTCGAGCAGCAAATGGTAGACAATGGGTATGAAGAATGGGATTGGCAGAGCCATGTAGTATGAGAAACGAGCACCCATTCACAAAAGGCGACAAAAACAAAAGCCAAACCAGCAATGGTCAGCAGGCAGGGATTGATAAAAAGAAAGGAGCAGGAGCTGGACTATAGATGGCCCAGGACCTCGAGTCTACACTGAGGGAAAAATACCATGTAAAAGCAGGATTATTTCTTGCGACTTAGGGCCGATTTCTCACTATCATGTTAGGGTTCTAGCTTGTAATCCGTGAGAGAAAGATGTCATGAAGGTAAATTGTTTGGAAAGAGTACTTCGTTTTCTTAATGCTATGTCAATTTTTCGAACGACATATCTTTCGGACTGTCGAAACCTAAAAAAAACGAAAGTATTCGAATATTTCTTTAAATAATTCGTACATAATATTTCAAATGTAAATGTTGCCAACACAGTAACCTTACATCACATTAAAGAAATGGCCCTCGGACTTAGATTGTCTTCTAATTAAATAGAATTTCATTTAAAAACCCTAAACACTTTTCTTAGTGTAGAAAGTGTGGGCTGAATATTTTGCGATTCAAAGCTCCTTTGCATAGACAATTGAAATTACGAGAACCCGGGTGAAACAGGCAGATAGAATAGAACAGGTAATGGCTGCGGAAAAAAGAGAACTCGGATTGGAGAATGGAATGTCCAACAAATTGTACAGATTCAATAAGGTGCCTTCTCCCCAACTCAACTTGAACTTGGAGACTGAAGCAGCAATTATCACGTGTTCGCCGATTGGCAGGAAACTCATTAAAGTAGCAAAATGTTTACCCCCCTTTTTCAGTTCTAATCATTTAATCAGTATTTTTTGAGCCAATGTTTACTAACAAAAATTTTTTTCAATTAGCAACTTTGTTTATGTGAACTTTCTTGCAATTTTCAACTTGCTATTCAACTCGAAGAACGAGGATAATAAATCGAGAAACCGAGAAATTAACATGTTGCTTTTTTTTAACATTTGAAAAGTGTTAACAATTCAAAAAATTTGAACATTTTAAAACTATGTGCCCAATGTTCTTTGTTTTGTGAATATCCACTATGGTAGGGACAACTCCGACCTGCACATGAAAATCGGAAACGGCACGTGCACTCTTTATTTGAATGGATATCTTTTCTCTGGTTCCCTCGTTTTTTGCTGCCAGCTTAGCAATTTTCAATCGTCGAACGCGCCGTAACAATAGCTCATTGATTGCAACGTCGGCCCGTTTGCCTCTTGCAAGCCCACTTCAATTCTCACTCCTGCCCACCCACACTGAGGAAAAAATCTAGTATTTTTTATACTTTAATTTATAATATTAAGGGTACTTAAACCATTTGAATTATGGAACCTGTAAGATTTTTCTTTGTAAGGCTCACAACTTATTGCAAACCTATTAATATGGGTTGGTGGTTTCTTTCAGTAGATTTTTGATGGTTATTATTATGGTTATTATTGTATATTATTTATTTGCTTAACGTTACAACCAAATGGTTTACGAAGAAAAATGTATTTTAATTTAAAATAAAAAGGTTTCTCCAGTGCAATACAGTTTGTGGGGATGTGAAAAGTTTTTCGCCAACTTTTGCATTTTGCTGCTTGCCTTTTCAGTGCGTCGTCGTGTCTCGGAAATTGTCTGCAGTTCCACCTGCCACGACTGCCGTCTCTTTTTTGCCCCATTGGCTGCTCCTTTTTCCATCCATTGCTAATTGCATGCGTCAACGGGAGCAGCGGCATCGGCATCGGCATCTGTATCGCTGCTGCCTCAATTATACTGGCGAACGCTTCGGAAAAGTCCTTAAATCCCATTAGGATGCAGGATGCAGGACGCACTCCTCCCTCGCCATTGTTTATGCGTTTAATAAAAAGCCATTTAATTGAAATTGAAGTAGTCCCCCGCCTCCGACCATCATCATCATCTGGCCTGCAATCGGAGTACAGTATTCGCTCGCTTCATGTGTAGTTTGTAATTAAAAATCAATCAATATGTTCGAACTGGACACACGGTGCATTGTGGCGTCATATGGGTCTGAAACGAGTGCGATCCATTTGCCTGCCTGGTATTTTAATTACTTGTTGTTTGGCCTCCCATTCGAGCACCGTATCGAACCGAAGTTTAACAGATTTTTTCCAGCTTTGTTTGCACATCTCTCCTGATTTTTTCCCGGATACCTTTTACATCCGACTGCCCCGCCATCAATCATAAATATTCGTGGAGTTGGGTCGTGGTCACATGTGCGTATGTCTCGTATTTCCATTCCCCCCAGTTCATATTTTTTTTCCCCCTTCGGCCACGGGATTTGTTATGCCGACCACAGAATGTAATTAGCAGCAAATGTCGATGCTTTATGGACCAAACGATGACCATGGATTGGAGGAGGGAGTGGGAGTGGGAGTGGGAGGGGGTGATTGGTCAACAGCTGGGGCAACCATTTAATGTCTGGGTAATCGGCTGCAGAGGGAGTTCGATTGGGTGATTGCGAATTGGGGGATTGGTTGCGACATCATTAGCGCTCGTCACCTGTACAGTGAGCAATGGATATTTGATGACCCTCTGCTGCTGGGTTTGCCCAACAAGATAACAAGTCGGAGGTCCTCTTCGGTTAGTCATTTGATTAAATTCAGCTTTCAGCTACTAAGAAAGCTAAACTCTAAAGCCTCCTCCACGAATACCTGAAAGTCAATTTATTGTACATGATTAACTAGTATAATTAACAAACATGTACATCTGGGAAAAACAAACTTGCGCGTTTAATATGAAAAGCCACATAAGTTTTAAGCTTTATTGCCCACTTTGATTTGGGAAAAGTTGATACTTAAATTGCTTAAGCTTTTACAAGAGGATGTGCATAAGTAAAAAATGCACCAAAAATAAAATCAAGAAAAAGGCACACCCATTTAAATATTTTAATAAAATTACAATCAAATCCATTTTTAAATGTAGTGAGTATGTTAACTTTATGGTTATAAATAACCAAATTAAATTATGAACTTATTTGTTTTATATACTTGAATATTTATTTTTCTACAAGTGTTTTGCATTATCTTTAGTAAAATATTTTTTTAATTATTGATATATTTCCTATTGATATTTTTCATTTTTATATTATTCCCGTTAATTCTTCTTCATTTTTTGAATATTTTTTAAGCCCCCATGCAGTTTTTTCCTGCCAAAGTTAAGTGCGTTTTAAATGGACAATCCATTTGGCGCCAAACTAAGCTTCCTCTTTTGACATTTTGACAACTTGAATCTTAATTCGCATAATCTTACCGCCCCAAAAAAGTGTGCAATACATTTGAAATTCCCTCTGCATTCATGGCACTCGATTCATTCATTTCGCATTTTTATTTCTGTTATTTTTGCATTCCACCGATATGAGTTTGATTTGGGCACAACGCACACATCCTTTGATCCCCGCAACGAATCCTGCATTTGTTTTGCCATGCTCTTGAACTATTTTTTGGCTGCTTTATTGACGCCTTGCTTTTGATTTATGAATCCATGGCAGAGTGGGTGAAATGAACATGTTAGGCTGCAGCTAAGGTCGAGCTGCAGTGCCACGCCCACTCGCTTTTCCGCCCATCCACATTGACATCCTTAAATGGCCAAATGGTGGGCGATGAGAACAGAAAATGGCAACTGGCAAATGCGGAACACAGTGAAATTGAATTTTTTCGGCTTCAGCCTTTGTTTGGCATGTGCTGTTTATTTTTTTGGTCTCAGCTTACATGGCAAAAAGTCAGACAATGTTAAAAAAAAGTGAAATAAAAAAAATACATACATACATTCAGACAGTAGCCACATAGGCGCAGACAGTTTTTATTTATCACCCAAGCTCACCATCGACATGTGGAATGGGCAGGTGGGGCAGGATCAGGAGCAGGATCTGGAGCAGGAGTCGCACTGGGTGGCAAATGGCCATCAACAACAGGCACAGAGTCAGTCAGTTAGCCAGCTGATGAGACGATAAGGGAAAGCAGACAGCCGCAGGATGGGAGGATGTCAGCCAGGACATGAGTCCAGCGTCCCATGTCCAGTGTCCACTGTCCAGTGTCCAGTTCAATTCGTCCCCCATCGATGCGAGTGTGTCCGAAATTATATTAGCAACCACATGGCAAGCCAAAAGGGAGACACAGCATCCACTCGATATGAAGGAAGGGGCTGAGGATCCACAGAATGTCGTATTTATTGACGTGTTTATACGGCACTTGTCGGACTTAAAGCCACTTTGAATGCAAACTATGCATGGGGTTTAACCGTACATCAATCTTTTTCAAACAATTTGCACTAGTTTACATACTCGGAAATTATCATTTTTTAATAGCAATATGCTAATGCTTAGATTATGATTGTCAAAGATGCGGAGAAAAAAAACTTTCAAAACAGAAATATATTTGTAGTTTAACTTTCGGTCTAAGACTAAGAAAGTGAATTCGACTTATTTACTTTTTTTGTATTTGTTTAATTTTATAAAAATAATAATAAACTAAAATGACTATCTAAATATAATATAATAATAACATATTTACCTCTTGCTATTCAAATTTATTTTTTGAAAAAGTTAAGAAACCAACAAAAAGTTGTTTTTGGCATTTACCCAAATATGATATTTTCATTGGAATAATTAAAACCCTCTAAAAAGTGAAAGCTAAAATACCATGCCTCCTCCATATTTGTGCCCATATTGTGTCGCACACATGGCGCATTCGCTCTTTGGGGAGTACAAAAGGGTGACCAGCATCCATCAGGAAAAGCCACAGGATCAACATCCCGGCTGCAAGAGTGTCTGACTGCATTTCGGCAACACATTTGGCTAATGAATTATTAACAAAAATTATAATTGAAAGCCGTTTGGCAAATGAGTTTAATGCACTTTGTCCAGCTGGCGGCGATGCGATGAGGTTTGGTATGAGAACATAGATGGGGAAAATGCGGAAAAGCGACGGAGGTCTTGTCCGGCCAATGATGAGGAGACTGAGACTCATGAGTCGAGCGGAAATAAAGGGAAATCAGCTTAAGGCGGCAGTGGAAAGCTTGCGGGGGGCTTGCGGAGTACAGTGGATTTTAAGGGAAGCCTCGACTCTTGAACTGCAAAACGGAATCCGCTTAGAGAGGCCATTGGCAGGTGAATAGAGGTTGGAGAATGGAGAGCTTGGAGGTTGGAGAGCTTGGAGGTTGAGGGAAAAACGAAGAGGAAAACGCATAAATAAGGCGGCACGAAATGCCAACAGAATAGGGTGGGTGGGCATAAGCTGAATGGTCTAGGGTGGTTCCACAAAAGGCAGAAAGGCCAGAAGAACCGTGGGCTCCAAGTCGATTGGACTTAGTCTTGGGCAGCCAAATTCAATTTTCTATGCAAATAGGACCAGAAAAGTACAACTTTGGTACGACTTTTTCTTTGTTTTCACGTTGGTAAATGAATTTACGTGCATTTGTATTCTATAATTCAATGCACTAGTTGATTGGGGTAAAAAATGTATTTAAACTCTTAGTTTAACCCAACTCAATTTTTGATAAGCTTAAGTGGAAGCGTTTCATATACATTTTTAGTATGATTATCTGTTCTTTTAAAACTAATTTAAACTTAGCAAGCAAAATAAAATGACTGTATTTCTTTCGATTTCTTTCTTTTAGAAGGATATATATTTCATAGGTGGAGCCATTGCATTTATTACAAGTATTATAAATGCATATCATGGCAGCATGAATTCCCAATCGATTTACGTATAGTAAGTACCTAAGACTGACAAACAAAAATCTTAAGTACAATTCTAGAAAAGACAATCGCAGCAGCAAAATGAATATCAACGAGATGCAAATGCGAAATGTGGTGAAAGAGCCAACGATAGCTACATTTTCCCTCTTTCTATCACTCATCCCGTGGCGTTGCTATGGTTTCACTTTACATTTCCATGCCAGCTCTCAAAGCGCTCTCGCATTACCAATTTCAATAAAATATGAGATTTTTATTATGTGACCCTGGTCCCTAAACCACCATTCCTGCCCCCGTCTAATGAGCAGCGAATGGCAGGATAATGGCGGGTCCAGCTTTGGTGTCCTGTCCTGTCCTGCCTTGGCATAATTTGGTTATTTTATGCAAGTTTTTTTTATGCCCCCGCCGGCTGTTCTGTTTGCTCGAACCACAGAAACCGCCGACACTCATTAGACGGCTCCCCCGGGGCTTCCTCGGGGGCGGAGGGGGGGGGGGTCTGGTAGATTAGGGGGTGTGGCAGGTTATGGGGTGTCCAAGGGAAAGTCAAAGGGGATGGGTGTCATTATACCATTCCGTATTCAATTTCACTGGCCTCGCTTTTCCGGCTTAGAATTTGCATGCGACCCTGAAAAGTAGGCAACCTTATTTTAAATTCAGGGTATATCAAGTATACGCCGAGTATACGTTAATACCATTTACACACTTTAGATAATTTGACTTATCATCCCATAATTGTTTGGTAACAAATACATTAAAGCCTAATAAACTTTACACACAAAATTTGTACACACAGAAATATGGAATTTTTCAATTGTGAGCTTTCTCGGGCCAATTCGTATTTTATTATTGTTGCCCAGTGTATAAATTGGAAAATAAAGATATATATACATATAATAACAAGTTAAAATCCTTTGGTGTCCGCTTGTTGTGCGCTTTTGTAAAATATAATTACAATTATAGAAAGTAAAGATGAAATGAATTAATCAATTAAAATGGAATACAGTATTTCAAAAGGAAATCTTAATTTAATACATTTTTCATCTTCATGCAAATTAATGTATTGTATGAAACAATTATAACGGAAATATGATAATAATCCCAGTCAAGAACCGCATTGAAATTCATTAAAATTAATTATGTTCGTATAAAAAGTGTAAAGCTCATCCAAGAAGATATTTTATGTAGCTGCCAATAGCAACGTCATTCAGCGACTGCCCGAAGCTTTCCACTTTAATTGAATGCATTGCAGCGCTCATCCGGGACCTTTGAGGCAGCCTAATCTGCCACTCAAGCACCACATCTAATCCGGCCAATGCACATTGCATTCCGGGGCTCTTACACTCAGTACTTTCCCACTCCGCCGAGGTCCTTGGATGAGCTCGTTGGCCATCTGGCAACCCAAACACAACAGCGCACCAAGGATCTCCACGTCCAGATCCCCGGGAGCTGCACTCCATTCCACTCGGCTGCAGATGGCTTCGTTTCCATTCCATTTCGTTGTCCATGACCATTAAGCAGTCAAGATTTGTTGTCAAGCATTTTGATGGCGTCATGATTGATAGACAGTTCGGGGGGATGGGGATGGTTATATGCGGTTGGGAATGGGAATGGGAATGGGGATGGATTGCAATGTAGTTGCTGCTGGGCATAACATTTGTGGCATGATTTGGTGATTATAGACTAGACTTGGCGCTTGAACGAGTCCAACGAGCGACGACGAGTCTATTTGCGGCCCAAAACTTGATTACGTCAAAAAACCAGACATCCTGCCAAGGCACTGAGCAAATCTTCCTGAAAAAGGACAACATTTTGTTTATTTTCCACTAGCTGTTCGGGTTTTTTTTTTAAATTCCCATAATTAAGACATGATAAATTTCAGAATTTAAATATTTTGTATTGTATGATGTATATATGTATTTTGTATATCAATGTTCACTTTAAGAACTTTATTTCCTTTTATTAACCAATCTACAAAATCGTAAAACCAAAAGTTCAATTTAACAATTTATTGCTCAAGTTTGTTACTTATTCAATTAAAACCTTATTTAATACTCCGATAAGTTTACTTAGCAATTTGTTTTTTTTTTATTCATAGAAAATAAAAAATAAATTTTTACGGAATTTAAACCTCAATTATGCTTTAAGTAAAACTAACCGCTGTGAAATATTTGATTATTGAATGCATAGGACACATTCTTAATTGATGGTTAAAATGGAGTAATAATTTGGAAGTGTGGAACGGATATTGCTCTTGGTTTTTTCACCGTGTTGTGGCACTTGGCACCGGCTGCACTTTCGATTCGATGGCCAAAACCACAAACAGAAAGGGGGCGAGATCGAGGGGAAAATGGGGCGGGGGCAGACAGGCAGCAGCTGCGACACGTTGCGCATTGTGATGGGGCCAAAAAAGGGGTGACTTGGCCAAGGATGAAGATGGTGATTGAGCTGAAATCAGAGGCGGAAGGTGGAAGGTGGAGGCGGAGGACACTGCGGACATTTCGAGAAATGCAGCCCCGAAGGCACGCGGCGAGAAATGGAAACCGGAAATGTTGTTACCTTCCCCCGGAAGAGAAGGGGGAGGGGAATGGGGGAGGGGCATTGGGCATCCCGGAAATGGGTGCAAATGCGACGAATCGTTATTTTCGAGAGAGTGTAGTGTGTGCTGTGTGTCTGATTTGCAACGCCGCAGGGAATCGAGTGAAACGGCGAGGAATGGGTCAAGAGATTGTACGCTGGTGGAGGTCAAAGTTGACTAAAAACGACGGCAGGAGGTGCGAACAGTCGGTGCCATGTGCTGCCCAGTGCACAATAATTTACATGCAATTAAATGCAAAATAAATGCAAAGAGATAAATGATTACCAATGGAATGGGATGGAAGCAGCCAGCGTTTGGGAATGGATATCCAAAGGGGAATAGAAAGTGAAATCGGTGAGAAACAATTATTGAGGTGGTTGAGGATTGGAATTATTATACACATATTGAAAATATCGAAATATATGTTGTAATGCATGTCATTGCATACTTTGGAAACGATCTTACATAAAATCTGAATACAAATGAAACAAATTAAAAAGTAGTTTTTACATTAATTAGAACGCTGTCCAAATAATCAGTTTAAAAATTTGTTTATTAGGATCTAAGCTAAAATAAAGCTAAACTTTAACTTATAAAATCAATTAAAAATGTTGAAAGGCAATTATTTAGTAATATTTGTATGTAATGTTATTTTTATACAGTTTTTTAACCAATTTAGTTAAATCTTTTTAATAGGTTTATAAAGCAGTTCGAGAACGTTTTCCCTTTAACAAAAAATTAATATCCGCCCTTTACCCTTTCCGCAGCCTTTAAGGGGCAATAAAATCGTTTAAATTTACGACATTTTCTGACCCAACCCCAAGGATACACACATATATTCCTCTGTAATTGAAAATGGAATGGCCACAAACACGGAAATTAAACCGTTAACTGTCTTTTGCGGTTTGCTAGCAGAACAAATCGAAAACCAAACCGCATTCATCAGTCTGTTGGCGAGTGGAAAAGTGCAAGTGAAATGCAATTGGGAAAAGGAGGACCCTTGTGCGGTGTATCTATCGTGTCCACGCCAAAAACACTCCCTTCTTGTATCCTTTATTCTACTACACTTAGAGAACAATCCTTAAGTTTGCTTAACGTCTTGTTTCAAGACCATTTGTGTTTTTACTTTGAAATCATAATAGTGAAATAGCATTAGTGTGTGGTTGAAAACAGTTAATATGTAGTTTAAAGTTTCTATGGTTTTTCCTGAAGCAAACTTTCGCAGCTGTAGATTTCGCACACTTTTCTTCCAGTTTTTGAGTCAATGAACTGGAGTGTGCATTTCTAGGCCTTCCTTGTTTCGCCAGACGATGGCTAAAAGCCTGCAAAAAGCCATGGCCAGCTTCGGAAATGTAAATGGGAATGCAAGTGCATCAGGAAATGGAAATGGCTGACGAAGAGCCATTGTGACAGGTGCACAACACAGTTGAGCGAGTACACACATCTACTTACGGGCACATCCACCTGTCTGGGTTTTTGGCCTTAAGCTAAGGCGTTTCTTTAAAATCAACTATATGAAATATTGCTAGAACCTCAGACATATGCATTATACATAAGATACTATTTAATATTATGCATAACCATAAATAACTTATCTGTCGTCAATTGCAAATGCCGTTACGCCCTTTTATTGTTCGCCACCCAAATGAAATTTGTCAATTCAAACCAATAAAATGCAGGCACTGAGACACACACATGCGAGTACAGTGCGGAGCAAAACTATAAGCTGGCAAGAAACTAAATTAGAACTTAGAGTTGATTCGCTTTTCTGGAAATATGTGAATTATTTAAGAATTGTAGAAAAATAAAATATAAAGTTTATAGTTTTTTGTAATAAAAAAATGTTAATAATTAACTTCCCGAATTAAACAGTTTCAGTTTACAACATTTAAAAAAAAAAAAAAAGGATATGGATTTTGTTGTGCACTTAATTGTGAATATAATAGTTATATTTGGGAATTTGTAAATATTTGTTTACAACTTGTATTTATAATGCGTTTACAAAGCTTTTTAAACTTCTGAAACGCAATGTATTCATATTGTATGGTACGTCCTCTATCTTTTAGCCAGCATCTTTGGCAACCGTTGTGCATTATATTTTCCTTGCATTGGCTTTCCTTTGCCTTTTCCTCTCGCCTTCTTATTAAGTTTTCCTTTTGTCCACTTTTGGTTGGCTTTCAGCCTGTTAAGGAACTTTTACGCTCGTTTTTGTCTGACCAACTCGATTTCAGCCCGTCTGTGTTTTCAATAAATTGCATTTCCTTGATGGTCAAGCCACGCCCCCTTTTTGTGATCCCCTTATTAAATCAGTATACACTGCATGATACTCGCCCTATACCTTCTTATTTTGGTAATGAAATCAAACGCAGATGTAGTAGCTGAAAAGTATGCTTTAAAAATCGTTGCAGCTAAAGCGAATAAACATCCTCGCCCCGTGAAAAAAAACCACCCGATTCATGGGTTTTCATCATCATCTTTCAACTGCTTATTGAAAAATTGTGCGCAACTCGCACAGAAATCATAAACAACGCCACAGGGTGCACAATTTCTCCCTTTTCCCTTTTGCAGTTGGCATTTATTGAAATCTGAAGAAGAAAAATTATATATCTATATAGTCAAAAGTATGAGTGCGGGTGTGTGTGTATATAATTGCATGCTTTTAGGGTTGCTGCGATTAAATTGAAAAGCAAATACAACAATGCCAGCGGAGAAGACACACGGGGAGAATCTGTGAATCGGAGAAAGCGAAAACCCGGAGACTAAGGCAAAACACTTAAGAACTTCTCCCCGAAATCGTTGTCGCTTTAATTCCCCTTGAATGGCCTCTGGTGGGCAGTGGGGAGGGGACGGGGCGAGCGGCTTGGAACTTTACAGAATTGATTTGAGAAAGATTATGAATGGAAATTATAATGAAATTGAGCATGAAAGAATTCACTCCACTGTATACTGTTATTTTTGAGCGTCCTTTAAAGCATTATTAAGCATATCTAAAGGTACAAAATAATTGGCGCCCTTAAGACCCTTTTACAATTTATTTAAAGCTTATATCAGTAGAATTTTTCAAAAAATATATAGAATGGTGTTAGGTTATATATAATAGTATATCCCTTATCCCATAGATTTTCAGAGAATTAAAACTAACCCATTTTTTTCAAAAATTTGTGTAAAATCGTATGACTTTTATCAGATAAAACTTGTTTATATTTAACTAAATATTAAAAAATCATTATTTAAAAAAGGGACTAATTAATATTGATTGAATAACTTAATTATTCTATTGTTTAAGCTTACCTGATAATTAATAATAATTAATTAAACTTTATTAAGGTAATTTATGATTATTTATGTTAACAAAATGTTAGTAACATTTCTTACCGAATTCTTGTAGAATTCTTATTTTTCTGAAGGACCTTTCTTGCGGCTCTGTGCGTGACTTTAAGTAAAGCGCTCATTATGAAAGTTTTCACAGGCGATTAACAAACCAGAGTTTTGGCCATGGTCTTGGCCACACTTGACCAGGTTTTGCCCGCTGAAGAGGCATTCCCCCCTCCCCCATTTTATATACCATCGCCGCGATTTGTCGCAGCGTCTGCAAAGTTTTTGCCGGGAACAAGAACTGGGAGGGGATGGCAAAAGAAAAATAAGAGCCAGAGGAAAGGCATTGTTGCAAGCCTCGAAGGAAAACAGAGGAGAGTAGGGACGATTTATCATCCATAAGTGGGAATTCATGGGCGTATTGTGAACGCAACATTTAACGCGCAGTCAGAGGAAAAAGACTCACTTAAGGACCTGAACCAGCTCCAAGCTATGCAAAGATAAAGCATAATATTTTTGATATATATCCCGGGATGGCGGTAAAATCTTAAGGTTGATGTATATGGCTTTTAGTTATGGATGGCCAAACGTTCCTCTTTGTTTTTTTAATTTTATTCGTGAGATGACCTATGGAAAGATAAAATAGTATATTTTATAAGTGTATCCCAGGGAGGATATTAAAAGGGTCATGCTTTTTAGTTATTAATGACCAAATGTTATACTTTGTTTTTAAACTTGATCCGTGGGAAGAGAAGAATACCTCTGATTTCTTATACTTGATTTCTTTATGCCGTTTGGGACAAACTTGTAAAAGATACTAAAATAAATGATATCCTAATGAACAGACAGACATCTTACTGAAATGAATAAAGAGCAAAGAGCTCTACTTTTTCTGTCTACATCGTAAGGATATTACAAATACTTACTCTTTGTTTTTTCTTCACTTTCAGACCTTCATTGTACGTGGTTCCAGCCAGCCCAACACGATGGCAGTTTCGGTGAGACTTCCCCAGGACACGGGTCCCTACATCGAGCACTATCTCATTCAGTCGCACGACAATGTCCTGAGTTTGGAGAGCTCGCGGTTTACGTTCGGCTCGATTCCCTCGCTGATTGCCCACTATGCCCAATGTTGCGATGAGTTGCCGGTGCAGCTGATGTTGCCACGTGTCCTGCGGGAGGCGAACAACCGGAAGAAGCTGAGCTCCTTGGCCCTGCTTGGCCAGGAGTTCTGGAGCTATGCCAGCAGTCCGGCCCTCTTGGGTCCTCCCACGCCGACGGTTGCTCCTTCGAAGGACCAACACCTGCTGGATGCCAAATCGCCACTATCGCTGACCGAAACCAGTGGCCTGGGCACGGCCACGTTTTTCAGCGATGCTCTGACCAAGCCACCGCCCACTGGGGCCCCGCCCCTTCCGGGAGGCGGCGGCAGTAGTCTATTCAGTCCCACCGGAAGTGGCCAATTGCTGGGCTTCTTCAGCCAGGCGGGTACTCCCTCGGACACCACAAACTCGAGCCTGAGCTCCTTCACCACCAGTGGCGGTCAGCACTTGCAGCTGCTGAGTCCCAATTCGGTAGATTCGGTTATTCTCACCATGTCGCCGGTGGACAATCCCGGTCATTACTTGCCGGGCTCTGGGTCCTTAGCTCCCCTGTGTCCCCTGGTGGGTGACCAACAGCTGAGCACCTTTAAGGTGGCCCAAACGGCACCGGAGGTGGATCAAGTGCGTCCACAGCGACCAAAGCCACCGAATACACTGAATCTCAAGCCACCGGCGCCACCATTGCGCTGGTCAAAGCCGCACTCCCCGGATCAGAATGGAGGTGGAAATGGAAATGCAAATGGAAACTTTACGGTTACCACCACGGTAACCTTTTCGATGGAGAACGGTGTGGGCGGCGTCGGCAGTGGAGCGGCGGGAAATGGTAATGGCAATGGGAAATTCGTGGAGGTCACCACACCGGCGGCCAACAATCCCTTCAATGCGCTGCTCAACGGCCAGGCCAACACGTTTCAGACATTCGCCAAGCGACTGTCGCCGGAGGGCGAGTGCAAGGACACGCTGTCCTCGCAGGGATCCTCCTCGAACGACAGTCGCTGGCCGCCGACTGGTCGCAAGTTGCTCACCTCCCCCTGACCCCAGTCACCCCCAGCGTGGGCGGAGGTAGCAGCAGCAGCGGGGGCAAATCCCGCAAGTCCAGGGCGGGCAAGGAGTCGCAGCACTACAAGGAGTCGGACATCCTCGAGAGCCCGCCGCTGCAGTACTGCGCCAGTGCGCTGAGCGACAAGATCAGCGACTACGAGGACGTCTGGTCGCACGATCCCAGCGACCGGGCCAGCCTCCTCACCAGCTTCCGCCCGGCACCGGATGCGGTGGGCGGCGTGATCAACCGACGGCCCGATCTGCTGGCCGAAACACGTAAGTTTCTGCAGACAGTCTAGATAGACAGTATAAATAGGTGGATTGCCACTCCAAGGGGTTTGAAATCACTTAAAAGGGGGCTTTCACTCAAGAAAATTAACTATTGTCCAAGGTACTTAACCCGAAAAGAAACATTTAATTCACATATGTTATTTGCTTTTTTTTGTGATAAACTAACTTTAGGAAATAATAGTAATATAATATAAATTATGATAAAAATTCTAGTAAAAAGTTTCCTTAAACATATTTTTTTATTTGTTGTTGAATTTTAGAACACCAACAAGTTTTGCATTGAACCTTACAATAAATATACCACACCATTGGTCAAGCTTTTGTCAACAATATTCTGTAGAAAGAAAGAACTCTTTGTAACTTTAAATTTTCGTGATCAATGGTGTATTTTGTATCCAAAAAATCAATGAATAACGTGTCATTGTGCTATTTCTTACTTTATATTTTTTTCGACACACTTTTAGCCACCTTTTAAGGTGTGTTCAAACCTCTAGAGTTGTATTAGGCATCCCTATACCTCTTCTATTCCAGTGATCAGTTTTCTAACATTCTTTTTTTCTAATCTCTCCCCCAGCGAGCACTCCCACACCGACGCAGTCGACGCACCTGGCGCCCTGCGAGGAGGAAACCACTGGCACGGCCAATGAAAGCTCGAGCCAGTCCCTGCTGCAGTTCTCCGGCGACGTTCCAGCCCGCTCCCGGGCGGGTCTGCTCCTGCCGAATCTCTCGGGACTGGCGCCACCAGCCGCCATGACCCAATCCCTGTCGGCGGCGGAGGACGATGGTGGCGATACCACGCCCACGGCCGAAGGACAAACGCCCGCAGCCAGTCGCAGCAAGCAGGGCAGCCCCTTCTACGCGGAACCGGCGGATGCACTGCGTCAGGCGGCCACCGCCATCCTGCGGCGCCAGCGTCGCGGCCAGGTGCTGCACGCCGGTCAAAGACACTCGGAGCCGCTCAAAGCGGGCTGCGTGGGATCCGGCAATGGGGCGCTGTTGCAGCCAAGCGAGCTGGAGAAACTGGCCGGCAGCCTGGACGAGCTAAAGCCCAAGCCGAAGGCTTCCCAGCTGCAGCAGCAGCAGTCACAGCCGCAACAGCCCACCAAGCTGGCTGGCAAACGCATCGATCCGTGGCCGCTGGACAGCAGCTGGGAGTTTATGGCCAAGCAGGATACGGGAAGCCATGCTGGCGGGGATTACGATGCGGCGGTGATCGACTGGCAGGAGAAGGAGAACTCGCTGGGCCGGGATAGTCGGGAGGGGCTGGGCAAGAAGCGCACGCTGACCATCCACCAGATCATTGCCAAGCGTTTGCCCGACCTCAATTTGCCGGAGCTCGTGCGCTGCTCAACGCCGCCGCAAGTGGCCGCCCTGCAGCCGCATGTCCTGGGACAGGATAAGGTCGGACTCGGGAGCGAGGGCAGCCAGAACGGCTGCAGGCTCTCCTCCTACGACAACGTCTTCTGCCAGAACTCTTTCGGGGGCATCGATTCGGCCCAGTCCGACGACGGCACCATTTTCTCGGAGCCCTGGGACTCCACATGGGACACCTTCATGCCCAACGATGGTAAGGAGCAGGGGGTTCCGAAATCTCTAACACAAAATGTAGCACAATAATATAACAAAATTTCCTTTCTTTAGATGCCACCATCAACTCGGACACCATCCATCTGTCCAAGTGCCGACCCGCTCTCTCCGAGGACGACACGATCATCGAGGAACTACAAAGCACCAAAGACGGCAGCAACAGCAGCTGCAACCAGGACACACTCAAGGCCAACAGGAATGGTGCTGGACACCACAAGCCCAACAATGCGGGCAATGGCAAGGCCAACAGTCGACCCAAAGTGGCTACCATTCTGCGGAACCCCAGCATGCGGGATCGTGAAGTTCTATGTAAGTAGTGCTTTTTGTGTTCTAAAAAGAGTAACTACATATTTATTTATATTACGAGAGTTCCATTTGACCACTATCAACGGTTATTGGTATATCCTTTCTTTTCTCTGGAAAAATAATCCTTACCAGCTCGATGTTTTATGCAATTATAATATGGAACGACTATATGCTTAGTATTATTTAATAAATGTGTCTAAAAAATTTCCAAAATTAGGTCTGTAAAAAAGTAAAATCCTATGTTATAGTTAAAGTTTTTAGAAATGTTTACAAAATGTCTTTCTTTGATATTCAGAAAGTCTATGCTAACTTACTAGCTATGGATAACCCATAGCAATCATTAAACAGATTGGATCAAATAATAAAGCTGCTAAGCTATATCTGCGATCGATACCATCAAGTAATCTGATTTCGTAGAAAATGATTTTGCTTGAATGAAGCATGGTAATAAAGAGATTGAAACCGGGTCGAAAGGGCTGCGATGTCCGCCAGCACCTGACAGCACTTTGCCTTCGGCGGTCGTCTCGTGTGCTTGGGAAGTGGAGTAATGCTGATGGGGATCACGCTCCACTGCAATCGGTTTTTATTGTTGCATCACAATCGCTCATCCGCCCCATGGTCGCCATGGCATACGAGTCGTTATCAGTTATCAGCGGCACACCGTCATCGATTGACGGATCGATTGAGTGCACGGAACTTCCAGTTTTCAAACCAAAGCAGGCATGCTATGAACTACATTTGTTTTGGTCAAGAAATCATAGTCAATGAATTAGATTGTTTTGAAACCTTACAGGCAAAAGGGGGTCACCAATATTAGTCATAGGCAGCCGCTTTTTATTGTAAACAATACACGCACGAATGGCAAAAATAAATACATAAAGCGATAAAGAACTAATTCTAAGGAAATGCTCCTTTTGTTTTCTTATTTTTTAAAAGCTGGAGAATTTAGTATTAGCAAAAAAATGTATTTGGAATATTCGCTTAAAGTATTATTTGAATTATACTAAATAATGCTTTTACATTTCAGAGATATTTCTCTTTTTAATTGCTTAAGCGTTTGAACTTTAAACTTTAATGACGAAGCATAATAGGTTGTAATTCGAGTTTGCTCGCTTTTAATAGTGTAAAATGTTATTATAAAATAACTTTGGTCTGTCGTCTGCGGTGGTTAAAACTGGATTGCAGCGACTTCGTCAGAAAAGTCGCAAAGCCTATCTGAAAAATAAAACAAGACTGCGCTTTTTGCCGCTGCTCTGCTGCCGTCGACTGAAGACTACAAAGCCTTGCCGAAACTTATCTGCTGCACAACGCCTTCCAGTCGAACCCAATTCCGATCTCAGCTAATCCCGCCCAGCAACCCACTCCATTATCCGCTGCCCACTGATTTCTACGTCGCAGTTGGCAGCTAAATGCTTACAATTTAGATATGTTTGCAAGGCAACAGAGAGCGAGAATGATATACTGAAAAAATAAGAACTAATTCTCAATTTACGAAGGTTTTCTGAGGAGGAGGCCTTAGAAAAATTATAGTAATTGTATTACACATTAATATATCGCGTACAATTGAATAGTTTAGGGGGACTCGGCTTACCTGGAATCAATAAGCACAATTCTTTAATTTAGACTTTGTATTTATTATAATTTGTATTTAATAAATATATATTATTCAAAGAAAGGTAGACTTATTTTTTAATTTAGAAAACCATTCTCGTTTCTAATCGAAGTTTTATGCCTTACAAATAATATAATAAATATATTACAGAATTTATGAAGACATTCCCTATTTATAAACATTTTATGGGAATTTGTTACCGCTTAAATGAATAACCACATTTCTTTGATTACGATTTTGTATTCATTGTAATTTGAATATGTTTTCAAGTACATACTTCTTAATTAAGGAAAGATGTCTCATATCTGGTGGTTAAATCAAAACAGTGGTGAAATACAAAATTCAAGAATTTTTCACAGAGTTGTTTTTAAGATACATTTTAATTAGTAATAACATACGCAAAGGATCCTAATTATAGATAAACATTTATTGGTCATGTCATATCCATTTTAACCATAAAGAGGATTACTAATATAAATGCTCCTAGTGGTAAAGGAAGTTTGTAATGTTATTATATCCTTGCTTTGAAAGCTCGAAAAATAAATTTAGAAACAACGAACATAGGAATGGAATTGAAAATATTTTCTCGCTATGCTTTACAAACTTTTGACCAGAACTATAACACCCTCTATCAGTGAGGGTATAAAACTGATCATACATTTGATTTAGGATGGGGGGGTGTACGTTACGGAGACAGACTTTGGAATGTAAACCGACGTAGCGACGCCGGCAGCGTTTTTATCAGCCAGCGCAAATTTCACCGCGCGGAGTTAGAGACTCTGAATGGGATGCGTAATTAGTAGATGAGTAAACACGAGTGTGTGCTTGCAGATTGGAATGCAGCTAAAGAGTGGGAGTCTCGACCTAGACAGTCTATTTTTGGGTCAGTGTAAGCAAAGTCAAACACCGACCAGCCAGACAACAAAGGCCATCTGATGAAAGCCAAACAAACGCCCTGCCCTGCTGCTATTTTAAAAACGCACTCGATTCGTTTTTAAAACGCACTCCCCTGATCATCATTAGATGATCGCCTCTGGTCCAGCCCAATTCACACGTGCTCGTTTTTCAGTCGGCTTGCCAACTGAATTGTTTGCCTGCGGGCATTGTAAATGTTAATGGGGGGTGTCTTCTGCTAATCTTCGCCACTGGTGGATTGATAAGCCAAATCTGGGGAAAATATCTGTAGGCCAACAAAGGGAATCGAGAGAAAAAAGCAGGTACATGCGGGTTCAGTGCTCCCTGTCCCAAGGTTGACTTTTCAAACTAAACTTTGAACGAGGAAGATCCCAGATCGCAGAACCCTCAACCCTAACCTGGAAACCTCCATTTACCGCGCGGAGGTTTTTCCGAATTGCGCATCAGAGCAACCAAGTCGCAGGCTAATGCTGATGCAATCCGGGCGTGCAATTGCACGAGAACCCGGACGGAGTGGCGGCTCCAGTTTCGAGCTAGCCAGCGTGTCTATTGATAAGACCGCCCAGAGATAGATGATAGATGATAGAGGATTGGAAAAGAAAAGCGATTCAAGCCAGCTTCCCCCAAGGACATGTTAAGGTTCCACTTTGAAATCAAACCGATAAAGTCAAATAATTTTGATAAAGATTTTGTACTCCCAGCCATTCATAACTATAAACTTAGAAACATTATACAGAGAAAATATCTTGACATACTTTCAAAAGGATTTCAAACTGCAATCTATTAAAACCACAGAGTTCAGAGCCCCGATAATCTGTATGAGTAATAGTCTGAGGTTTTAAAAAATGATTTTCTGGGGACAGACGAACATCTGGGATTTTGTTTTGTGTTCGCGATTGCAATGGGGTTTTCGACATGTTCAGTGATCGTTCAGAGGGCTGCACAAAGACCCCCTATGAATCAGCTCGAAGTGGTGATAAGTTTCGCGCGATTCAACAGGTAGTGGATTGTGATGTTACCTGCCACCATAGGCATGATTGGGAATGATTGGATTGGAATACCTAGCAATAGGCCAAACCCATCGAAGTCTGCGGTTGAGTCATTGGCTTGCGCAACTGTACCTGCGCGAATGGCCGGAAATTCCCGGAAAACTCGCGAAAAGGACATGCTACCTGAATGCGATTTCAAGACCTAAGATGGCCTGTTTAGCGGTTTAGGGAGGAGGAAAAGGTCACTCGAATGAGGCCGCCACTTGGCGAGTTGACACATTTAGCGGCGCCGTTGCTATCTTTGTTTTGCGGACTGCGACGTCGACTGCGATGTGATGCCGCCGCCCGTCGCCGCCGTCTTATAAACTAATGCGTATGAAGTTCAGAATTAGTTTTGCATTGGCCGCGTTTAGAGCAGCAGCCTGCGAGAGCAGAAAAGAACGAAACGAAAGCGAATCGAATCGAACAAAAGAGTGAACCGCCATCGCTTATCAATCAGCCGCAGCGTGTGCCGATGAGAAACCTGCGTTTCCGCCAATTCGTTTTAGCTGGCAAGAATCGCTACCGGATATACCATGAGTTGGTTCAGAAGATCGTCGCGTGCACAGTCCGCGAGCCACCTGCATTCCCCCGCCCAGAATCCGCAGCCGCAGGATATGTCCAAGTCGCTCAGCTGGCTGGACGAGCGGTGCATTGAGCGGCAGGAGCCGGAGGAGTTCTTCCACGATCCCGACCATGTGCGCCACTACAAGGAGGAGGCGCAGTTCCTGAGCATTATGTCCGAGTGGGAGATCATCGAGCATCCGCCGCAGGCCAATTACTTTTCGGCCGACTTTGAGGAGGAGCTGCTGCAGCACAGAACACAGCTGCCGGTCGTCGGTTCGCTGGAGGATATATCACCCAAGGAGCCCAAGGATGGCCAGGAGAGAGAAGCCAAGACCAAATCGAAGCCGAAGCCGAAACGCAAACGCAAGTTCCTGGAGCTGCTGTTCGTGGACAATATACAGAATGGGATTGCCCTGCCTGCTGGGGATGAGAACCAGCAGGTGGCTCCTTCCTCGCCGACAGCGGTGCTCTGCAAAAAGTCCAGGAAGTCGAGCAGCTCCACCAGCATCGCCTCGCCACCCATCACCTGTCCGCAGCAGGTGCTCAAAGACTGCCGCATCAATCGCAAGCAACTGAAGACTGAGGCTCTGGCCGGCTCCATCATGGGCGCCATCGGCAAGTGTCCCGCCGGAGAGGAGTCCATGCCCATGGGTGCGACTGGCAACGAGCGGGATCAGTGCCATCCTGGTGAGCTGAACACCTGTGACCACTACGACATCAAACAGTTCTTTCACCTGGACGAACAGGGCAACATCCTGCTGAGCATTGCGCACATTGTCGAGTGCCAGGCGCTGGGCCTGTGTCTCCAGGCCCAGAGTCGTCGTCTCTATCGACGCTATCGACGTGGCTGTGAGTGTGCCGACGAGGACTTTTGCCGGAGTCGCGGCTGCTGTTTCGTCCTGCGCCGTCTGCTGCGACTGCTGTGTGAATTAATAGTTGGTAAGGAGAGGGTCCTTAAAAGAGGGGATAGTGCTGAGAGTGTAGGACTTGATCTTGATTTGACTGTGGATTCGTATACCTTTTTGAACCGCCAAGTTATAGACTTGGCATGGAATATTTGTTTTCGAGTCAATACGTTCTTTTTAATCCATTTTGGACATATTCTAACCCATTTAATATCTCCAAGCTAACGCCTCCCCTTTCTCTGTTTACTTTCAGGTCACCCCCGCAACAAGATGAGCATCCAGAGCAGCGGCCCCGGCGACTCCCTGCGGGCCTACACCCTCCAGCTGGCCCAGGATCCCAGCTCCACGTTCGCCCGCAACATCGAGAACTTCATCTGCTGCACGAAGGAGTCGCGGGAGGCGGCGCCCCAGGTGGTGATGCGCAACATGCGCCAGTTCATGAGCGGCATGAAGAACTATCTGGTGAAGCACGGCGAGGGCAAGTTCCATGCCGAACTGGAGACGGCGAGGGCGCGTCTCAAGTCCGACGAGTTCCTCAATCTGGACGCCATGCTGGAGACGGTGATGCATCAGCTGGTGGTGCTGCCGCTGCGGGAGCACCTATACGGCATATTCGTGGATCACTATCAGCGCAGCGAGGACATTCAGCTGCTGGCGCAGAATGTGCGCTATGCCTGCGAACGGGAGGCGGCCGACTTTGGCATCCGGCCCACGGTGACGCCGCCATCGCAGGCCGCCCTGCGACTCATCGCCAACCTGCTGTGGCGCCTCCAGGAGGCCGAGCTGCCCCTGGACAAGCTGGAGCTCTTCCTGTGCGTCATCTCGACGGTGTTCGATGCCACCGGCTGTCCGCGTGGCCAGCAGCTGGGCGCCGACGACTTTCTGCCCGTGCTCGTCTACGTGGTGGCCAAGTGCGGATTCGTGGGCGCCGAGATCGAGGCGGAGTTCATGTGGGGCCTCCTGCAGCCGACCCTGCTGAACGGAGAGCCGGGCTACTACCTAACCGCCCTCTGCAGCGCCGTCCAGGTGCTCAAGACCTTCATGGCATCCGAGGGTGAGAGCGGCACCGGATCCCTGGACGTAAGTATCAGTCACAAATGAGCTGGGTTTCCGTTTCACTGCCCCACACGGGCATACACTTAAATTGCATAGATTATTAAAAGTATTTAAGAAACTTCTAGTAGAACAAACATTTGACAACGACTTGACGCTTGAAATTAGACTTACAACAAGAAAAGACTTAAATCCTAAAGTTTTTAATTTACTTAAGCATTTTTTTTATTTGGTTTTGTACCATTAAGATCAAAAGTTATCAGATTAAAAAAATACTATTTATGTTAGCACTTAAAACAATAAAATGAAATTTTATATTTTGAACTGAACAAAAAAATCGACAAGAAATTAAAGATTATTTAATTAAAATATTTCTGGTCTTTAAATTAGGAGGTTCTAAGAAAATCTTAATGCATCTTTTAAAATATATTTGGAAAGGCCCATATATACATTTCATATAAGAAGATAATGAAGAAGATATTTAGTAAGTTTCAGCAGTTGTACAGTGAAAAGAGCTACAGAAAATTAAAGATATTTTGAGTCAATCCCTATAAATAGGGAAAAAGGTTCATGATATTCAATAGGTTTGAAAAACCCAGATCAAGCTTTAGTAAATTAAAATAACTAAAGATATTTAATAGATATTTTGGGTCAATGCTATTAGGTATAGTTTCGGGAGTGGAACCGTGAAATCCAGCTTAAGCTCTAAGACCCCCAAAGTGCCACAGTGACTAACCATTCTTGTGCTTCCAGTGGCGCTCCAGCTGCCTGCCGGCCTGCTCCAGCGTGCTGCGCGTGATCATCCCCGACGAGTGCAACGGATCCCTGCAGACGAGGACGCTGCCGGTGCGACCACACACCACCACCCGCGAGGTGTGCCGCATCATCGCGCACAAGGCGCGCATCACGAACCCGCAGGACTACGCCCTCTTCAAGCTGGTCGACGGCGAGGAGACGCTGCTGACGGACGCCGAGTGTCCGCAGGATGCCCGACTGGCGGCCAAGGGGAAGCACTGTATGCTGGCCTACAAGCGGATCGATGCCAAGATCGCCTGGCCGACTGCCCAGCTGGCAGGACACTGATGCAGCTGCCCAAAATGGCCAAAATGCCCGGCATTTGACGACATACCAACCCGCCCTGCCCCTCTTGCTCACTAACCAAGCATATTTGATTAATAATTTATTATTATTACATTAAAATATACTTAGTAGCCTGTAAGTAAAGCTAATTAATGCTAATTAGAAAACATATAATGTGTACTAAACATCAGTATTGAGTTAAGTGTGTTTTTTTTTTTCCTTGGCCCTCGGGTCGAGCCCCTTTTTTTTTGCTAATAAATATACTATGCGAATAATACATATACACACATATACGATATATAAGCCACTAAGCGAGTAGAGATGCAAAATCTGCACAAACGGAGGAAGCGAGGAGTCATCTAAACGAATCTACACTCTAAACATATACGCAAACACGGGCATACCATGTGGTGATGGTATGGATCGTGTGTGCCACCCTGGAGACCAAAAGCACAGTTCAACAATCACAGCAACAATCAATCACTCATTCAATCAATCAATCTAGCGATCTTGCGGTCAGTGCATACCATCAAACTACACAAAAGGCATTTAGGTGTGAATGGGTTTCGCGTTTTTTTTAAGAAGCTATACCATATTATATTAAAATATAAACCATTACATTTTAATATTTATGTTCAACTAAACACAGCTATCAACCCTCGAGCTATACATAAATACATATTTTTTTGTATACTTTGTAAAATATGTGACACGTAATCCAAATAGCAAGCAAATAAATAACCAAAATAAAACCAAGGCTTTTTTAATACGTTCTTAGGGTTGAATATGTATATGTAAAGTTGGTAAGTACAGAAAAATAAAAAAAATCTTTTATACCGAAAGATACAAAAAAAACAACTTGATAAGATAGTTTTCATCATTTTTGACACGGAGGAATTAAAATAAGGAATGAAATAATAAGAAATCAAAATATTCAACACTCCAAAAAAAGACTTACAAAATTTTGATCTTTAATTTGGCATTAGTATCATTACCTTAAAAATAAGCATAACATATATATTTTAGGAAAATATAATGCGTTCTTAATGCTATGTAATTTTTTTTTGTTTTGGATTCATATTTGTTTTTTTGTTTTGAATATCAAATCTCCTAGCGTGGATACTTAATTGGATAATTTAATTGATTTTAATTAATTTTAATTAATTTAACATTATAAATTGGTCCGAGGTATTCCCATTAATACCCTAAAATAGCCTAGTTAGTCTTACAGAGTGTTTTAGTGCAATATACTTATAGGCTGACAATTTATAATCGAGTTTAATTAAAAGCCGCAGATGAAACTGGTGCCCAGAATAAAAATAAAGTCATGCTTCTGATCCCAGAATGATTCTCAGAATGGTGCATTTTTTTTTCTTTTTGCGGATTAGAAAGGTGGGGGCTATCGCCCGGGTTCACGACAAATCGACTCCCCAAAGTAACAATCGAGTGCCATCTGGGGACTTAATTGGCCCCACCACAGAGTACTCGAATCGAATCGAATCGAAACAAACGTCGCGACAGATAGCGATAATGGACGGTGATAGATGTGTAAAGCCGATTGTCGTTTGGCTCTCAAAATAAAATTATTGCCTGTATGCGGATTTATTGTCGCCAAGAATCGTTCCTCCATTGGTCTCTCCGAGCGAAAATAGCCGAATCAAATGTCGCGAGTTAATCTTGTGTATAGTAGAACTATTAACGCTGCTGCTCGCTTTGTTTTGATGGAAATTCAAATTCGGTGCGATAAGGACCACACATTCGCACGGATGACGACAGACGGACAAATAGTCAAACGGACAATCTAACACACGGACAATTAGACGGACGGACACGGACTGAACTTTAAATTTCGCAACGTGTGCAAAAAACGCACCGAAAACACCAACAAGTCTGCACAGGAAAAAACAAGCAATATAATATTTCCCTAAATCTGTTCTAAATATTCACAAATTTGATATTTTCTTTGCAAGTACTTAAAACACTAAACACATTAAACACTCTTAAGCATTCATAATATGAAACTCATTTTTATCTTACAAAAGTCAATCTGATTCTTTAAGAATGTAAGAAATCAGGAAAAGCTTAAAATATATATAATAAAGTTCTTATAGTATATAAAGATCGGCCTAGATAGGTAATTCGTGCATTATAGCTTTAATTTCAACACTAATTGAAATGAACTTTGAGCATGTTTAATTGCAAAGTTGCAATGTGCAAATATTTTATTGCAATCTTCGCCATCTTCTCACTACACAGATTGAGTTATTTATTTTCGGCGAACTGTGTTAAAACTTTTCCTTTGTTTTGCTATCGTGCAACAGTTGTAAATTGATACAGATTGGAGTTTGAGCAAGCCATAAATTTTTGGTTTAATTATAAATAGATAGCTGGCCTGCGATCGCCATCGCTGCTGGCCAGTCGCGATCGCAGCGGCTCTCGATTTTTGATACTTTGAGTGTGCTGTTATCAGTTATCAGCGCGACACAGCGACAGCAGCAGGAACGGCAACAAAAAGGTCCAATGACGCGATAATAAACAATTATTGCCACGCCACATGGTCCCCAAAAGCCCCATCGTCCGGGGCGAAGAAGAAGATCAAGGAGCCAAACATCGATGCACCGAAAGAAATGTGGATGGGTTTTCTTCTTTTTAAGGGGTCTTCGAAGCGCAAAGGTTTCCACTTTCCACCTCTCACTTGCTTAAACTTACATTTTGGTTATTGAACAACGATTAAATACGTTTATAAAGTATTGCAGCACATATAATTTAGCTTTTGCTTAGTTAAAATCAAATTTATTATCTAAAATGTTAATGTAAAGTCCTGAAAAACGTAAAGTAATTCTGGAGCTTATATTTGGTTTTTATAGATTCAATTCTTAAGCTTTAAGGCATAAATACAAACTGCAAATGATAATGGAATCGTTTTTAAGTTTATATATGATGCATATTGTATATTTATTTAGAAAACTATGTAACAATATTCCAGATTACATGATAAAATATTTTACGCGATTTCTTAAACTCGATCTTTGATATACAATCTAAAATGACACAGAGTAAAAAAATGAGTTTGTTAATGATGTATATTTAAATGAATATTGTTAATATACGCAGGTACGATAATATTTTTTGCTGTGGAGCAACAATTAACCACAGGGGGCGCAGAAGGAGCGGTGAGATGTTTTGATTAGACACTCCTAAGTACAGAAAGTCGGGCGGGCAATAAAAAACAAAAGATTGACGAGAGTAAATATATTGATTATTGCACGGATGAAGTGGGCTGTTCGATAACTTTTGCACAGGTCCGAAACCAACGAGCCTATAAACAATTGGCGATTGCTGGACTGGCTGTGGATGGTGGTGGAAAAGTGGGTTAAGGGGCGTCGATCGACGACAGTGTGTCATAAAATATATTCAAGTTCCGGCGCTCGTGCGATCGATCAACCGATTCGATCGCTCAACGGTGCAAACCTTGTGGCAGTTGAAAAGTTTAGGAACCACTATTTTGCGCGGCTATGATAATTTTGGCAAACAATCTAAGATAAAATGTTTCCAATATTCTATCCTAATGTTTACGAAAACTATTATAAGTCTATTTTTGGTCTATTTACTTTGTATGAAACGTGTTTTCTCTTTGATTTTTTAAAGGACCAATCAGTTTGTTTATTTATTCAAGTTATTTGTTCTTATATAACTCAAGAACACATGGATATGATATTATTGTTATTGATACCGGCACAACCAACCTAATATTTGTGTGAATAAACTTTAAGTTCAACTAATTAGAATTTTTTAGTTACTAAAGTAGATTGTAATTTTGGAAAGCAGGTCCGCGTACTAAGTTAAATATCATAAAAATATAATGAAGTTTTAATCTTTTACCAAAGATGAATCACAAACTTTTTCTAAATGTTATATAACCAACAGATTAACAACCAAAATGAGTTCCCCGGAATTTTTTGAATACCCAGATAGGAAAACCTCTGAGTAAAGGACCCGACAAGTGGGGCTCAATATTTATATTGTTATATTATAATGGTACAACGTTGTCCAAAGTGGAAGCCATAAACAATTTCAATAAAATAATTAATGTCAAATAAATGATAATGACAAAAGTATATGATTTTCTGAAGTAATACGAAATCGGAATGGTTTGGCTTTTCCCTCTGTCGATAAGCGCTTGGACCACCCACGCAAAACCGAGTACCTTTGGCCGAGTACCACAGATGATATTACCCCTGGTACTAACACCACCGACAAAATCACAAAAAAAACCAGGCTCGTGCGGGCAATCGCATTACGCATACGCCATGTCCGCAAAGCAGGTGCAGGTGCACACTGGGATAGCTATAGCCTTTCTTTGGCAGAATTTGATATAAAAATATATTTAGTTTTAATCTTTTAATTAGTTATTTTGTATATCAAATCGATAAGTTAAAACTTATTCAATTAAGCAAAATGCGGAAAGCTTTTAGGAGTTTTTTGCAATCAACAACGTTGTACATTCAGACATTCTTTAATTAACTTTGAATTATACTTTTACAGTTATCCCTGCTAAGTGCTATTACTTTGGCGAAGTTAAAACAAAGAGCCCTTATACATTTTTGTATGGCTGAAATCCGGAAAAATCAACTCGATTTCGGTTATTTTTATCAAAACCCTGGAAAATAATTGTCAAAAGCTGGAATGTCATACATCGCTAAAAATAATTCAGAAATCAGTTAAAAAAAATTATTTTTTCAAATCAATTTCGAATTTGTAGTTTAGGTCCCCAGCTGTAAAAAAAATCATTATTTTGGCTGTCCGTGTAATTTTGTCGAAGTTTGGTTGGTTTTAAAGAATTATGTGCGTATCGCTTTTTTTTATTTACTATGTTGGCTGTATATCATTTGGATCCATCCCTTGAGTTCACTATACACTAAGATACAACAAAAAATTAAATACCTAAATTTTAAAAACAACTACTTACAATATGACCTTAGCTTTTATATTTTAAGAGAAATTAACTAAAATTTGAGTGTATGCAATTTATTATGTGTAATTAAATGTAAAATAATATAAATAATATGAAATATTATATATTTTGGGTGTTCTCTGAGTGTAATACAGTTAAATGCCAAATAATATTAATAATATAAAATATTACTCATCCGCCATGATGGGTATATGGGCGGAAATGTGGGTCAAACGGCAAGCGATATTATATATTTGTATATTTAAATTATATTTTGGCCCACTGTGCGACGAGAGCGAGAGAAACCGCCCAGTTGGCGCAATCTGAGGCCCAGCCGAAGATCCAATCGTATGCCGCTGAAATAGTCGAATAGTCGCATAGTCGTATAGTCGTATAGTCGTATAGTCGGCTTGGCGATCTGAGAAGCAGCCGTCGCAATTCGCTTGGCATTCGCGCTGGGCCAGCTGAACAGTGCGAGCGTCAAGTCGCGACGGTTCCAATTTTATTCCGCTGACATCCACATCCACATCCACATCTACATCTGCTTTTGTTTTTGTTTGCGTTCGCGTTGCGTTGAGTTGAGTTATTTTTTTGTGTGTGAAAGAGCGCTCGATCGATCCGATCGATCGGCAGTGGTAAACAAAGCGATCGCGCCATCTTAGACCAGCAGCCATGGAGGTGTACACGTCGGACAGCTCGGACACGGATTCGCGGGAGCAGAAGACCCTGGACTTTGGGCGCATGAGCCTGGACCTGGTCACCTTGGAGGACCATTTGGCCTCGCCGCAGAAGGCGCTGCTCAAGTCCAGCGGCGACATTGAGACGATGCTGCTCAACCACAACCGGCTGGTGGGTCTGCCCCGCCTCCTGCTGCAGTTCGCCAATTTGAAGATCCTGGACCTCAGCTCCAATGCCATCACCACCTTGCCGGATGCCGTCTGCCAGCTGCCGCTGGTCACCCTGATTGCCAAGAACAACCTGCTGACCAACGCCTCGCTGCCCAAGTCGCTGCTCTCCAAGCAGGCCAATGCCACCAATGGTGGCTCCACGCTCAAGGAGCTCAACCTGAGCGGCAACCAGCTGACCCACTTCCCCGAACAGGTCACCGATCTGCGCCACCTCAAGTACCTCTATCTGGGGGGCAACAAGATCTCCAGCATCTCGAAGGACATCTGGAAGATGCAGAGGTATGTAGAGTGGGGTCTCTGCGGTCGATGGGTTCTCTGGCCTCTCGCCCGTTTGCTCAAGTGTTTTGTTTTGTCAAGAACCAAGCATTTCATTGTTCAAACCTAACGATTTTAATCGGGTATGTTGGCTTTGATTACCCGCTTGCCAATTAATAATTACCAATTTAGACCAACTTCTACACTCAGAAAACCAAATAGTCCTGAAAACTCCTAGCTTTGTGAAAATTATATATTAGAAAAAATTACTTAAAAAATGAGCCCGGGTCATTTTTGATGATATTTTAAAGTATTTTAAGTCAATTTGTTTTTTGGTGTAGGGTTTACAATTTATTAGCAAAAAACAAAATTTTGTTGATTTTATTTCATTACACAAAATTGTAATACAAAACTTATTTTTTTCCCCGATAACAAAAAATTAAACTGTAGACTAACAGACTAGTTAAAGGTAATGTCTGATTTCGACTTTTTATAAAAAAAAAACAAAGTTTTTATTAAAATAAATTATCCCAAAAGAAAAAGTGTCATTAACTTAGGGTCCGTCAAGGTCAAAAATAAAACTTAGACTGAACAACAATGGTCGAAACACAATAAAGGGCGATAACTCAAAACAAAATTAATTGTATAGATAACGAAAAATGAGCAAATTACTAGATTTATGAAAGGTTTTCATTTATAATTCTGTCGGCAGCTTTATCTGATTGATGGTTGGATTCACCCCTACATTGAAATCCTTCAGCAGGATTCCTGATACTTATATAGTCATAATCAGTATCAACAGCCGATCAGTCGATTAACAGTGATCTATAATATACTAGGGAACAACGATCTTTTGAACGGTTAACAAAATTGCAAAACACGCATTTTGATATTGCATAATTTAGTTAATAATATAATGCATCAGTATAAATATAAATAATCTCAATATATTCTTTCTTTAAACAGTTAAACAAATTCAAAAATATAATGCATAATTTGGCCAAAAGAATAATACATCAGAAGTAATATATTTAGATTTTGGGACGAAAAGCCTTTACTTTTATCGTTAGTATCGTTAGTACCATATACCACTCATAACAATGTTTTTACAATACATTCTACCAAATTGAAATACATGAATTTTTATATTACACAATTTAGCTAACACAACAACATATAAAGTTTAAGGGGAGAAAAAGGCTTTACTTCTTGAATAATATAACTATGTTTTTTTTGAATATTCGCCATTTCTCTTGAACCCTTATATCTAAAATATCCACCTTGATATTGCATAATTTAGATAGCGATTGTGCTATGATTAGTAGATATATATATTTAATTTGGGGGCAGTGAAAGTCTGTCTATCTCCTATTACTAAATTCAGAAGTTCCATACTATGGGCTTAGGGTCTTACCTAATTTGACCTAAAAGCAGCAAGGATGCGGAATTTCGCACTTTCTGCGAGTGTACTCCCCCCGTTCCCCTTGTCGCTTGACATTGGCCACTCGATGGGAAGGGGCGACGACTGGCGATCGCTGTTGCCATGTATAAAAGTCCAAGCACAGACGAGATCGTAATATATAGCCGGGGAGCTGATAACGCCGGTCTGCCACTTGTCCGGTGGTTGGGCGATCGGAGGGATGGGTTCGGTGGATCGGTGGATCGGCGGATCGGTCGGGTGGTGCTGGCGTCGTAAAAGCCAAATCTATCGAAAACACGTACTCGAATCGACCCAACCGATTTGGTCGGCTCATAAAGATACGACCGTGTATTAATACAATAATAAACAATAAGCAAAAATGGCACAAATAGCAACAAAATCGCACAGAAAAATTCCAAATATCAGTTGAAAACAAATTAAACAATAAAGAACTCTATAGTCGAGTGCCTTGACAATAAGATACCCTACAGAAATTCTCATTACTTAATTTTATAACATTTTTGGTTGCAAATTTAAATGCATTCTTTTGTTACATATTATACACCGTGATATTCCTAAGATTTTGAGATATTTTACATTACATTTTTCAATAAGTCCAGTATACCCTAAACCTCTAAGCACGCCAAAAAAATTTAAATAGGCATTAGTTATCAGAGGGGCTGGACTTTGCAACGTCTTTGCGGAATTGATTGTTTCGCACTTAAGACCCCGGGAATGCGAAGAGGACCCTAGGGCCAGAAGGCCATAAGCCATGACATAAGTAGTGATTCACTAGTAAAGTATATATATTTATAGTCAGGGCGAAATATACTACTAACAACAGAGGAAGCTAACTTCGGCAAGCCGAAGTTTATATACCCTTGCAGTTATTACAAATCGACTACATTTCGATTTCTGTGCCTATATTACTAAAAACAATGAAGCTGTGTCGACTTTGCGCTGCATTTTGCCATCGTTTCTATGGCAGCTGTATGATATTGTTGTCCGATTGTAATTTAATTAAAACCGTAATTCCATAAAATTTAAATATTACTAGATCGACTCTCCTGGTGATGCTGATCAAAAATATATATACTTTATTGGGTCGGAAATGTCTCCTTCACTGCGTTGCACACTTTTGACTGAAATTATAATACCCTCTGCAAGGGTATAAAAATGAATAACGCAAAAGTTGAACTCTTTTCCAAAAAAATACAATTCAACTTCTATACATCCAATTTAAAATTAATAAAAATTCTTCTTTTTAAATCCTATTCACTTTTAAAATGGATATTGTAGGATATTAATTATTCAATTCAATTAAAACTGCTATTAGTTGTTATAAAAAATGAAGACATGAACAGGGATCACATCGAGAAAATGGTTTATAAATTTCAAAATGGGTTTAAATGTAATATAATATATTGAATATTATTTGTATAAAAGTAGATACATTTACCTCGACTAGGAATTGTTTTCTGGGAATATTTTGTACTTAGCCTAACCTTAAAATGAAATCTGGTTTTATTTTTATATTTAGATTTAATAAAACTGTATAATATTTTTGGCTACGCCCAAGGTTGTTTACGTCAAATGAATCTGTAATCTGTAATCCTTCTTGCAGTCTGCACGTTCTATCCCTGGGTGGTAATCTGATCAGCGAAGTGCCCGAGGCGGTGGGCTCCCTGAACCAACTGCAGGCCCTAGTCCTCTGCGACAACCTGATCGAGATCCTGCCAACGAGCATCGCCCGACTGAAGAACCTCAAGTCGCTCTTGCTCCACAAGAACCGACTGCGACATCTTCCCAAGGACATCGTCGCACTGAAGAACCTGACGGAGGTAAGACCCATATTCCTCAAATACAAAATCCAAGTCAATCTATATCAAATTGGAAAGAAGAAACAAATTTATAAATTATACCATAAACTGCAAATATAGAATTATATAGTCAAGTACAACACACATACCTAATGGTATTCCACTTTAAATGATACGTTATCCGAAACTTGTAACAGGATCGACTATTCATTTAAGTAGGAAAAATCGCTTCTTGTCTGCTTAAATATTAAATAAATAGTGTAGAAAATATAAATTTGTTATTTTGTATATATCGCATTTAAGTGAAGTCAGCCAATCATATACATTCATTCTTTCCTTTTTTTTGTTGAGCTGACCCACTTTATGATTGTACCATTTCGTGTAGTTCCTTGCCTTACTAATCCTGTGCTCTGATCTTGCTCGTCCACAGCTGAGTCTGCGCGACAATCCGCTGGTGGTGCGCTTCGTCCAGGACATGGCCCTGAAGCCGCCCACCCTGCTGGAGCTGGCCGGGCGGATGGTGAAGGCCAGTGGGCAGCGACCAGGACCCTACGACATCCCGAGGACACTGGCCGAGTATCTGAACAGTGCCAACTGCTGCGTGAACCCCAACTGCAGGGGCGTCTTCTTCGACAACCGGGTGGAGCACATCAAGTTCGTGGACTTCTGCGGGAAGTACCGGGTGCCACTGCTGCAGTACCTCTGCTCCTCCAAGTGCATCGAGCCGGAGCAGCCGGCGCGCGGCTCATCCGTTCCGGCGGCTAGTGCCAGCAGCGGCTTCATGATGCGCAAGGTGCTGCTGGGCTAGCCGCAATCCGGCTCGGCCCGGCCCGGCCCGGTCCGGTCCGGCCCACTCCGGCTCCTGGCCGTATCATCCGGGAGCGCGATCGGAGCGCCGACCGATCCGGTATCGGATTTGGAGAGGACAGGGACACGAAATCGATATCGGATTCGGAAACGGAATCGGAAACGGAAACGGGATTTGGGAGCGGAACGGAACGGAACGGAAACGGTAGTCGAAAACGGTAGCGGAAATGGCGGAAGCGGAAGTGAGAGTGGAAATGGCGGATCCACGCGTTCCGAGGAGCCGAGGAGTCCGGCAGCCACGGGGCCGCTCGACGGGAATACCCCCATTGGCTTCACACACGTTATCAAATCCAATTTGAACTAGTTTGCTAAGTGATTACGACCTGTTTGTTTGCTCGCCTTTCTGTTTGTTTGTTTGCTTGTTGTTATCCACACTTACACAATCTATACCAAAGAAACGCGGCTGGCTTTCACTGGGCAAAAGGATTCGAGTGGCTTATGGAGCTTATGAACCAAAGGTTGCAGTTGTTGATTACAAACCCTACATACGGTCATTAGGGAGGTACACATTTGTGGGAGATACATATTTCTTGGTATAACCAAATGACTCATTGACTTTAAAGTTTATCACTCATACGTAGTGTTGCCTCTGAATAGGTTTAGGTCTATTTAAACGAGGTCAATAAGATTGGAAATGAAAGAGCCATTTTTTATGGACCCTTTCAAAACTCCGAAAATGTGTTGATTACCAACATCATATTAAACTATCGTTTTTTTTTTGACCACCCTAAAGTACACCTACATTCATAAATATCTAGTTTTCCGACCCTACCTTTAGCTACAGTGAATAGATATTAGCAAGTATTTTCGACGCCTTTTATGCTTTGCAAAAATTAAACCTAAAGTATCCTGCACAGTAAGTTGCAGCAAAACCTGTGCTACCAACATTTAATAAAACCCAAGATTTCATTAATTTGTTTACACTTAGTCCGATTGTTAATCTACACAAACAGTACATTACTGTGATCCCTAATCATGCCTTACATTAAATGATCATTGTAAAAACCAAGTTTGTTCTTATTTAACCCAATAGTTCCTATTAACGGAAACCCCTCAAAACATAGGATTGTGACATGTGATCTTATTAAAGTTTGTCAAATTCAATGTAATTAATCTATTAATCTATTGATTTGTCAGTACCAATTTAAAAAACGGCAAGCCTATTGGAATATCCTGCAAATGGATATCCCCTTATCGCTGTATTTCAATTGTTGAAGACACGACTTTCCCCCAGTGCACCTTTAACGGATAAACGAAGCAAATACGTTGTATGGATAGTGTTTATTGTGTTTAATCGCTCACATTTGGCCGAATGCCGCGCCATGGACAGCGTCTATTACTAGATTATTTAAAAAAAAATCGGAGAACAGAGGCGGGGACAGAGATACATGGACTTGTCACTCGTCAGGGGCTATAAAAAATAAATACAAAACTAGGGGCGGCCAACGAAAGGGTCACAGATGATGGAACTCGGAACATTCAACAGATTCTAGTTCTTGAGCTTGTCTGGCATGCGACACTCGGCTACGAAGAGTGAGCTGCCACCCCGCCTGATTAACGCGGATCGCACGGATCACTCGGATTCTTTTCTAGAGGCAGTGCGGGGCAGGATTACGTCTTCATTATCTGCGGAATGGGGCGCTTGTCTTACAATTCTAATTATATGGAGTAGTAGTTGAATGTAGTTGTATTCGGCGCTTGGTTGGGCACAGTTTACTGGTCCATCACCTCCTGGCTGGTGTCGTCGACCTCCATTGCGGCCGGTTCGTCCTTGGCGGCCTCTTCGGTGGCCATTTCGGCGGCGGGGCCGCTTTCGGCCATGACCACCTCCTCGACGGCGGCCGATGGCGAAGCGCGTGCCTCCTCCTCGGCGGGGGTGTCCTCCATGGGCTGGTCGTTGAGGGCCAGAGCCGGCGGAGTGACGACGGCCAAGGGCGAAGCCTGCGAATCATCGGCTGCCTCGGCGGGCGGCGTCTCGGCAGCCGAATCGGCGGCGCCCAATGGAGATTGTGGTGTGGTGGCGGCGCCCAGTTCTTCGACGGCGGGGCTGGATGCCTCCCCATCCTGCGACTCCTCGGCTGGTTCCTTGACTGCCTCAGCGGCAGTGGTGTCGTCCTCTTTCTTTTTCTTATCGGTCTCTGCAGCCGGCTCGGCAGCCTCCTTTTTCTCAGGGAGCGGCTTCTTGGCCGGCTCGGTTTCAGTCTTTTCGGGTTGGCTCTCCTTGGTCTCGGCCTCTGGCTTGGCCTCAGACTTGGTCTTCGGTTTTGATTCGGCAGGAGCTGCCTTCTCGTCGGCGGGCTTCTCTGCTGGTGCAGGCTCAGTCTCGGCAGCTTCCTTCTCTTCCTGCTTCTCTGTTGCAACTGAAGCAGGCTTTTCCTCCTCCTTCTCCTTTTCTGCCTTGGCTTTGGCAGGCTCCTCCTTTTCGCCCTCGGCTGGTGGTGTGGCTTTATCGTCAGCCGGTTTCTCGTCTGGCTGTTCCACCTTTTTGTCCGACTTATCGGCCTTCTCGGTCTTCTGCTTCTTTACGATCTCTTCCTGTGGTTCGGCCGCCTCTTTTTTGTTCTCCTCTGCTTTCTCCTTGGCAACTGGTTCTTTCTCGGCGTCGGGAGATTTGCTTTGCAGGGGGTCCTCAACCTCTTCATCGGCAGAGGCTGGGGATCGCTCCTCCTGCTCGCTATCCTTCTTGCTGCCGTTTACAGCCTGCTTGGTGGTCTTGGCCTCTTGTTCAGCCTCCTCCACTTCCTCGTCGGGCTCTTCGATCTCGGCAGCCTCTTGTGGGGAATCAGTCTCATCGTTGTCACTCTTCTCCTCCTTCTCCTTGTCCTTTTTGTCCTTGGCGGCCACATCCGCTTCCGGTTCGGCGGGCACGTCATCGGCCGCCTCCGAGCGCTCTTCGCCCTCGATCTCCAGCTTGGCCTTCTTGGCCTTGGGCTGCACATTGTCGTCCGATCGCGGGCAGCTGGCCTTCTGCGCACCGCCTGCCGAAACGGAGCTAGGGGCAGAACCCTCCTCGGCGTTGCCGTTGTTGAACAGGGCCTCGTTCTCCATCTCAATGTCGATGTTGACTTCCAGGGAGAGATCGCCGTTGACCACGGAGTCCAGAGAGTCGCCATTCTCGCTTTCGGTGCGTCTGCGTCCCGGATCAATGGTGCTGACCACTGCAAAGGGTATCTCATTAAGTAACCTCACTCTATGTTTCTGGGTACATTTACTTACCAAGAATGTTCTTCTCCAGAGCACGCATGAACTTGTCGATGCGCGAGTACTGCTTGCGGGGATCGATAAGCAACTCGCACAGACGCTGCACGGTGAAAGGAGCTGCATTGAAGAGGTCTAGACGCTCGAGCAGCGATGACTTCATGGTCTCATAGTTGAATGGATCCACATTCGGATAGTTGGGAATCTCTATATGATGGAAACGACAAGGTGTTATCAGGTGGCTTAAAGGATTTTTGTCCTGTTCTCAGTTTGTAAACTGCAGAAAAAAATCAACAGAATTAATTTGTTTGAAAATTCTCAATTTGCATTCGAATTGGTTGTAAGAAACCAGTTATTATTGTACTGACTCAGATTAACTCTTAACAATAAATGCTATCATAAAAAGGGGTTGTTATGCGCAGCAGGTGAGATAGTATGATACATGACAAGAGTTGTAAGGCGAAAGAAATTAATATCAGAACTCAAAAGGACGTTGAGAAATGTGTCACTTAGCGCCTGGTAACTCACCCTCTACACGAGGCGAATCCTCGTTGAAGTGCTTAATCACGTTGAGCAGCTTTTCGCGGAACAGATACTTCAGGCTGGTCCACTTGAAGATGGTATCGCCGGTTTTGGCCACATACTGCAAATAATCCTCCAACTCCTTGGGTATCTCCTTTTGCTTCAGGCGCGTGAAGCGCTCCAGGATCTGCAGGATCTCGTCGCTGTTCTCCATGGTGACCATTTAGGCAATCGTTGAGCGGGGAAAAACTGTGGAAAAGCGGTAAAAAAAACGGAGAGGAGAGATCAAAAACCGGCCGGCAAAGTGAGAAAAAAAATGTTCTCCTCGAGGTAGACACACAAAAAAGCGAGAAAACGAGAGAGAACTGAGAAATTTCGCCAACTTTGTGCAATTGTGTGCAGGTATGCGCATGAAGCATCTTGCATCTGCCAGCTCTATCTCTCTCTTTCTCACTCTTTTGGTGGAGGATTCGCCAGGAAAACTAGTTATGCTGCACACACACACAACATTCGCTCAAATTTGCAAATTCAAAAAGCTGATTGTGTTTGTGTGTGTTAACGGCTGCAACTCTTGTTGCCAGGCCAATGGTGTTGTAGTTGTTGTAACTGTCTGCTCCAGACGGCCAAAAAAAGGGAACACAAAATTTGCGACGCCTTTTGCGAATTTCCCTGGCGAACCGGCCAGTCTAAGTATTCGCAATTCGCAACTGGCCTTTTAGCCAATTCCAAGGAGCAGTTAATCCCCTTACACTTTCCACTCACCTGCACTAGCTTCGCTACTGCTTTCTATCACAACTACGCCTTTTAATAGCACTTTAATCCAGGTGACAATTGGATCACACAACTTCGTTTGGATTTTATTTGCAAAGTGGTAGACTGACCGTTCGACGCCGCCTGCGATGTGCGCCAGTCGATTGCCGGTGCCGTTAGTGGTGCTATCGATAGTTAAAGAGTGACCGACTGGCGGTTAATATCGAATGGGAAAAAATTTAAAAATCAAAAGAGAAAGTTATTCCCCTAATTTCGTTTTTTATATTGAAATCAAAAACGTGTTTGTAAGACACATTCCACAACTAAATAGGAGAATTAAATAATAGAATAAAGAATAATATTGTGTCCTGATAAGCGAGTTAATTTATAAGTTGTATAAAATAAGAAATTAAATAAATGTATAATTATATATGCGTATAAAATATGGGAGAATTAAATAATAGAATAAAGAATAATATTGTGTCCTGATAAGCGCGTTAATTTATAAGTTGTATAAAATAAGACATTAAATAAATGTATAATTATATATGGGTATCAAGCGGAATCAAGCGAAAACCCAGATTTTATTATTTTATAAATATTACTTAACTCGGAGTAAATTGATATGTTATATGTCTTGCTATGTTATAACTTTGATGTTTATAATTTTATTTTCATTTTTTTACACGAGCTATATAATATAGTAGAGGTCCCTTTCTGACTTATATACTACCTGCAACAGAAAGAAGAAAATATAGTACCTTAAACAAGGGTATAAAAATGACAAAACTCGAACCAAAATTTTACATAATTAAACCACAATCATTTAGAAATAAGCCATTTAGAAATCGGAGGTCTGTAAGAAAAGTTATGAGCATCGAAGTGCAGAGTTTTGGCCACTTTTCTGCAAAACCATTTTCCGAAAATTTGGAAAGGGGTTAATAAAAATGACGAAAAATCTAACCCAAACTTCAAACCAATACTTAAATCACTACAGTGCCTCACAAAATCCCCTTTTATAAAGTTGTCAAGTTTTGTAGTTTAATTATTGTGTATACTTATATGGCAAACAATTTTATGCACCAAATTCTAATGCGAAACTAAAAAGATAAAACAAAGAATAAAACTTAAATTTGGTAAGTGCTATGTAAGGTTACCAGTTAAAATTTGTTTGATAAGGCAAACATATCGTCCATTATGTTATTAAATGTAATTTTTAAATCAAAATTAAAAAAACTTTTTATTTCAATCAAACAAAGTATAATTCTCTGATTTTAATTTTGACATACCAATTATTCAAAGCTTTTTTAAATATTATAAGGAAATACCTTTCAGCTGATATTATCGTAAGTCCCTATTTGCTCAATAACTGTCATTAGAACAACCTACATTACAAATTTCCGTGGAATTGCTAAAAATGTTATACGAATATTCCAAATTTTCAGTACTTCTGTCCGTAACGTAACCCACAGACAAACAGGACCACACAACCCGTTGGCGGACGAGTCATGGGCAAGGACTTCTACAAGATCCTGGGGATCGGTCGCGCTGCCAGCGAGGAGGAGATCAAGAAGGCGTACCGCAAGCTGGCGCTGCGCTTCCATCCGGACAAGAACAAACACTCCCAGGCCGAGGAGCGCTTCAAGGAGGTGGCCGAGGCGTACGAGATCCTGTCGGACAAGAGGAAGCGCGACCTGTATGACCAGCTGGGCGAGGAGGGTCTCCGACGGGGCGCGGCGGACCAGCGCAGCGATCCCAGTGCCACACACAGAGGAATGGCTGGCGGGGGCTTCAGCTATCAGTTCCATGGCGATCCGCGCGCCACCTTTGCCCAGTTCTTTGGCTCCAGTGATCCGTTCACCATGTTCTTCGAGGACATGGAGCACATCTTCATGTCCGACGGCGACTTCACGCTGGGTCGTTGGTTGGGCGGGTCGGGATTGGGATCGGGATCTGAGGGAGGAAGTCTCGCGCAGGATCCTCCCATCGAGCACGAGCTGCACGTTGCACTCGAGGACATCGCCAACGGATGCACTAAGCGCATGAAGGTCTCCTGGCTCGCGATCTCGTCCAGCGGCGAGCCGATCCGGGAACACAAGGTGCTTAACATCGATATCCGACCGGGCTGGAAGGCCGGCACCAAGATCACCTTCCGCAGGGAGGGCGAAAAGCTGCCTAACCGCGTGCCCGCCGACATCGTGTTCACGATCCGGGACAAGCCGCATCCGATCTTCCGCCGGGAGGGCAGTGACCTTCTCTACAAGGCGCACATCTCGCTGAAGCAGGCGCTGTGCGGCACACACCTGGCCGTGCCCACGCTCCAGAGCGACCAGCTGGGGCTCTGCACCCAGGGCGAGGTGATCAAGCCGCACTCAACGCGCCGCTTCCCGGGCTATGGACTGCCCTGCCCCAAGGACAGCTCGCGTCGCGGTGCCATCGTCGTCAGCTTCTCCATCCAGTTCCCGGACTCCATGTCCACGCAGCTCACATCCTCGCTGGCCAGCCTCCTGCCCAACTGATCCGTCCACAGCCACGTCGCAATACGTGACCACAACATTGACAGTACAAGTGTATAGTAAATTATCTAATGGGGAGCTGACGGTGTTTCCATACTCTACGGATTCATGGGAGGGGCCTGGGTCGCCTAATAGCCTAGAAACCGGATGGGAATCTCTAGAACAAAGTCCATTCATGAATCAGTGCCGTACAGTTAAGTTTATGTATAATGGTTAAACACATTTGTGTGGGATCTGGATTAAACATCGGTGGATCCCGGCTTAAACTGGGGATTGTGCGAGCGCGCCATCTTGGCGCGCAGCCACTCGTCCGCGTGCCGCTGCTTGATGTGGACGTACATGTTGGAGCGGGAGCGGCACTCCTTTGGACAGTGCGGGCAGTTGTATAGCTGCAGGCCCGTGTGAATGGCCATGTGCTCGTCCAGATTTCGCTGCTGCTTGAAGCTCTTCTCGCAGAACGTGCACTGCAGGTTGGTGGTCAGCTTGTGGGCGTACTTCACGTGGCCCCGGAGCGCTGTGCGCGAGGTGCAGGTCTTGCCGCAGTGCGGGCACACGGTGTCCGTGCTGTCGTGCGTGAAGCGGTGTAGCCGCAGGCTGTGCTCGTTCTTTAGCCACACCCCACACTCCGGGCACTCCACCGCCGGCGCCACCACGCCCTGGTGCTCCAGCAAATGGCGCTCGAAGGAGGGTTTGAACTTGAACTTCTTGCCGCAGATGTCGCACACGTGTCGGTGCAGATCCTCATGGATGGATTGGATGTGCCGCCGCAGCCTGTGTATATTGGCGAAGCTGTTACAGAAATTGAGTTTAATTAAATTGCTTTAAAGGATAAATAAAGTAGAGAAGAATAGATGAGCGCTCTATCATAATTGATTCAATATAATAATTACGTTTAAAATGTAGCAATAGCTATATTAATAATAATAATTAAGTAAAATATTGGATATTAGCGATTTAGGATATGTTAATTTGACAGCTATCTCTCTCATTTATGTGTAAGTGTAAAACATTTTAGGTATATAAAGAACATATCCTGAAGTTCCAAAAGTCACTCGTGATAAAAATCGTAAGCGAATTCATAACGTCTGCCTTTAAATTAATCCCAATTTATAAGCCATCAATTTATCATCTTATCAGGAGATATTTTGTAGGAATTAAATTTAAAAAAATGGAGAATATCGCTTCTTTGATTATAGATAAAGTTTTATCTTATCAGAGTACTTTAACAAATGTAAAATTAATCGAAGAGCCTTCGCAAAATGCGGACTAATTAGTTTTTGGACTTCACTGGTGGTACAAAAAAAGCTTTGTTAATCGTCTACTGGAGAAAATACAAATAAATTTAAAACGTAATTTTTTGATGCTTTAAATACAGGACAAACCATTTCATGTTTAATTTAACAAATTATCAACTTTGTAAATCATTTAATGGATTAGAAATTAAATGGAATTAAGTCTTTTGCACTTCTCAATCGAATTGAATTTACCTGCGTTAGGTCAATCATTCTAGCTTTATAAAAAAGTGCAACTAGGAAATAACTTTTCGCGACATCGATTCAACAAGATTAATATACACCATTGCCAAAGAGATTAATAATCAATCTATCTTTAGTTATACAATATTGATCAATGGGCTCAATTAAGTTTTGGTTGATTGGAGCAGTTTTAACTAGAGCAACTCATTCATTTTTTTTCGGGGCATTTCCGAATCCTCACCTCTTGCAGCAGATCTCGCAGGTGTGCTCCAGCTGATCGGTGTCGTGCTTGGCCAGGTGGTTCGCCATCCGGCGTTCACTGCTGAAGGTGCGCTCGCACTTGGGGCAGGGGAACTTGAGCACTTTGCCGATCTGGGCGACCTTGTTGTGCACTGTCTCGATGTGGGTAGCCAGGTAGTCCTGGGAGTTGAGGGACTTTTGGCAAATGGTGCAGCTATCGAGATTGAAAAACTATAGCTTCAGAGCACGTATCTTTTGTGTGACAGACTCACGTGAAGAGCTTGGGGTTGACATGCTTGCGGATGTGGTCCATCAGCTTGGAAGCGCGCGTAAATATCTTGCCACAGCACTTGATGTAGTACTCCCGCTGGTGAACCTCCAGAAAGTGGGCCTTCAGCTCGGACAGGTAAGGAGCGCTGAAGTCGCACAGGTCGCAGTTGGCACTCATGTAGCTCGCGATGGCCTCCTCGTAGCGCTTGGCCAGCTGGGCGCGGGAGCAGCCCTTGGGCTTGCGCTCGAGGACGGCCTGCAGCTCGGTCTCTTGCACCTCTGTTGGTGGGCGCTTCCCAGGTGCCTTTCTGCGCCGCCGCTTGCTGCCGTCGTCGAGCAGATCGGCAAGCTCCTGGTGCAGGGAAAGTGGGCCTTCATCCTTCGAGGAGCGGGCCGTGGTCTTGCGCTTGGGTTTCATTTTGGTTTGCAGCCGGACCAGCGGTTCATCTTTCGGGGAAACAGATAATGAGTTACAGAAAATCACTTGAAAACAAAATGGATACCCACCATCCGAAGAGTCTTCCGCTAAATGCGCCTCAGGCGCTTCCTGCTCGCTATCACTGCTCTGCAGGCAGGGCTTCTCGTCCTCCTCCTCGGACTCGCAGGGTAGCTGCTCCTTGACCGGCTCCCTGACCTCCACACTGTCCACATTCACGTCCAGCACGCTGCCCAGCAGGCTCAGGTTGTGCAGGTCCAGTGGTTTCTCGTCCATGTCGCCCGCTGCCAGCGGCAGCTCATCAATGTTGACGTCCACGTCCACGCCGCCCGTCCACTTCATCGCCGCACAGTCCACGTCCACGGTGAGGAACTCCTTTTTGAGCGAGCACTGTTTCTGCTCCACCAGCTGCCAGAAGCCGTTGAAGTCCTCCAGATGCTCGCAGCAGTCGGTGCACACGCTGGTCGAGATGCCGTCGTCCGGCAGGATCTGGATACCATGGAACATGGGTGGAGTGGGGTATTTACTGGCCAAGGACTCGAGTCACTCACCTCCAGCTGCAGAAACTTGGCGATCATCTTGACTAGGCGCGTCTCCGCCAGCGTGTCGTCCGTCTCGAACAGGAAGACCGCGCTCCCGGGACTGAGACAACGCAGGCACAGACGACAGATCATCTTGTTGCGATGGAATTCAAATTATAAATTAACAATTCAATTGTAATTAATTAGTTGCTGCGCTGTAAACAACATAATTAGGGATGTCATTTAAATTGGGTATGGCAAAACTCTACATCAGTTAAGTTGGGTATGAAGAAGGTGGCAACGCCATACATATCTTTAACGGTATAACTTGAATTATATATGGGGTATTCCCTTAACAGGTTGTTTAATGTTCCTTAAGAGCAAACATAAATCAATTTTATCTTTATTTGTCAATTCTCAATGAAAACTACTAGTAACTTAATACATGATTTCCTGCATTACATTTTCTGCAAGATGAATTTGTATAAGGCAAAGAATCAATTAAACAGTAGAAAAAATATTATTTTAATGGAATTTTATGGAAAACAAATAAACTCTGACCATTCGAACACCACACCTATCGATAACGATTCGCCCTGCGGACGGTGGGGCAACGTCGCGGCTCTGCCGTTCACATCTGGCAACGCTTGCCGCAAAATGGCAAAAAAATAATACATACGATTTAAAACTAATGGACAATTACGTATTACGTGAAAAGAACGCAACACAAATAATAAAAACTAAATTGCCAATCAGCCCAGTGCAGTCGCGCGTGTGCGTGTGTGCAAAACTCGAGCAAAGGAAAAGTCCGTGGACAAAGTGATTCAAACGGGTTTCGGAACCGAAACTTTGGGCCTCCTCGTCCCATCCCATACCCATTCGATACCATTTTCCATCTACACTTGCGAAAAGCGACAGAGAGCGCGAGAGAGACGGCGCGAGTGAGCCGAGAGAGGGAGAGCGAAGAGAGTTGCGAGTGCGAGCGAGAGCGCTGACAAAGCCACAGCGAGAGCCGAAAATCGCAACGAAATCAAATCGAATCGGCAACCAAATCGAAGATTCTGGCGAACAAAGACAGCTAAACTGCCAAATATCCACTAGCAATAAAAACGTCTCCGTCTCGCTGCTTTTGGTTGCGCTCTCCTTTTGTTTTCGTTCATTTTTCGCAAGCGGCGAAACACGGGCGCTGAGTAAGCGCCAGAAAGAGTGCAAAAAACGAAGGAACGAAGGAAAGAAGCCAAGGAGCAACGAACTGTGTTTGCGGTGTGTGCCCTGCGTGCGAACGGGTAAGCTCTATGTTCTCATGCTCCCTTTCATTCTGGCCGCTGGCGAAATATCGGCCGTAATCAAGATTTTCGGCCAGCACGAATTGTAAATTCTGGTCAATTTAAAAGTGTTTGTGGTCGTTACCTCTGTCACCAATAATCTACTCTAAAATAATAATACTTTTAGCTGAGTTTGTTAAATCCACTGTGTGCGACTGAGAGAGCACTTCGTGTTTGTCTAGACATCCTGCTCTCTCCCGCAACCGCGTTGCATTTGTCGGCGGCAGGTTCGCGTTTTCGTTTTCCCTTTTGTTGTCATTACACGTAAAGAGATTGCGTTAATTTGTGTTTAATCAGCAAACAACAAACGGGGCAAGGTAAGGCTCTCAAATGGTTTAATAACTGCCAGGTGTATTCTGGTCATTGCCACCCTTGTATTAAGTTTCTCAGCGGTCTGGCTAAATTTCTCTACGCCGGCTGGCAACGCCGTGCTCCACACCACTCACACGCACGCAATACATGCGAAAAGTGCGAAGTGGAAGAGGAAGAATCGACGAAGAAGAAGCAGCGGCAAACTTTGTTGGACGGTGGAAAGCAGAATCAAAAGTTTGCACTTTTTGTGAAATTAAACGGTCAATCGCAGTCGAATATTCGTTAGACAGGCTGCGGAGTGTGTTAGCAAAGCGCGAGACATTCGAAGTAAACAAGTTTAAGCATTTTCCATTCAGTTTCTCATTTCTCTTCGCTAATATAACAAACGAAACTCCCCAAGTGTGTGGTTGTGTGCGTGCGGTGTTTTAACGGTATATTTCACTATTCTCTTTGTTTGCACCAGCCACTTTGCACATAAAATGGAAACACGGGCAATCATAAATAAAAGGACCTGGCTGTAAAACAATAAAAATTGCACTCGTCGATTAAATAATAACTATAAAAAAGCCTCTCGCTTTATGTGAGTGTGTGTGTATTTGTAAGTGCCTGTGCTGGTGTTCGCGTTCGTTGGGCCTGTGAATGGTTGCTATTAGAAAAAGGAGAAAAATAATTGTTGCCAAGCGTTTATATTGTCTTGAGTTCCCATACTTACATCAATTTGCTTACATTTTAAATGTCCTGCACCGGCCATTGTTGTTGTTGGGAGGATTTTACTGGCCCCGTTTCTGTTTTTGTTGCTGTAGTTGTCGGCCATTGTTCGTCCGCCCCCTCCAACGCCCCCACCCAACAATTATTACAAGACGCCACCGCAAAAATTCTTTCAATGCGTTGCCGCATCTGCCGCTGGTGTGTGTGTGGGCAGATTAGTCTAGCCATCTCGCTCCCACCTTCGCCCACCTTAAGGGGCCTCTAAGTTGCGTGTGCTTAACAGCACTGGCTGTCCTGCTCGCACCAAACATTGTCTGTAATGCAGTGATGGAGCGAGGGGGGGTTACTGGGAATAGTTTCCCCCAAACGTTTTCGTAAGAAACGCAAAATCACAACAAAATCCTTTAATTATTTTTAATAATCAAACAATTCCAAATTTAAAACTTCAATTTTTTTCTAGATTGTTAGAAAAACGTTTTGAATATTTCGTTTAGCAGAATTAATAGACATTTAGCATATAAGTACTTTGATTTTGAATTTGTTAACAATTTTGTATAATTCTACATTTAATAAACTTATGATCTAGAGTCTAAGTTTAATAGGTTATAAGACACAAAGAATTTATTTTTTAAGCAATCTAGAATGATTGATTGTTAAATGTGATTTTTTAAAAATACTAACTACAATTAGTTCATATTCATATCTAATATATTTTTTAAACATACAATTTTTGATCATATTCCAAGCAGAGAATATGATAAAAAATAATGTAATTCTGCAAGTCTGTTAAAAAGTGCTCTCAACAGAGTACCTTGATACGCCTCTGGTCGCATTATAGGTGCGGATTGGGTGGGGTGGCTAAATGGAGAAGTTCCTAGGGGCAAGCGTACCACATCAGACAACAAAAGTCAGTGGGCAGTAAAGATATTGTAGGGAGCACCCAACTGCAACTAGCGCCGTTTCCTCTTGTACTCAATGTTTTCCCTATCTGTCCTTTTAGCCCACCAAAAAGACTGAAACAAGGAGCTTCAGCCCAAAAGCGGCGATCCCAGCACCTTATCCTCATCCAGAGCCACAGCCACATCCTTGCCCATTCTCCAGCGCAGCGGGAAGAAGAGGAGCGCGGCGGCGGCGTGAAGGAAGCTAACGCTAATGAGGATCTATTGGCAGCATGAGTACACTGGGGGGAAGTAGGGGAGAGCGAAATGCCAAGCCCAAATTCACAGCGTTGGATATAAATCGCATGTACAAGAATAGCCGCGTAAGTAGATACATTAGGTCTTGATCTAGATCGATCCAAACTTATATTTGTCCACTAACTTATCTTGGTGCTTCGCAGGGCGAGTCAAGTGAACCATCTGCACAAAAGAATCAAGTGCCACGTAAACATGGAATGCAAATCTTGGGCAAAGTGCCGTCCGCTAGGCGACCACCAGCCAATCTGCCATCCCTGAAGGCCGAGACCCACACCGGCAGCAACAATAATCTCCTAGTCTCAGTCGAAGGTGCGTATCCTTAAAGCGTAGATTGCTATTGGGTTAATAAGACGTATAACCAGCTAAATTTCTCACTTCAGGAGCCACATCTGGAGGAGCAGGCGCAGGCGGAGCAGCGGGAGCAGGCGCGGCAGGAACAAACACTAGCCACAACAACACCACTGCCCACAGCGGAAGTTCAGGAGCAGGCGGATCAGGCGGAGCGGGTTCAGGCGGAGGAGGAGCTGCGTCGTCATCTGCTGGCGGACATCATACCCAGCAGCAAGCCCACAGCCAGCACCAGCACAACAATAACATCGGCCTTGGCCCGAACGCCGGAAAGTTCGTCAATAGCAACAACAGCAGCAGCAACAACAACGCCGGCAACTCAGGCGGCGGCAATAAGAACTTCAAATTAATCAACAACTCCGTCAGCAGCTCCGGCGCCGGAGGAGGAGGAGGATCGGGCGGCAGCGGCGGCTCGGCAGGAGGAGGAGGAGTAGGCTCCGGATCGGGCGGACACTCAGTCAACTCGCCCAAAACATGGTCTGCCATCACCACAGGACACGATCGGGGCTCGGGCGGCCAGCACTTTGGCCGTCAGCAGCAGCAGGTTGTGCCCCACTACCAGAGTCCGCAGTTCCAGTACGAGTTCCCCACGCTGGACGGCACAGTTGGCAGCGGCGCCGGCGGCGCAACCGGTGCGGGTGTGGGATCCGGTGCTGGAGTAGGCAAGAGCCACTATCAGAACCAGGCACACCACACTGGCCACCAAAATCACCACCAGCATCAGCAGCACCACCAGCAGCATCAACAGCACCACCACCAGCAGCAACAGCACCATCGGGACTACCACCATGGCCACGGGCGCCAGTATGGACACCACTCGCATCGCGACTACAGAGATGGCAGCGACGACGTCGGCGGCGGGTCTGCAGACCTGGGCGAGCTCAGCCTTCGTCCACAGAACGACACGGCCGCCTGGCTACAGCAGCAGGAGAAGGCAGCCAAGGTGGCAGCGGCTGCGGCAGCGGACCAGGGCCTCAACCTACAGGGCCCGGTCCACCACCAGATGGGGGGTAACGGCGGCGGAGGAGGAGGTTCGGGCGGAGCTGTGCCTTTGCCCATCCTCTCTTTGATGCCCTCGTTCATGCGCAGCGGTGCTCCGTTACCCGCCGCCGGAGCGACGGCGGCCAGCATCTTGGCCGGTGGATCCTTGGACTCCGCCGTCCTGCCCAACGCTCCCTACCAGAACGGCATCCTGGGCGGTCGTTCTGCCTCGCCTGCGGTAGTGGGCAGTGGTGGCTTCCGGGCGGCCACAGCCATCCCTAAACGACCACCGGCTTCCTCCTCGCCCCCGCAATCTGGACTGGGCATCGGAGGATCTCCCACGCCCCCACAATCCCAGCAGCAGCAGGCTAATGGGGGAGGCAACGGAGCCGGTCGTAAGGACAAGGATTACGTGGTAGAGCCGGAGGTGGCTCAAATGCAGCGTCCTATTATCCGCGAGGAGGACCTGGAGCGCCTCAACGCTATCGCCAAGGACGACAGCTGGACCAAGCAGGACGACATTGACTACACGAAGAAACTAACATTCTCGGACGACGAGTCCACGCCGGAGGAGCACCAGGGACAGGGGAAGCAGCAGCACAGCTCCGCCCAGCTGCAGTCGCAAGGATCCTCCTCAGTATTGGCTGGAAATGATCAACGCAAGCTGTCCACCTCCACGTCCAGTTGGCAGCGCGGCAAGGAGAGCACTGAGCGCGAACAGCCACCCGAAGTTATTCAAGATCAGCAGCAGCTACAGCAGCAACAGCAGCTCCAGCAGCAGCAGCAAGAAATCCGCCAGCAGAACGGCCATCGAGGTAGCTCTGGCAATGTGGGAGCGCCAGTGGCCGGTGGAATCGCCCTGGATGCTAGCGTTTACGAGCGAGTGAAGTTGCGAAAGGAGGAGGAGGAGCGTCGCGAGATGGAACGCAAGCAGGCTGCCGCCAAGAAGCTGCAAGAACTAGAAATGAAGATGAATAGCAAAAAGGCTGCGGCGGCAGCTCTGGCAGGAGTAGAGGGAGGAGCACTATCGTCCTCGGCCTCGACATCGTTGTCCAATGAGGTGCCACCTCCGTCCGCTCCTCTGGGCAACGTCAGCGAAGACGAGGGAGGAGGCCAAGGCGGAGGCGCAGGCCTGCACCGTCGACCCCGCGGAAGCATCTCTAGCCTGGGCAGCGGTGTCACTCCCACGGGAGGAGCTGGTGGTGGCGGCAGCGGCGGGTGGAGCCTCGTCATCCTCGTCGGCAGGCGGCGACTACGGTCAAAAGACCTTCCTCACCCATTTCCAATCAAACTTACCACCCCGTTTCCAGCGCCAACAGCAGCAACAGCAACAGCAGCTGCCGCGCCTGGAGAAGAGCGCCTCGGCCAGCAGCGCATTCGATAGCAATTCCCGCTATCTGCAAAAAGGTGGGGTTGGCGGAGGAGGAGGTGCCAGTGGAGGACCACAGGCCAGTGCTGGACAGGGTCGCACCATTTCCGGCGGCTATGCGCAGCGGGGTGCCAGCGTTGGAGGAAGCGGCGGGCGATACGGGCGCAACCGACACGACAGCAACACTGCTCGAGAGGAACAGGAGTTGGAACAGCAGCAGCAGCGGTTCACCCGCGGTCAGGACTACCGACAGGCACAAGCGCTGCCGCGCAGCATATCTGAGAACTCACACCGCAAGACCAGCGTGTCATCGGCTGGCGATGATGTCCTGGGCGCCGGAAGCGGCTCCTGTTCATCGTGGGCAGAGCAAACGGATGCAGAGCAGAAGGTTCACCATCGTCACCGTGAGGAGAGCTTTTCCTCCACCCACAGCCACGATTCGGCGGTTCAAATCAAAATCCTGCAGCGTCCGGCCCGTCAGCCGAGCCTAAGTGAGGAGTCCTCGGCCCAGCAGAAGCTGCTGCCTGCCTCGCCGCAGCAGCAGAAGTCGCTGACGGCGGATCCCATGCCCACGCAGATTCTGCGACGTAGCGTGGAGATCGAAAAGCCCGGAGAGGAGCGGACGGACGACAAGTCCGCATTGGAATCGGAGGACAAGGCGAAGACAGCGGCTGGCAAGGTGGAAGAGGACAAGTCCGGCAACAAGCGTCCAAGTCCCAGAAGCGGAGCAGCATGCGGAGGACGAGGTGGCCGTAGCTATACCAGCGGCAGTGGCGGATCATCTGTCGGATCGGGTAGTAGCTACCGCGGCCAGAGGAGCGCCAGTGACTGGAGCAGCAGTCGTGGCAGCGGCGGCGGTGGCAGACGCTACTACGGTAGCGGCGGCGAGCAGTCGGAGCACTCGGAGGACGTGGATGAGGACTGCTACAGCAGTGGAGGAGGCGGAGCGGCAGCAGCAGCGCGCCGCAGCCCCAAAGAAGCGGGCAGCAGTGCATCCAATTCCGGCCAGGCTGCGGCCAACAAGGCGGGCTTCTCACCCCGCGGCGAACCATCGCGACGTGGACGTGGCGGCCTCTCTAGCGGAGGAGGCGGTTCCGCCCCCGGTTACCGTCGACAGCCCGTTGGCTCTGGCTCCGCTGGAGGATCAGGAACGGGAGGAGCGGGGCGCACCTATGGCAGACTTGGTTACGAGGAGTACGGCAAGCAGCAGCGCACCTCCGAATCGGAAGCGGACCTGGACAAGACCAAGCAGAACCAGCTGGCACTGAGCGCCGGCCTGCACAAACCGAGCAAGGATGACAAGGATCCGTCTGCGCTCAGCGGCGAGGAGAAGGACAAGACAGCCACTCTGGCTCCCGCCCACAACACTGCCCTGCTGGCGAAGGACGAGTTGCAGAAGGACTCGGCGGGACGCCTGCCTCCCGGCCTCTCGACAGCGGGCGGCCCGGCGGGACCTGCTTCAGCCGCATCCACATCGGTCGCAGTTCCCAGCTCGGCGGACAAAAAGAAGGGTGAGTCCTGTGCCGTTGTGGGCGGCGAAAAGGTGGTGGGCGGCAAGTTGCCTGCCATCGGCGAGAAGACCTCACTAGGCGCCGTTGGCTCGGGCCCATCGACAAATCTCCTGTTGGATGCCGGTGCCCCCGTCAACACGATCATCTTCGAGAACTCGACTTACAAGCAGCAGGCAGCGGCCGCTGCCGTCGTGGCCAAACCAGGAACGCTCTCTGTGTCCAGTGGCGGCGCCACTATGACCGTCGATAGCCTGTCCAGTGCGCTCTCTCAGATGAGTTTCGGGGGCAAGGCGACGGCTTCGGGCGCCGTCGACGATTCCCAGGACATGAAGTTGGGATTCAACTTTGGCGATGACCCCACAACGCCTCTTAAGGTGGTGGACACCATCGATAAAACGCCCAGCCAGCAGCAACAACAACACTCCCAGCAACAACAGCAGCAGCAGCAAAACAACTCGACGGCGGATCTTAACATGAAGATAGCCAGCGTGAAGAAGGTTTGGGAGGCCACGCCCATGTCCGACGGTCCATCGCCGGCGCAGGTGCAACAACAGCAGCAGCAGCCCCAGCAGCAACAGCAGTCGCAAGTGCAGGTGGTTGCGCAGCAGCAGCAACAACAGCAGGTGGTGGGACCGCAGCAGACTGGCGACGATGGCAATAGCCACATGAGCGCAGCATCCTTCGTGGCCGCAGTGGCCGCCTCACAGCACCAGCAGCAGCATCAGCAAATGCCCCACTACGCGGTGTCGGCGGTGCACATGCAGAGCCACCACCACCAACAGCAGCAGCAGCAGCAGGCGGCGGCAGCGGTGGCGGCAGCGCAGGCGCAGCACCACCAGCAGCAGCAGCAGGCACAGGCGCACCACCAGCACCATGCGCTCTCCTCGCCGGGCCCGGTGCCCGGAGGGCATGGCCATGGCTACGGCCATGGGTCGCCGTTCGACGCGGGATCGTTGGAGCAGCAGTTCCAGCAGGAGGACTACCCCAGTCCCCAGCAGCAACAGCAGGCGCACCAGAAAACCAAGCAGTTGCAGCAGCAGCAGCACCTGGGCATGTCTCCGCCGCCCAGTCAGCAGCAGCACTCGCAGCAGCAGCAGCAGGCACATCAGCAACAGCAGCAGCAGGCCCACCAACAACAGCAACAGCCCTCGTTCTACCAGGCGTCCCCACAGTTCGGCGTTGGGGGCATTTCCACGATCCCCAGCCCGCCGGCCGTGGTGTACAACTCGTCGCAGATGCCGCCGCCGCCACCGTCGCAGGGCGGCAATCTGTACGCTTCATTCCATTCGCTCGATCATTCGAGCCGTTCGCCCGCCTACTCGGCGGCGGCGGCCGCCCACAGCTTCCCGAACCACTATGCGGCAGCAGCAGCGGCGGCGGCGGCAGCGGCCGCGGGCGGCGGTCCCTTCAATGTGAACGTGAACGCATACGCAATGCAGACGCCACACGGCGGCAATCTGCCGCCCTCGGCGCCCACTCCGGACATGTACTCGAACCTCTCCTCCCAGTTCCGGCTGGGCGGCGGTCCGGGTCCTGGACCGGGTCCCTTCGGCCAGCCCAGCTCGCAGCAGCTGAACAACCCGACTAACCACGCCGCGGTGGCAATCATCTCGTCCAGCAGCAACTCCATGATGTCGTCAGGGGCGGCCAAGCCGCCGCCCAGCCAGCAGCCCATCGGGGCCATAGGCTCTAAGTCGGCGGGCAGCGGCGGTGGTCCAGGACCAGGACCCGGCCCCTACGCTACCACCCAGCAGTACATGAATCTTTATGCGGGCCCGCCGCAGCATCCGGGTCAGGGCGGTCCGCCGCCCGGCGCTCACCAATTGCAGTCGAACAGCTACTACTCGAATTCGGCGCCAGGCGGCCCCAGCGGACCGCAGTTTTACGGCGGACCTCCGCCGCAGGGCAATGGCGGAGCACAGAGCTACGGCCTAGCCACCGCCGCCGGCATGTATGGCGGCCATCAGGCCGGACCGCCCGGTTCCAATGGACCGCCGGGACCGCCACAGTCGCAGCACACCATGGGCACCTTCAATACGCAGTTCATGAACTCGCAGCTGCTGACGGCGGCCAGCATCAACCAGTACCGCGGCGGACCAACGCCCGGAGCCGCTTATCTCAAAGGCAGCCAGGGACAGGCACACATGCAGGACTCGGTAAGCGAAGGACTCGTCATCCCAATGCCGACTTTCCCACTATTCCATTAACCATATTGTCGTTTTCCTAGTGCGGTATAAAGAGAAACAATTCAAGACCATATACCTAAGTGTTTAACGGAAGGTGGAATCGAGTTTAAGCAAGATTTGGAGCCAGAGATTGGCAAGAAGAATTGTTGGATTTATCGTTGAGTTGTTCCCGATTTTTAATCAGTTCACTTTGTCGCACTAAAAAAGCCTGCCTTTACCATTTACAATATTTTTGTTTTTCTATCTTTTTGTAAAGAGAAATAATTCAAGACCAACGTGTTTCAGTTTGAGCAAGATTTGGAGCCAGAAATGCGCACAAAATGTAAAAAAAATGTTTCTACGTTTTTTTGGACGTTAAATTGTTCTTAACGTTGTTTAACCCAAAAAGTCATAGAGCAGGATAAGTTTTATTGAACAAACTGAGAAGCAAATACAAAATAAATGTTGGATACATTGGTATCAAGTTGTTTAAATTAAAATGGAAACTGCAGTCAGAGGTTGATAATTATTTAAAGCTATCACTCCTTAAAATATCTACGTATTAAGAGGCTAAAATAAAATGTGAACAAATGAGAAAATGTTTTCAATTTTTTTAAAATTGCACAAGAGAGTAACCTTTTCTTTGATGTAAGATATGAAAGTAATTAAACTTACTTCGCGAAGGAGACGACTTTAATATTGCCAACATTTTTTATGACAAACTTTTTGGTCTGATTTTGCAATGCTTGATAAATTTAAAATAAAAACGATTAAAGCGCATTTGTATAAAAGAATTGAAATTTTGTTTTGTTTAACTATTTTTTATGTTCTGCTCAGGGCCGATTTATCTTTGCCATTTTAAGGTTAAAGTTTGTAATGTTTTTAATAAAGTTGATGATCATTTTCTCTTACGAGCAATGGAAACACAAAAACAGTCCATTTTAGAGGGGTTATTAATAATAAATTGCTTTCAAAGTCGGACTGTGGCCAATTCTTAACTGGAAACTGGCCTCTAGTCATGAGTTGTTAGTAAAACAAGCTATAAAATAATATTGAGAAAATCAACCAACAAAATTTAAGAAGATACTAAACAATCGCTTTTTAAAAGCATTTGTGCTAATTGATTTCGAGTAAAGCATATGAAAGTAAAAACTGAAACAGACTTGTATTTGTACTTCAGTGGGCTTTCAACTTAAGGTTAAAAGTGTTATACTCCAGACTCTCATGAATCATCGACTGATCTACTGATTACAGAAATATATATATTAGGTGTTTTTTACTTGTAAATACTTTTCCTAATCATTTTATTTCCTGCTTCTCTTCTCAGATGGGTCGTCAGCTGAAAAGTCCACTGAGCGCCGACATGAGCCTCGGTCTGGCCAAGCAGGTGCAGTCGCAGCCCAGTCCGCCGCACCATAAGAACTACGGCGCGGTAAGTGTCTCGCTAAGCCTCCTCGGGTTCGACTCCTGCTAATTGCCCAATGCTTTCCTTCCAGTGGGACCTACAGAACCAGGTGCTGCAGCAGCAGCAGCAATCTCAGCAGCAACAGCAGCAGCAGCAGCGGCAGGGCGGCGGCGGAGGCGGCAATGGGCCGAACATGAACGCCCTGGGCGGACGTGGCAGCGGGGCGGTGGGCAGCGGCAGCGGCAACGGAGGAGGCGGTGGCTCCCAGGTGGGCGGCAATGGCGGTGGCAATGGTGTCGGCAGCGTCGGCCAAAGTGGCGGCGGCCAGGGACGCTATCCCACGCCCATCCAGCGGCCCAACAACTACCCCCAGCATCCCCAGCAGCAGCAGCAACAGCAGCAGCAACAACAGCAGCAGCAGCAGCAGCGGGATCAAGCGGCGGCGGCTCAGCGGGCCCAAAACATGCGCCAGGTGACCGGTGGCGGCGGAGGAGTGTCCGGAGGAGCCGGCGGCGGCGGCAGCAATACACCTGTGGGACCGCCCGGAGGCAATAACGGTGGCAATGGCGGTCCAGGTGGAGCGGGCGGAGGAGGAGTGACCGGCGGAGCGGCCGGCTCTGGACCCGGGAAGCCCTATTATGCGAATAATGCCACCGGCACGTCCGGCGGCGCCAATCGTGGGGAGTGGCATGCGAACTGAGCGAACTAAACTACCCAGACCGCCACCCCAGCCACCCGTCAGTAAACCCCCGAAACAAAAACATAGAGATACAAATGGAAAGCAGAGGAAATCAGTCCGAGAGCTGGAGGAAAGTATCCCATACAAACCGAGAACATGAACGCAAACAGAGGAAGCCAGGAGTAAAAACTAGCGAAAGCCAAGAGAAAGTGGAATATTAACGAGCGAAACCAAGCGAAACACAAACATTCAACCTTCAAACATCAAGATCATGGTGTCTGTGGAAGGGGCGATGTGAGTAGGAAAGTGAGCTATTGGGGGATTCCCCGTCACAACCGCAAAAGGCAACTCAGCAAATTATCAGCGAAAGTAAACGTAGCGAAGAAAGTAATCGCAAATCGAAAGTGAGAAGACGAAAGGTTCAACAGGAAACGAGTAAGGAAAAACTAATTGCAAGAAGAAATATTTAAAAAACACCACACCACACAACACACACACACACACATGCATACATATACATAAACATACATACTTACATAAAATAGCAGAGTGTATTTTTTGTCAAACAAATTTACATAATAATATATTACTTTTATATACTTATGATTTTTTGTAGTAGAGTCTTTCTCATTTAAACAAAAACAAACGAAACAAGAAAAACAAAATGAACCTTTGGCACTGCGTATGCTTTAATTTCTTTATATATTATACATATTGTTTAATTTTTTTGCAACCAACAAAAAATCAACTAATAATTCTAATTTATGTTTATGCTACAATATACATTATATATACAATCTATCTATCTATCTATCTATATCTATCGATATCAATCTTTCTGTGTAGACAGCGAATAAGAGAGAGACAGACAGACAGAGAGAGACAGAGACAGACATAGACAGACAGAAAGAGACAGAGAGAGAGCGGACGAACGAGAGAGAGTTTGTTTAAGCGCAAAGTTAAGTTCAAACGTAAAACAAATACATATAGAAATCTTGTCGTCTTATAAACAACAACAAATAGACAATTGCGTCACAAATTGTACTCGGCGGTCTCTATATTGTTATATATAGTAAACTAACCCTGATCCTAACTAAAACTAAAACTAGAAAAGAGGGAGAAACGAAATATGGACCCAAGCTTAAATTTGAAAACAGTGTTCAGCGCAATCGCACACCGGTGGCAACGCTGCCGACACCCTCGCAGCCAGTGCTGCCACCTCGGCCGCTGCCGGCGATAATTAGTTAATCGATTATCACTAACCCGCCTGTCCAGCAATCTGAAAAAAGGACGAGTAAGGACGTTTATGCTCAAGGTAGAATTCTAATTGTAGCGCGACGTAACGGGGAGGTGAGGAGGCAACATGAAAATTAAACGATTTATATAAATGTGTAATTCATTATGTAACTGTAACTTAACAAGGATATGATATGTATGGCATATACTACACTCAAAAACACAGACACACACAACATAAATATATATATATATATACATATTTGAATATATATATAGAGGCAAAATCCAAGCGAAAAACAAAAACACTCCAGCAAACATTTTTAAGGAAAGCAAAATCCCCACATATATCCCAGTAATTAATACGATTATACTCGGATCGAAATCCTGCGGAATGGGGCAGAGATCTCCTCTAAACGCCTGAAGCCAACTAGTGCAATGCAGACTCTGCCCCGTTCCGCAGGACTTTGCAACTAAATGTAGTAGAATTAATAAATATACAATGCAAAATAAGAAATGCAAGAAAAAAAAGAAGGCAAAAGCAAGGCACTTTTCGCTAGGCTTTTAACAAAAAACCGAAACAAAACTGAAACCATTTAGCGATATTAATTAGTCCACACACACACTCTCTCTCACACACGCCCCTGCCACACCCACAAATATGAAAAACCCAAAATATTTGGGACGTTTGCTATGCCAGGCAATGTTTAGTTATACAAAAAAAACATAAAACAATACAAAATCGAAAACAAACAAAAATTAATGAAATGATGAGTAAAAGTAACAAAGCAGGCTTGCTATCACACAATACATGTAAAAGGTATATTATATAGCATATTGATAAATGATATAAACATTAATTTATACCTATATTTTAAATGCATCATCTGGTTTTTCGTCTCCACCAAAAAACGGACAAGACAAGGATAGCAACAGCATAAGCATGATAATGATTACGATAACGATAACGATGACGGTTAGGCAGGAAACGGAACGAAGAAGAAGAGTATATGGTGGAGAAGAGTACATGGCATATATGCATACAAATATATGTAAACCATTTTTACATTCAATTCATTCAAATTAATTTTTAGTAATACTGAAATTTCGATAAACTGGGGCAGCGAATGCTCCGCCCCCGCCCCGCCCTCTCAAATAAGTCCCTACCCACGAAAAAGAGGAAATTTAAAGCAAGTTTGAAATGAAATAAAAACTTTAAATAAAATATTTAAAACAGAAAACCAAAAACAAAAAGTGAGTCAGCTCGATATTTGGAACACATATTCCTAAACTATTGAAAACGACTGCTTATTCGTATTGAAATATTGTGTTACTTTCAGGTTGCATTTTTGCATTGTAAAATGCTAAGGGAATATTTAATGAAATATTGGTATTGTACAACGATTTGGACTACATGGTCTACTTTCACTTTTATATGGGATAGAAGGGATAGAAAGAAGGGGCTTTTGAAGTATGCGAATTTTACATACATATTTTCTAATTTTCAGATTCATTTTTTGCGTAGTTAAGTTCATTGGGCTATTGCATACAGCGATTTTTAGTGTATTGACTTCCGTATTAATTTTAAAAGAAGGGAATATGATTAGTTTTAAAACTAAACTCCGTTGTTAATAGTGATTTGGAATCCTTACTGCTTCTGTTGGATAATAAAGAATGGTAAGAAGTGAATGATCTTTAAAGGTTGTAAAAGGTTATATTCACCAATGTGGAAGTTCGGAAAACTAAAAGGCATTAGAAATAGTTTATGATTTGGTCGAATTTTTAGAATTAACTAAAGAATGGTTTTGGGCGACATCACCAAGGGTAAAGTTAGATTTTAGACGAGGGCGGAAGTTAACTTTGGCAAGCCAAAGTTTTAATCCCCTTGCAGACTTTGTCGAAATTGCTAAAATTGAAAAAGTAGCGAAAAGAATAGGGTATACATAAATAAATTAGATTTGCATAGTTTCATGTCAATAGATTTTATACCGCAAAAACGTCATATAAAAATAGAAAAAAAGGAATATTTTCGCCGCCTTTAACAATTATTACTACGGAAGCTATAAGATATAGACGTCCGATCGGCAAGCGCTTTTACCCTGATCAAGATATGCGTAAATAAATAAGACTTTATGTCAATAGCTTATACACTGCGCGAAATATTCTGAAAAACATCAAATTTGGACCAATTTCACCCTACTGTTCTTATGGGAGATTAATGATATAGACGTCCGATCGGCACGCGCTTTTAGTTTGAAACAAATTCGATTTGGAAAGATTCATGTCAATAGCTTATATACTGTGCGAAATATCTTGAAAATCATAAAATGTTATCAGATTTCACCCTATTGTTCCTATGGGAGCTATAGGATATAGGCGTCCGATCGGCACGCGCTTTTACCCTGATCAAGGTATGCATACAAAAATATGAATTGGAAAGATTCATGTCAATAGCTTTTACACTGCGCAAAATATCATAAATTCTTGCAAGGTATATCCGATTGTTCCTATGGGAGCTATTACTATAGACATCCGATCGGAGCGATTTTCAAACTTGATCTGCGTACACATGTTTTAGGACAATTGTGAAAGTTTCAGATCGCCAGCTTTTAAACTGAGCTCGCGAACGGTATTAAAACAGACGGACGTGGCTATATCGACTCCCCTATTGATCCAGATCAAGAATATGTATACTTTATGTCGTCGGAAACGTCTTCACTGCGTTACAAGCTTCTGACCAAAATTATAATACCCACTGCAAGGGTATAATAGCTTCTAGTAACGTTAAATTTAAGCGATAGATATTCAACCATATAAAAGGAGTCAACTAAGTTATTTAAATCTCTATTCTGCGTCTTAAAATATGATATTAAACATAATTGAAGGGTCGGTAATCAATGATACAATAATACGTTTATATGCAACTATAAACATGCGCTGAGCTGTGATAAACTTCCTAAAGGGCAATATATTTCTGATTTCGCTGATGAACTGAACATCAGAACTACCGATTAGTTAATCTTGATGTGTGCAAACATCCTGAATATCTTTTAGGGGGCTTAATGTTGTTCTCTTCTTGGAGACCCTCATTTTAAAGGGTTTCGTAAGTCGCCTTTAGTGCAGAAGTGGAGTTCTAGGTGCAGATGTTGGAGGTAAAGGCTAATAAAACAGGCGAATCTGTCCATTCAGCGATGTTAAGGTCTCAATATCTATATGGTTCAGGTCCACACAAGTGAGCAGGGAAATCCCTGAAAATTTAGTGTTTGTTTCCACATGATATGTTCCTTATTTGCCAAGAATCCGGAGCAAAGGTGCCATGAAATCATGTGGGAGACCCAAGGATCGTTACATAATGCACTTCGTGGTTCAGTGTGTTACATTCTCAGCTTATTTATTCCTTCAAGGTCTTGCACTACACATAAAATAAACCCGCTCCGGCGAACCGGAGGCGTCTGATCCGGAATCCAGCGGCATCCAGTGGCATCCCCGGACCCTGAACTTCGGATGTGGCGGATGCGGATGAGTATGAGGGCGCCCTACTTCTTCTTGGGCTTCAGCACCTGGTAGGCGATCAGCAGTCCTACCACGGCGTACGTGGCCTTGGCAACCTGATGATGGCATAACACTCGGATTAGGATTACGAATGGGATTTGGCCGGGCAAATAGCACTACTCACATTGGCACGGCCGCTCATGGTGGAGCCATTGAAGATCTTCGACAGGCCGGTCAGTTTCTCGCCTTCGCCAGCCATTTCTGCGGGTCAAAGGGGAGTTGGTTTAGTTAAGTCTTTGGACAAGTGCCCCATTAGTGTTCCCCACTCACTTTAAGGTTTATTTGCACGGAATTCGAGCTGCTGCAGTCGCCAGTAAAAAATATTTGCGGCGGAGGTTATACAACTGGGGTGAGTGTTCGAAAACGTCCCGTTTCGTTTTGACATGCTGGGGCTGCCAACTTGTGCCAATCGAAATTTCACATATATTTTTGTTCTTTTAAATACTTTTTTTATATACAGCCTTAATTTAGAACCAAAAGTTAATAAGCTTCTGCAAATAATTAATGCGTATTTCTTTCAAGCTCAGTTACAATAGTGGTCCGTTTGCCAACACTACCATATTTTATTGCTACTTATTAAGCGCGTAATTTTCAAATTCTATAAGCATTTAGACTTTATGTGACTGAAACGCAGCTGAAATATGATAATTAATTAAATATACTTTTTGGTAAAGACCAGATTATTAAGCTACAAACATAAAAGTTTTTTTTTTAAAACATTTCAAAATTTAAAAAATGTTTTGGCTAAAAAAATATCTTTAAGTATAAAAGGTAAATCAAAAGGTCACAAGATTCACACGTTTTATAAATTATTTTTCGTTTGTGTACCCATTCAGAGAGTTTTAGAAACAGAGAAAAATATATCTATAAATATTTTTTTTCTTTTTGAACTTTATTGATGTGAATTAGTTTAAACAAGTGGTTTATAACAAATTTAAAAATTTTTCAGAACTTTATCGAAAGTTTAACATTTTCATCGAAGTTATACTTGGTTAAATCTTTTTCCACTTCAGTGTTTGCCCTAAAAAGAAATTATTTGAAAATAGCTGGATTGGAAATACTGGTTATTGCATATTAATAAGTGTTGTACATACGTTGGCCTGCTGCGTTATCGAAAACTAGATGACTTTGGATGAAGTGTCAAATGAACAAATGCCTACACAATTTTGGTTTTTATAGTCATTCAGTACCGGGGAACCAAGCCGCACCTTTCATCCTGTTTTTTTTTTTAATTCGGGGTTCCTTTTTTTATTTTTTTGATTGTTTTATAACAAAGTGATACTCCTGTTTTCGCAACATTTCGTAAATATGTTCTTGGTTTAATTAGTTTATGGCAAGGTCTATACTTAAAGACGCCGTGCATGACGCAGCACATTTTCTTTTTCGGATTTTCTTACCTTCATTTGGAATAGCCACCGACACCATCAGGTAAATACTAAATAAATTGTTTGACCAAATCTGAATAAATTGAAGTTGATTTCAGACTCCTTTCTTATTTGGACCTTCTGAATTACAAGTAATGCTAATGAAGCTCTTTATTTTATGGGTTTGCGCGGTTTCAATATCCTTAATCCCAACGTTTTCCTTGGCACTATGCCACTTATCGTTAAGTCCTTTATATACATTAGTTCCTGGTAATCCTGCTGCTTATTTTATGTTTCTCGCAACGAAACGATGATTTCTGGATAAGTTTTGTATCTCAAGGCGGCCTTTTGGAATTCCTCTCTGTAAGTACTTAAATAAAAAAAATGTATTTACCAAATCTTATTAATTTTGAGTTTTGAAAAAACTTTGCCAGTTGTATTTCCTGTGGGTTTTCCTTTTATTTTGTAAAACGCAATTCACCTCTAGCTCCAACTGTTTGATGTATGTATATACAACTTTTAATATCTACTCTGATTAATTTTGTTTTAATTTCAGGCATCTTTCCTTTTGTTGTTCCTGAGTTTATTGAAGATTATTGCATTCTCTTTTGGTTCTATTTTTTATTAACCGATGTGCGAAAGAAAAATTAAACCGAGATATATATAGAATACCCAACAGAAACCAAATATATAGTATAACCAAACTTATGTTCTTTAAAATCTGAAATCACTGATGTTGTTTAAAATTTTAGTAGTAATTTAAGCCAACAAAGAAATCTAAAGATTTATCCACTGTCAATTATTTGTAAAATGATTTAATTAAATGTATTGCCTTCCAAACTCTTATTTTCTTGTCTAATGGCAATATTCAATGTTCAATCGTTTAGTGGCGGAAAGCAACTGCAATTTAAACTTGGTCGCGATATCACATTAACCTTTAAATGGTTAGTCCTTCTAATTGCAAATTACAGGGTGCTTATTAAATGTCAACGGCAGCTTTGGAAAATCGCATCTAATTAAGGGTCTAAATATAAGCGACCCACAACTATTCGCTGGCTGATGTGGCTCAAATATACGCAGACTCATTAAAATTATAATGCACTTGCTGAGAACTAAAGGCTGCCAGCGGATTGTCAAGAAGAGCAGAAGAAAGGGCCGGCATTAAACAGAATGCAGCGAAAGGCAAAAAAATCGTGTAATTAGTGCCATAAATGCACTTGCACTCCACCCAAGTCCACACCCATTTAACCCACAAAACGCAGCACAAAAGAAGAATATTAAATGAAAGCAGTGCCAAATCCTCCGTCTTAACAATTAGCGAATAAAAATGCCTACAGTCCAACGTACTTTTCCCGAACTTGGC